>NC_046354.1:937836-1249225 GCF_000738735.6 Corvus cornix cornix
TCATGTTCTTCACCTCCTTCCATGTTTCCTGGCATCCCGGTAGCTTTAACATCTGGGTGTCCTCAAGACATTTGATGCATTTCATTCATCATACATGACATTTGCATAATGCCAACATCATACTCTATGCAGATGCACCCTTGAACATTTCACAGATTCTGATTGCTGTTTAGACTCCCCATAAATAAAACCCACAGGGCCTTGCCCACTTCTGACTGTGGGAAAATGCAAGGTCCAAAGTGACTCGTTCCTTGCACTGGCACACTCTGCATTCCCTTCATATCCCAAGTAAATACAGTGTCTTTCATTTTATTTTCTTTCTACAGCCATTAAAATTCTATTAGCTGTTTGTGAATATTATTCCATGCCATCTGCATTTACTCCTAAGTCGTGCTAGCGACAGCTGCAATCATTTGTATGCATTTTCTGTGTGCTCGTGGTTATTGAGGAGCAGAACCTTCCTCCCTCGCTGCTCGAGGAGACACAGCCAACTGCAGGCATGGTTTGTTTGTAAATCCAAATCCCCACAGTGTTATTTTATTTATTAGGACAACAGAAGGGAAAAGGGAGGATGAGACAAAGGGAAATGTTTGATGTTATGTGACAAACAGCAGCGTTGCTCCTTTTCACTTATTTATTTGGCCCCCAGCCACAGTTCGGGGTGGAAATGGAAGTGGACAGAGGAACAGACACTTTTTATTCTGTCATGTTTTCACTTGTGAAAGGCTGAGAGCTTCTATTGTGCAAAAGATGTATTTTTAATTAACCACCATTTACATATTGTAGAGTTGCTGAACAGGAACTTGAACAACAAGATGTGATCCCGTGTCAGCATCTGCTGCGGAGTCACCTCGGTTCCCATTAGCTGAGGATGCAGCCCGTAATTCCCAGCCAAATTAAATGTCTCAGCATTACAGAGCCATAAACGTGGATAACAACAGGTCAGCAGGCAGGGCTGGGGCTGTGTGGGGGTGACTGAGCATCCAAATATTCTTTTTATTGATATTTATTTCCAGGAGTGTCCTGGGGGATGTTCAGCCCTGTGCAGATGGAATCCATGCAGAATTCCAGCCCTGCTATCTCTGCTTTGGGACCTTCCTTGGGAAAACAGTCCCAGGGGAATTATATTTTGCAGTTTGATGCCTGTGCTTGAGAAAGTCTCACCCTCTCTCCTGTGCTCATACAAAGTTTGGCTTGAAAACACACAGGTGATAAATGCTTCAATATTTAACCATGATTTACCTGTGGTGAGTGAAGGAAAATTTATGCAAATAGGGCCTGAATCAGAGCAATGAGCCCCTTTATATTCTCCAGAAAACGTCAAAATATAATGTTTTATGAATCGCTCGCTTTCCTTTGAAAATAAAACACTTCTTTCCAATGTTCAAGATTATGCCTGAACATAAATTACAGAGGAATGGTGGCTGGATTAATGCAGTCCCCAAATGGCAGGAATTCATAAAGGAATGAGATTTGTACTTAGAAGAATTCCCTGTCATTTGGCTTGCTCCAGATCCCAGTCCTCGATTCACCCCACGCTCCAGGGACAGGAGCTGCTCCCTCAGTGCCAAGGGCAGCGCTAATGGAAGCTGAGAGGAGAAAACTGCGCAGCTCCAGCTCTGAATGGCATTACAAACAAACCACGAGAAACTCTGAAAGCACAGCTAGGTCCCAGGAATGAAAGTCCTGTTCATTTGTGTGTAGATAAAAACAATCTTCCCAGAGGTGAAGTGGCAAAGTCACGCAGAATTTCCACTTCTCTCATCTCCAGTGTTTGTTCTGGGCCTCCACAGCCCTCAGAGAGGCTTCAACATCTGAGGAAAACAAATTTGAGTGCATCACTTTGAATAATCCTGACTGAGTCATCAATTTAAAACCCCAATTCCTATTAGCACTTCTCCAAAGAGCTTTGATGAGGTTGTGGCTGCTGGCACCAGGAGCTTGTGGTGCACGTGATGATTCAGAGCTTCTCCCTCCCATAGACTGATTCCTTCTCACACAGAGCAGCAGGAACTGCTGTTTAAGGACCAGGAAAGGGAAAGAAACGCCAGGAAAATCAGGGCCTCATCATGTCATGAGCTGCTCAGTATCAAGAGGGATTTTTACTGTAATCCCATGAGAAGTCCCTTTAGGGAAAGCAAGCCCCTTCTGCAGGGTGGATGTGTCCCTTAGTCCCCTGCAGTCTGGCAAAAGGAAATTATTCCTAGAGCTGACAGCCCCCAAAGCAGCCAAGAAATGTCTATAAATCCTGGGGAGTGCTGTCCTTTAGCTCACGGGCTCATTAATGGAGTGATGGGCCCTGGCGGAGGAATTGCCTTTCCTGGATTGCCATGGGCAGGGTGGTGACAGGGACCTGGTGACCTCAGCAGGCAGTGGGGCAGCTCCCTGCACCCTCCAGCACAGAGTAATTACTGCTGGGATAGCTTCTGGGAGAGAAGAATAAAAAAATAACTCCGTTTAGCAGCCTTGAAGGTCACCAGGTTTTGCTGTCGGTGGGTAATGTCTTGGATTTTGTCACTGAAAGGGCACTTGAAATGTGGCTCTGCTGTGTCTGTGAGAGGAAGGAGCCTGGCAGGGGTGGGGTTTGCTCCTGGGATTGCTCATCTGGAGGTGGGGGAGCTTGGAGTCAAAGATCAGAGGCTGGAGAAGGGACTTTGGTGAGTGTGAGTAGGGAAAGGAGCTCTGGAGAAGCCCAAAGCTGAGCAGGGATTTCTGATGGGATCTGGACTTCTCCTTCCCAGCACTGCCACTGGAACTGTTCCCCAGGTCAGAGGGGAGGAGGAGTGAGGGGAGCTGTGCCCCTGGCTGGAGGTGGCAGATGGAGCTCAGCAAAGCCATCCTGAGAGGAGAGGGCTCCATGACCTGCTGCAGCCTCCCCCTCTGAGATTGGCTTCATTTCCTGGTTCAGCAAATGAGAATTACTGGAAGATGCTGCAGAGAAATGAAGGCCTAATGATCTCCAATTTATTCTCAGTCCCACTGGCAGCCCAGCCTTTATGACAGAGTATTTTTAATTAGTTTCTGAGTTTCCTCTTTGGAAGACCACAGGCTCCAGATGGCAGGTGAGCTCATCCCCTCACCGTTTTAGGGACTTTGGCCTGTTTTCCTTATCTTCATCTCTCCCTGTTCCAATGCAAGCAGGGCGAAACAGCAAATCAGGAGGAAGGGATTAACAAGGAGTGAAAAACATCTAGCAGCAGAAATGGGAACAGGCTCTCAGCTCTCCCAAGGGGCCTGGTTTGGGAAGAAGGTGCTTTTATTGAGTGAAGAAAAAACCCTGGAAAAAAACCAACCCCCACCTATAATGCATGAAAAGCTCATTTCTCATAAACGAGGCCTGGAAGCAGAGGAGTCCTCATTGCTGGAAGGCGAGGATGAGGTTCAGTGGGTTTAAAACATGGAGCAGCCTCTGAACCCCTGGGTGCTCCTGACCTGCAGGAGAGGAGCAGGACCGAGCCTGAACTAACGTGGATCTCACAAACCCATCAGAGCCCTCCTGGCACAGATCCATGGTCCGGAGAGGAATCCCACTCATTCTGGATGGAATCTAACCCCTCCCCTTGCCACTGAACATCTGCAGGCCAGGTTTGCTGTCCTGCCCCGGTGCTGCAGGTGGGAGAACGACGCTGCTGAAGTGTTGATCGTTCTGGGGAGTTCCCTCTGGGTCTGCATCAGCAGTGGGACTGATCTCCAGTGCATCGATACCTCCGTGTGTTTTTCGGGAAGGCCCGGCCGGAGCTGCCAGGCTGGGCTGTCCTGTGGGTCCGGCAGGTGCCAGTGTCACCGTTCCCACCCCACAGCTGCCCGGGCGGCTCGGCAGGGCTGGGCCCGCCTGTGCCAGCATCGCTCGGGAGCTGAACAGCGATCAGAGGGCATCACAGGGCATCAGAGGGGAACCTGCCCGTTCCTGACAAACCTGCCAGGATCAACACCAGAGCTGCTCTCGGGGTAGAGCAGCAGCATTTTCACGGGGCTGTTGTCACCTGGAGAGGGTTCAGTCAAAGGTGAAACTCTCACAAAAGAGCCCTGGTGCTCGCAAATGATGGCTGGGGCCACTGTGAGGCTGAGGGCCAGACCCTGCAGCACTCCCAGCCCTCACCTGGAACCAGGACGATGTTGGGGCTCTTCCCCAAGCTCCCAGCTCCAGGATAACACACTCACAGCCAGCCAAGCACCTTTTCATCCACTCCACTGGAGAGGTGCAGGTCCTGCTGCCTCCCTCACTGATAGAGAACTGCACCAGCAGGGAATCAGAGATGAAATCCCACAACAAACTCCTCTGAACAGGTGAAGTTCTCCTTGCCCTTTCCCGCTATTGGTGAGTCTATAAAAAGCCCCGAGCCCAGGGCACGTTCCAGGCCTGCACCTTCTTGAGGGAAGCCTGAGCTCATTTAAAGTGTAAATGGCAGCGGATCAGGAACTTCCCGCTGTTCCCAACGCTGACACTTCCTGTAATTTGCATGATAAAATTCTGCTGATTTCAGACAGCATTTCTCAGGACGGATTATTTGACACCCAGACTGTATGTCAGGGAATAAATTATTTTGTTCTGTTCCTAACTGATCACAGCCATGAATTCCGATTTGCTGACACTGAGTCCCAAACAAAAGCACAGAACCTTGTCTAATGGTGCTATGAAAAAGGATATTCAGGAGATATTAACAAGTTTCATATGGTAATTTATGTAAATAGAAACCATAACTCAGTTGAAAAGATTCAGTTGAACCTATAGAAAGAGTCTGAAAGCCAAGGTTCTCATGATAAAACATAAATTGAGACTTAGTCTTTACAACCCAAATGTTGTGCTTTCTGGTACAGAACAAAGAAGGGAAAACCAGAAGCTTCGCTTTAATTAAAAAGTGAAACATTTCCCAGTTTGGAGTTTAGGATCTGTGGTGGGGCACTTTTCCAGGATTGTGAACAGAGCCCTCCAAACGGCATCTCTGTGGAAAAGACGATGCAGCATTAATGTCCCTGGGCAGGGACACCTTCCTGGTGACACAGGGACTCCTTCCACTGTCCCAGGCTGCTCCAAGCCCCAGTGTCCAGCCTGGCCTTGGACACTGCCAGGGATCCAGGGGCAGCCACAGCTTCTCTGGGCACCCTGTGCCAGGGCCTCACCTCCCTCCCAGGGAAGAATTTCTTCTTGATACCCAGTAAACCTGCTCTCTTTCAGTTTAAGCCATTCCCCTTTTCCTGTCAGTCCATGCCCTTTTGGGAAGTCCCTCTCCAGAACTCTTGTAGCCCCTTTAGGCACTGGGGTCTTCTTTAGGCTCTGGGATCAGCCACTCCCGTCCCAAGATCCTGATGATCTGATGCAGATCAAACTGAAGACTCTGAGTTTTCTTTGGTCTTGGGTACCTCCACTAACGTGATTTCCAACCTTCCTAGAGCAAACCCCTCCATGTCTAGTCTGAGCTTTGCAAAGACCATGTATTTTAATTAAAGACTTTAATTAGTCTGCCCATAATGTGTCAGAGCTCTCATGCTGAGACATAATTAATGTCTTACCTCTACCTTGCAACTTCCGCTATGTGTGTGCTTTCCAAATAAATCTGCTCTTGGTTTGAAGGGACAGAACAATAACAGCACTTGGCACTTCCTCCTGCTGGAGTAACTGAGTTGTGCATTTATCAAGTGGCTTTCTGTGAGGCTGTCCAAAGGGCAGCAGAGAGCTGTGTGTGCACTCAGCACCTCGTGAGATTGGGCCTCCAGCACACAATCAATATTTACAAATTGTGCTCCAACCTTAAGGCAGCCTGGGACATTCTGGGGGTGCTGGGCTTTGTTTGATTTCCAAAAGCAAAATACCGAAGGCCAGAGTCTGAGGGATGTTGGAAACCAAATTGTTGACATTCAAAATTCAAAGAAAAGCTCTCCTAAACGGCTCAGTTTCCATTTTGGCACTGAGATGAGAGTTGACATTGTCGGGATTGCAGCACGTTGGGTCTGAGGCTTAACTGCAAAGGAGCTTTTAGTTCTGGGTGATCTCTGGCTGTTGGGACTTGCAGCTCCTTCTACAAATGAATCATACAGAGACACCCCAGCACTGCAGAGCTGGGGCAATAATCTAAAGAAAAGGGGCTCAATGCACAATGAGCATCTCTGCTGTCCTGCTGAGATCCTGGCTCCTCCCTGGCTGTGGAGAGCCCATTCCTCATCCCAGTCCTGCCTGCCCCAGTGCTCACCCCACGTCCCTCTGCAGTGCCAGTTATGATGTGTAACTAAAGCTGGAGGCCCAGAGGCCGGGCTGTTGTTGAGTCACTGCTTCAGCCGGGCCCTTTATTGTTATTAACGATGAGATCCTGTGGCTGGGCCGCTAATGAGCCTCAGCTCCCTCCCGTGTGTTTATTTTTCTTCTCCCTTCCAACTGTCATTCCAGACTAAATTACTTCTGCCTGCATCTTTGTCAGGGAACAGGGTACCAGCACCCCCACCCCAGCTCGCCCTGTGCTCCCGTTCCAGGCTGCTTCCACCCCTGTCCCTGCGTTCTCTGAGCAGAGTACGGCGCATCCTCCCATCTGTCTTACTTAAGTGGCACGAGGCGCCTCGGCACTGGATGGAGACATCATTTTTATTGCGCCAAGTTCTGGTGCTTGTTTTTGCTCTGAATTATTTACTAACCCACTCCTGAGCGGGGAGAGGCGTGGGGCTGGAGGAGAGAGGCAGCGTTTTTAGATTGGGCGGTGGGAGGAAGAGCAAACAATTTTTCAAGCATCACTCAGAAACTCTGCTGTGATTTTCTCGCCTTTGTTCCATCTTGTGTTAAACATGTTTGTGTCAGGCAAACAACCCACATTAGATGGAATTTCACACCATTCAAAGCATCAGTGTCTCCAGCCTTAATGTGTATTATGTTCAAACATGCAACGTAATCCATCACAAACCCCTGCAGACCTCGCGCTTCCCTCCCGATTTATCTGCTCGAAGCTCCCTCCCCTCACGCACGTAGCCAACCTTCTGTCGGTGGGTTTTTTTATTTATTTGGAAACAGCAGAGCAGATTCTCAGTCAGTGTTCGCTATCACAGCTCCTCTGGCTCCCTGCCCGTGGATTTATCCCAGCAGAGGGGCCGTGCCCGTTGCTGGCTGGAATTTGCGGCTGCAGGATTAACCAGGGGGGTTTATCCCAGGGTCTGTTCCCAGCACACCCAAACTGACCAAACCTCTCTCATCACACCCTGCACGGCTGTCAGGGCCTGCCTCCCCCTGGACTCACCTGGAAAAAATCCATTGTTTGGCCAGGAGGAAAATGTTTGGAAATGAAGCACGAGGTTTGCACAAGGAGGGAAGGCAGCTCTGGAGGAGCCTGACCCGGAGCAGCAGCACTGCTGCTCTGAGGGGTTTGCAGCTGTGAAAAGGAGCAAAATGGACTTGAAAGGGGAAAAAAGCTTTGGGTTTGTTTGCAGGACTTAATGCAAACAGAGCCACAACCAACAAACCCAAACCCACTCCAGTAGGGAGGAAAAATCTGTACTTGGTGTGAAGCAGAAGAGCAGTGATTCCCCTGAAAAGGATCCTGAAGTAAGTACCAGGGATACTTTAGATTATAACAGATACTGAATTAGATTCTATTGAAACAGTGGAGTTTTAATTTAAAGAGCAGCCCTGTGCTGAAAAACACACCGGTCTTCATTGAGAAGGCTTTCCTTGCAAAGAGATCTCCAGTGAATTTTCAGCCATTTGTGAGTCTATCTGGCTTTTCTGATAGAAATAGCAGGAAATATTGTGGCATGTCTAATTCTGTTTTTCACTGGAGACTTAATTTTTTTTCCTTCAAACTCATTTTTTTTTAGCGCAGCCTCCCCATCTCAGTTCATTTTTTCGCAGAGCACATCTTCATCTCTCATCACTCAGCGCTCACCATTTAGCGTATCAACATGGCAATTTCTGCAAAGCAGAAAGCAAAGCCATTAACATTTGAAGTGGAAATTTTGAGTTTCTGATCATTAAATAGCTTGGAAATGTAGGAAAAAATAACCTCCCTCTCCTTTAGTCCAAAGCTCCCAAATAAAACCCTCAGATGAAGGGGTCTGGATGAGTTTGGGTGCTTCCCCCAGATGGGGTGACAATGACCATTGTTCACTTTTGACTTTCCACATCGATCCCACGAACCAGGGGAAGATACAACAGCTTTGTCTGAGCCCTTTGTGTAGGGAAAAGGGGTGGGGGGCCCTGACCAGGCTCCCCAGGGAATGGTCACGGCCCCAAGGCTGTTTGGACAATGCTCTCAGGGATGCGCAGGGTGGGACTTTGGGCTGTCTGTGCAGGGCCAGGAGTGACTGGATGATCCTGTGAGTCCTTCGCCACTCAGGACATTCCGTGATTCTCTGAAGGGACTCCCAGCTCACGGTGAGTCGCTGATGTTTGGTGACCCTGCTGCAGCAGTGGGGCTTTTTGCAGGACCAACCGTGAGCTCATCCCTGGGGATGTCCCAGAACTGCCCCTTCCGAGGAAAGGGCCTGGTCCCGCAGCTCCTGCTCTGCAGGGTGGGTGCACACCTGCTCCACTGGCCCCCAAATGTTTGCAGAACCCCTCGTTTGTGTTTGAAGCTGCTGAGACTCCCAGGGCTGGGGAGGGAGCAGAAGGGGGAGGCTGGGCTGGCCTGGCTGCGTGGGGGGAGATGGAGCTCTGTGCTCGGGGCCAGCTGTCTGCTCCCCCTTCCTCAGCGCTCCCTTCACGCCTTCCCCAGGCACTGCCAGACTCCGTGCGAGGAGCCGTGTTTGTCCTGGTGCTCCATCTGCTCCCGCTGCCATCCCGGGGCTGCTGCTGGCTCCGGGGCTGAAGGGACCCCGGCTTTGTGCCCAGCACAGGACCCCAATTTGCACCCAGCACTTGCAGGGCCTGGGCAGCACCCAGGGGAGCGGCGGGTGGGACACGGGGCCGTGGTGGGGTAGGGAGCATCAATGGCTCTGCTCCAACACCGTCAGCAAACATCCCTCCCCAGCAGCCCTGAGCCTGCATGTCACAGAACCCATGGCACAGAATCCCAGCAATGTTAAGGGTGGGAAAGACCTCCAAGATCAACCAGTCCAACCTTTGGCCAAATGCTACCATGCCCAAAGTGGCACCTGTACCCATCTCCTGGACACTCCCAGGGATGGTGACTCCACCACTGCCCTGGGCACCCTGCTCCAAAGCCTGACCACTCCTCCAGGGGAGAAATTTTCCCTGCTCTGGACTGTGGCTGCTGATTGTTAATAATCACAGGAGATACTCCAGATGTGCCATGAGTGGCACAGATTTCCCAGAGCAGCTGTGGCTGCCCCACCCCTGACAGTGCCCAGGGCCAGGTTGGACGGGGCTTGGAGCGGCCTGGGACAGTGGAAGGAGTCCCTGCCCATGGCAGGGGTGGAATTAAGTGATCTTGAAGTCACTTCCCACCTAAACCCTTCTAGGATTTTGTGTTTCTCTGATCCTGCTGCACCTGCCCCTGATTTGGGACATTGGGGTAGTGAACACGGGACTTGGGACTGTGGCTGCAGCACATTTTAGGTTCCAAGATCAAAAACATCAGTTACATATTTTAATGTGTGTGATTTAGGGAATTATGGTCCATTCCATCTGCTTTGCATTAATTTGAATGACTGATTAAAAATACAGGTTGAGATATTACAGCTACTAATAATTTCTCCACATGGCTGGCTCTTAACGGATCGAGGGAAAATTGGGAATAAGGCTTTTTATCAATTTCCACAGGCAAGCTTTGCCATAATCCTTTTATTTCGTCGAGAAATGTTTGTTTGTAGACATTTTATTTGTTTAACAATTTCCCTCTTCTTCTTAATCTTTTCAGTAATTATTTCATATTCTATAAATATTTAAACTAATTTCATTCTTCATAAGAATTATTCTATTTCACTTCATCCTTTTCCCAGTGAGCTTCAGCTCCTTCCCAAGCCCCTCAGCCTGGGATCCTACTGATCATCCCTGGTATTGCCCAGAAGACTCAGCTGCCATTCAAGCCCCAAAATTAGGAATAATTTGCTGTGGCTTCCCCCAGGGCATTGCTTGTCCTTCACCTGCTTTTATGGACTCGTTTGGCCCTTGACTTCCTGACCTCATGGTCTGAATTGAACACTGCTTTGTCTTTTGTAATCCCTCACCAGCCCATCCTGCAGCACGATTTTTAACTTCCTCCAGGTTCTGCATCCAAGAAAATAAGCAGAATACTGAGCAGGGAAAGAGATGTTTCATTAACACCAGCACTGACATCACAAATATATCTTCTAATTGCTCCTCTAAAAGTGAAATCAATATCTGGGCTTGCACAAGGGCTGAGACATTTCTAAAAAATTCCACGTGCCATTTTTATTGGAGATGAATGTTGCTGAGAATTGGAGAGCTACTGTTTGCATGAGTGATCTGCCCAATTTGCTGCATATTACTCATAAATCTGGGAAAGAAAAAAAGTTATGTTGAAGTCGTCTCTTACAAAAACATGGGCATTAGATCAGTGAGAGAAGGCAAACATAACAGATGAAAGCCATTAGAGCTGGCTGGGCTTCTGCTGATTTCGTTCCTTGAATATTTCCACTTTACCAGCTTAGAGAATACATCTGCTCCTGACCTTGACCTCCCCACCGTGTTTATTGTGTTTGGGTGAGGAAAAGGAGAATACATTAAAACCCAAATTAAGGGGAGGAACAAGATCTATGCTCGCACACGTTTGGTGAGCAGCGAGCTCGCTCTCCTTTCAGATGACACATTCCAAATTTGTTAAGACAACAAGGCTTTAACAAGGTCAGCACAAGCCTGTGACAAACAGCTCTGAGATGATTTGGAATCCACCAGGGTTTGTTTGTTGTGGTACCCACACGGTGCCTGCAACCTGACAGGGACCTGCTTTGGAGGGGCTGGCACAGGAGGAGTTCAAACTCGTGGTTCTCCAGAACCTGGTGGATGAAAAGGGTGGATTCTGTAGAGCAGAACTGCTCAGCTCAGTGTCTGGAATGGGAATGGGCTTGGGGGGGGGGTTAAACTGCAGAGCTGGAGCAGGCTTGGTCAAAGCTGGTCCTTAAACATCTCCTACCCAAAAGCTGCACAGTCATTTCCAGTGTCCCGTAAGCGGTGCCAGCTTCTAGTGGGGAGTGGGAACGCCACACACAGGCCAGGCCATGGAGGCGTGGGGTGTGAGTGGTTTCCAGGTGGATTTAAACTTGGGAAGCTGTTTAATCTCCTCAGCAGGGAGGCAGTGATGGGGTCTGTGGAGCACAGGGCTGGATGAAATCAGGTGGCGTTTGATTACAGACTCCAGGCTGCCGAGGCAGTGTGGGGGCAGGCTCAGAGCTGCTGACCCAACTCCATCACAGGTGACCTCTTTTTGTCGAGCCCCTGCTGCCGATTGTTCAATTTGGTTGTTTTTGTTGCCTGAAACCACTCATTTCAGCACTTGCATAAATACTGTTCCCGCTGCCCAAGACCTTGGGGCTTTCATTCCCGGATTTGTGATTGCTGGTAAATGTCATCATTTCTTGCATTGTGCAAATGCTTCAGAACGTGGTGTTCCAGCTCTCAAAGGCAAGGTCAGGGTGGGATGACAAAGGGAATGTGTTCAGTCACGCTGTTAAATGAAAGCTGGGCTTACAATGAAGGGGGAATGACAACTGCTGATCCAGGAGATGGAGAGGCACGGAGTTGTCAGGATTTCCATGGGTTTGAGGCAGAAATTTCCCATCTTGAGTTTTTGTGATGGAGCCCTTTTGGAGGGTCTGTGTTTCCCCATCTCCTGCTGTGACTCAGGACATCCCCTGAGGAAAAAACAAGGGGAGCTGCAGCTCCTTTTCCAGAGCATCTGGTTCAGGTGTCGCTGCTTTGATCCTTTGACACCAGCTCTGGCTCAGGTGTCTGGTGAGGGAGACTTCCAGCAGGACACGTTTGTGCTGCGAAATGACTGATGCCAGTCCGAGGATTAAACCTGTGGTACTGGTTTTCTATTTCTCAGTGTCCTGTAAACCCAGGGTAGACTCTCCCTGGTGTTGATGTGAAATATTGTCCATGAGGATGTTTCCTCCAGCTCTCTCCCGAGCCCAGGAGCCAAAGCCAGTTGAGACCTTTGCGCTTCCTTTAGCCACAGCTGCCAAATTAAATCCCCTGCACTGGCACCGGCGCTTTCCACAGCTCCGAATCAATTCCTCCATCACTCCCCATTCTTAGCTGTGATTAAAAACATGTGTCCCCTAATTAAGCTAACGAGGGATGGTTAATTGGCACACAGCCCCCCTCTGAGTGTGCTTGTTAGTGTCACTGTTCTGACAGGAGAAGGAGCACAAAGGAAGGGCAGAGGGTCCTGCCAGAACTCGGGGTTGGCCTCGGGGTGCAGCTTTGTTTGGGTGGCAGCTGTGGGTGGAGGGCAGGGGGAGCTGGGACAGGGCTGGCACTGCGGTAAAATGGGGATTTTGAGGTGCTGGTGACCCTTCCTAGTGCTGCCTTGCCAAAACTGTGATTTGAATCCCCAAGGGAGGTGAAAGAGTTAAGGATTGCGTCCCCGTTGTCCCAGCTTCACTTAATTAAAAAGAAAAAGAGAACGGTAGAGCCAAGAGCTGCCAGGAGCAGCCCCTGCTCTGAGAAGCACCCACTTGGCTTTTGCTGTGGGAAAGGTTAAGTTTTATTTTATTATCACTTGTGTTCAAGGCAGACTCAAAGATTTCTCTGGAGATCAAACCCCTGTCATGGTAACAGCTCTGCTCTCACCTGGGACTGACATTCCCTTGAGGAAGAGCCCGCAGTCACTGAGCTCTCGGGAACTTGGGGAGAGGCTTTTCTTCATCAGTGTTTTCCTGGCAAAGACTGGGCCTTGTCACCAGAGCTTGTCACCAAACCCTGCACTAAATTAGATTTTTTTTTTTTGACATAAAGCTTTTGAACATGACAAGTTTGAAGTATTCACTGTCTCTGTGGCTGGGATTTCCAGAGTCCTGCTAGAAATGTTGTTCTTGAGGATAACAGGAAGGGTGCAGGGGACTGGAGCAGAGCTGCAGAGGGCTGTGGACACACCAAAGTGGCAAAAACAGAGTCAAAAAGGGCCAGCAGTGGGTGAGGCAGCCAGGTTGTGGAGCTGTGGGGTCAGGCACAACATCCCTTTGGGTTAGTGCAGGGTCTGCAGGATGTGGGATTGGTGGAGCTGGCAGTGTGTGGGGCAGGATGAATCCCCCTGCGGGAGGGCAGGGAGGGGCTGGCTCAGGGCACAGCTGCACCTGGCCAGGTACACTCAGCAGGTTTTCCATGATGTCCTTCCTCAGGCCAGGCCTGCAGCACCTCTTTCCCGATCCCCCCGACCCCAGAGGGACAGACAAAGGGTCAGTGGAGCTGTTTGGCTGCAGAGCTCGAGGATGGAAGAATCCCAGCCCTGGCACAGCCCTCGCTCCATCTGCAGCCTCGTCAGGGATATTGTCCCTCATCATTTTTCTTCTCCCCCTGTTCACTCGAGGCTTTCCTGTTCCAAGGCCGAGCTCTGCCCGCTGCAGGCCTGGGCTGGGCAGCAGGGCTGCCTCTGCAAACGAGGCTTTGCCCATCAGACCTCTCGGTCTGGGTGCTCAGCACGGCCGGTTTGCCGCTCCTTCCATCCCAGTGCCATCCCAACACAAACACCAGACAGACTGGAGCCCACGCTGCCCTGCAAGCTGGCAGCTGCTATTTTGGCCACACTGCTTTTTATTGAGAGCTAATTAAATATGCTCTTTTAAGAGCCTGCCCTGCGATGGGTAAAGCCCAAGTGACGCGTGGAGCGTGTGGCAGTGGCAGGGAAATTTCAAGCACCTCGCATCTCTGTCCTGGGTCTGCTCTATCAGGCTGCAGAGGGGACAGGGAGAGATGAAACCACATGAAAGCACCTTGCTTTTAGCAATTGCTTGTATCTGGTGCTTCAGGTTGAAGCCTTCCTGAGGAAATCTCTCGCTTTCATGCCAGATGCAATCACCTATTTCCTTCCATGGCTGGATGCACAAACTTCAAAAGTCGAAACTCGCTGTGCTCTCAGATCTGGTGGTGGCTGCAAGGGACCACTGGGATTAATTCTGCTTGGCTTTGAGTAAACACAGCCCTGGTGCTTGGGAGCTAATCCTGGGTTTAGCACTTAGGCTCCATCTCACTCTAAATGTATGAAATATTGCAAATACCATGATATGGGAAGTGCTCTAATCCCTGTGTTTTTCTGTGCACCTGATCTCCAGGGTCGCAGAGTCTGTGCCTGGGAGATTCCAGCTCTGGAGAAAGGCAGAGCTGGGCCATGCAAGGTTATTTATTGGGGTTTCATTGCTTCATTCTTGTCACCAATACCTGCAGAGCACTTGGGTTCCAAACTTTCAGGGCCAGAACCACAGCCTTGCCCCCAGTTTGTGCCATGGATCACCTGCAATCCAGGGAATCATTGGCATGGGAGGTGGAGGAGCATTTACACCCTCATGGCAGTGAGGTGAGGAGGGAGCTGGGCTGTGCCAGTGTTGGGTCTGAGAGTTCCCTGGGATACTGAGCTCTGCAGGGATGGGAAGTGGGGTTCCAGATGGGTTTAATGCATTATGTGAGCTCCAGCCCTGAGGAGTGCTGATCTGAGCCCACAGCCCCGTTCCACCTGCTGGCTGCTCCCAGCTGGAAACGCATCTCAAACTCTGCTCAAGTGACAGATTTGTCATCAAATCTACTCTGTTCTGTCTGGGCTGATAAGGATGCCACTCCATGGATCACTCGAGGAGAGGTGTCTCAGAGACAGAGAAAAGCTCATATTTCTGCTCACTGAGGTGTTGCTGACACAATTTAGCATGTGGTACCCAGCTCATTTGGAATTCAGTGCCGACTTCATCCGCATCATAAAGTGAGTCCTGTTTTACAATTCCCTTGAACATTCTCTAAATGATGGCATCTGAAAACAAGCAGCACAGTTTATGTGGTGGAATTGTGCTGCTGAAATTAATTCTTAGCTGTATAATCCAGGCTATCAGTCAGACACACGCCAGGAGAGGGGCTGCAGGGACTGGGAACTGAGAGACCCAGGTGCCTGCACAGCTCAGCTCTGAGAGGCCTCATTGCTGGACTGCCAGGGCTAGAGGAGCAGGCATGGTAAATAAAATGGAAGTTGGCCCTGGAAAAAAATCATGTGAATTGAGTCAGAATTTGGGGGGGGGGGGTGTTTGTTTTCCCATATTTGCTTGTAAAAATCAAGGCCTTTCTTAGAAACAGTTCAGTTATAGTGAAACAGATCCATGCTGCAATTCCTGGCTCTGGTTTTCCAGCTTGGGTGCCTGACTTGCTCTGGTAGCACCAACCTCTGCCTCATTATCTTATCTCTAATGCTGCCACTTCCTTGGCAAGTGATCCTGGCCTAAAAAGCAGATGCAGACACACAGGTGGAGGCTTGCAGCGTGTCAGGTTTGTCAGTTGATTTAGAACTTCTTGTATTTCAATAATTCAGAGGCAAAGATGGTTCAGTCACCAGAGGAGCAGCAGTTGGGCAGTGATTGCTGATCTGAGTCAATAAATGATGGATAAGTGCACGTTAACGTTGGACCTGTGGTCCAGGTGTGTAAATCCCCCTCTAAAGCATCCTTGGAGTTATGGCTGGGACGTTCAGCTCTGAGGGATGCGAGGAGCAGCCTTCCCACAGAGCTGAAGTGAAACACTTCCATGCTAATAGTTGGTTTTAAAATTAGTTTTACATCTCACCTCTTGTGGAACGTGGAGGTGCGCCCGGAGCTGCCGGGGAGATCCAGGCAGCAGTGCCCCAACAAAGCCCTGCTTTCCGTAATTTTCAATCAGAGGGGGAGAGCTGCTCCTTTTCTGCTTCCAAGCCTTGCAGGAGGTCGGGCCCCTGACAGAGCAGCCGTGGCTGCACGGCACGTCAGGGATCCAGAGCTGTCCAGGGAGACTCTCCCCTCTGCTTCCTGTGCTGAACTGGCATCAAAGACTCACTGGGAGGAATCCCAGCCAGGCAAGGGAAAAGCAGGATCACTGGGTCTCTGCAGCAAGAGTCCTTCTTGAAACATAAAGCTGGGCTCGAGGTGGGGACACAATTGAAATATTAGGAGTTAACTGAGATTTTACTGTAGGATAATGCTTTATTTTTATAAAACTGCCTTCTCCTGGTGTAGGGAGAACCAAACCTTGCAGGGTGCTCTGCCTGGAGCTGGTTCTTGTGTCTGACACAGATTCATGGCTGGTGTGGGGTCCATGGAGTTGGCAAAAGCACCTGCTCTGAGCAGAACTAAACCTTCCCATTAGCCCAACCCCTCCAGGCTCTGTCCCACAGCTCTGGGGCGTTCTCAGATGCTCTCCAGTTCCCTCTGTGCCAGATCCTGCTCTGTCCAGCCAGAGAGGAGCTGTGGGAGCTCATCCCCTCATGAATCCTGTGCTGCTCCGTCAGCTCCTGGCCCTGCCAGCTGGGAACCCACTTAGGAAGTTTCAAAGAGAAAGTGCTGTGATTCATTCTTCTGTGACCAATGGATTACAGGCAATTATTCCAAAATTATATCCACATTTCCATCTACTTTCTTTGAAAACAAATAGAACCCAAAAAAAAAAAAAAAAAGAAAACCGAGGAGAGGCAGCTCATTGAACAGTTCTGAAGTGAGAAAAGTGGCTCTCATTACTGCAACTCATCCCCCGTGTTTGGCCTCAGAATCCACAGCTCCTGATTATTATTTGTTTTTTTTCCAAGAGGATGCAGATTCCAGTCCTTTCCCATTGCCATTTTCCATGCCTTGGATGTGAACTCCGAGTCCTTCATCTGCTCTTGCTGTTCCCCTTTGTTTGCTGCTCGGGTGCATTGTCAGCAAACCCAGCTGGTTTTCCTCGAACACTCAATACCTCTGGCTGATTTGTTTGCAGTCCTCCTAAACTTTCCTGTTTGCCAGATATCCCAGCCCCTTAATCCAGGCATGAGCTGAGCATCCAAACGTGGGGTTTATGCAAAGTCTCTGTAAAGCTGCACGGCCCAGCCTGGCCTGGGGGGCTGAGCCGGTTCCGTGATTCCTGGCTCTGTGCAGGGACTGCAAACGAAGGGGAGCAGCTGATTTCCATGCAAACTCTGCATCTTCTGTGATTAAAGGAAAAAAACAGAAATAAATGAGGCATCACTCTGCTCTTCCCCTCCCTGCTCTGTGCAGAGTAACTCCAGGCAGCTTTGTCTGTGCAGTTCAAAGGCTTTGAATATCTCTGTCCTGGAATCAGGGAATGGTTTGGGTTGGAAGGGACCTTAAAGCTCTTCCAGTGCCATGGGCAGGGACACCTTCCACTGTCCCAGGCTGCTCCAACCTGGCCTTGGACACTCCCAGGGATCCAGGGGCAGCCACAGCTTCTCTGGGCAAGAACCTTTCCTACCCTCAAGTTCTGTGCCACCTCCTCTCCAGGCTGTCACCGTCCCTGTAGCCACCTGAAATGGAAGGGATTTGCTTGTTGAGTCAAATTCTGCTCCTCTGAACATCTCCTCCCATCTGGAGTGGGGAATAGCCACATTAAAAATGATTTTATAGTTCATTTCTGCTGCTTAGCACCTGTTGCAACTGATTAATGAAGTAGCTGCAGGTCCTGATGATATAAATTAGGATGATGAACACAGAGCAGCACTGAACATCACAGGCCAGGCTTAATTCCTAAGCTGCCCTAATTTTTTCCTGTGAAGGATTCAGTTTGACTTTTAAGAGTATCGCACACAGAAGAAATGAAAGAATTAATCCCTTTAGCAGGGAAAAAAGGTAAATTTGCACATGTCTGAAACGTCTCGGGTCTCATTTCTTAAACTCTGGATAATGTGGTCAGAGCATCTTCACACAGATCCTGTGGGTAAACACCAGGATTTGATTTAATGATCAGAGTGCTTTAATTAATTGCTTTTCATATTCAATTTGCCTGTGGACACACAGCTGAGTGTCCCCCCCTGCACTCCCAGCTCAGGGGGAAGCAAACCCAGGAAATTCAGTTTTGGGGATTTCTCAGCACCAACAGCCACTCCTGGAACTTTTATCAAGGTAATTGAACAAGCCTTGCCACTATTCCTGTGTCACATCCTGACATTCTCTAATGACTTCAACCCTTTTGTGAGCAGGAATGCATCTGCCTTTATGTATTTACATAGATATACACCCAGCCTGGAAAATCAAATCTAATTTCCTGGCTGCTGAAACCATCTATAAAGGTAAATGCGGGTGCTGGGGCTTTTTCTCTCATTCCCTTTCATAGTCATGATGCATTTCATGATTTCTTTGCTTTACAGCATCCTTTCAAATGACACATTTTATCAGTTCTCTGGGGAGTATTGATGTTTTGCCCTTTTAAACACGTCATTTGATTTTTTTGATGTTCCTCTCTTACTCTCCATCTGTTTTCTTGTAATGCTTTCATTTGGTGGCAATTTTTCATTGAGTCCCCAAAGGTTTTTTCCAGGAGTTGCCTTGAGCTTATTTTTTTTCCCCCCTTGTGTTTGGAAATGTTTGACATGTGACCCAATTCCTCCCCTGGGAGTGGGGCTGCTCCTGTGCTCCCCACAGTCTCATTTAGGGATTTCAGCATGCAGAGCACATTTCCCTGCCTTCAGGATCCCTGGGGATTCAATCAGAGAACAATTTTTAAAAGCAAATGAGGAGAAAAACCCACGGTGATGTTTTAGATTGTGGACAGGGTTTGTGTGGCTTTGGGGAGGTTTCCAAAAACCAAAAATAAAGGGAATCCTGGATGTCAGAGAGCTGTGCTTCCCTGCTCCCCTCTGGTTTTCCTGTTCCTTTCCCAAAAACAATGTTCATGGTCGGATTTCAAATGGGAATTGTCCTTTGGAAGTCTTTCCAGAGGTTTCTCTAAGTCAGGGAGTGTTTTGTGAGGGAAACACTGATGGGAAGCCAAGGTCTGAAGGGGGATCCCATGGTGGAAGCTCCTTCCATAGGAGTTCCCCAGTGTTCGGAGGGTTCTGGACCAGTTCTGAACTGGAGAGGTGCCAGGAATTCCTGAGCTTGGACATGAACTGGCTGAGGTCAGGAAGCCTCAAACATGAAAAATTCATCTCTTTTAATTCTCATTTTTAGTGAATTTAATCAAATCTGATTATTTTTAATTTCCTTATCCCTGCTGTTGCTGGCCCAGTTTTCAGCTGAACACCACAAACCCACTCTGGAAATGTCAGAAATCCATGGGAAATGGCTCCATGTGTGTGAATCCCTCATTTGGGCCCATCATGCCCCTTATGGCCCAGCGAGTTTAACAGGTTGGAGCAGAATTTTATTCCTGGACTTGTGAACGCCACTTCCAACTGTTTGCTACTAAATAACTCCTCTGGAAATAAATCCCAAATTATGTTCAGTGTCTGAACATGGAGGTTGTGTGGGGATGAGATATTTTCCAGCTTGGCTTCGGCAGCCTGAGCTGATATTTTTCAGCAGTTTTTCATGTGCTGTAAAAGATATTTAGATATGGCCAATATATAACCCCGGGATTATCTGGAACAGCGTTTCCAGGTCTGTTCCTATCCAGGATGACTTAAGGGACAAGTGATGTTCAGCTGCATTAGCACAGCAGATGGAGCATTATTCCAGCCTGGATGGCAGGAGAACACAGAACTCACCTCCAGACTCAGCAGATGTCAATTTATATTAACGAGCAGAGGCAACACACAATATATTTGATTTTCCTTGTAACCTGTCTCCATTACAAAACATCTGCATACATTATACCCCATTCCAGATGTTTAAAATTAATGCTGTAGCAAACAGCTCCCATTTTTGCCTTTCACTGATAATTTTTTTTGTCAGCATAGAAATTAGGTCTGATAAAAATGAGAGAGCTGGTGATGGGCTCGGTGTGTTTGGGAGTCTATTACACCATCAATTGCAGCTCCCCCGGCTGCTAAAAGCAGCAATAAGACAAGACTGCTTGTCACATATTTATGAGCTTATGAACCTTCCTGTCCCTTTTGTTATCCCTTCCCCTGGCAGTGCAGAGACTGAACCCTGAATTAATGCAGGAAGGATGAGGCTCCGCTTTCTGCTCCATCCGTCCTGGTGCCTGGCAGTTTGTAAATGTCACCCTGGAATCAGGGACAAGGAGCCGTGTGGTTGGAGCCATCGAGGCTGGCTGTTGTCACAGCTTCCCAGGAAATGGATGGAGCAGTAATGAGCAGCAGATAAGCTCCTTTAATCTTAATGCCCTTTGTATTTTTCTTTATCTTCGCCACAATCTACAGATGAATGTCCTAAGGGTGCAACCCTAAATCTTCTGTCCACAATCAGCTGTAAATCCTAAAGCTGGAGAGCCTCTGGTTGGCCTGAAAAGAGCCTTTCATGGAAACAGGCAGGGCCTGAAGAGTGGCTGGGAAATTATTCAAGGAATAATTGCAGCAGCTGATCTGGAGAGGTTTTGTGGTGTCTTCCATTTCTCGTTCTCCAAAGCTTTTCCTGTGGCAGGGTTTGATGGAACCTGTGGGAAGCAGAGAGCTCCTGGCCACTGCTCATGAGGAAGAGTTCATGAAGAGCTAAAGGGCACCCAGGGCAGTGGGGTGAAGAAGTGTGGATGTTCACAGGGAATCCCACAAGGGTTTGGGTTGGAAGGACCTGAAATCCCATCCCATTCCACCCCTGCCACGGGCACCTTCCACTGTCCCACGTTGCTCCAACCTGGCCTGGGACACTCCCAGATGTGTTTATACCAACCCATCACACACATAGATGTGTATATTTGATTTTTGGGGTTGGAACTCAGTGAGCTTTAAGGTCCCTCCCAACCCCAGCCTTTCTCTGGTTCCATGATTTGTGTGTCTGTGCATTCCTGGATGTATTCAGGTGCAGAAGATCCCATCCAAACACCCTGGAACAGCACAGAACTCTCACTGTAAATGGTCTCCAGCTGCTCAGGTGTTCTCTCTGTACCAATTTCATTCTGGCCCAAATGAATTTGGCTTTTCCTGACCTAAGGGAGGGATGTGCCTTCCCCAGGGGCAGCCTGGCAGAGCATCCTCGTGCAGGCCAGGAGAAGAAATACATCTGTGTTTAATTTAGTGTGACTCGATTGTTGACTCAACTGCAGGGCAGCAGCACACCCAGGAAAGCGGATAAATCTTTCCTGTGCCATGTGGGGGTTGAGAACAGGGATGGACACTGGAGGCCACTAATGCTCATTCTCCTTGGGAATCAATAGAATCTGTATTTTATAAATGGCTCTGCTAAACACAAGAGAAAATTCATGAAGTGGCGACAGAAAGAGGCAGAGAATGAAAAGCCGGCTAATTCCTTTCAAACAGCTGATGATTATCAGCAGCCTTGGGAAGCACACCCAGCAGAGGGCACGGAGCAGGAGGCTCCTGTGTTTATTCCCAGCGGGATGATTGCCCTGGCTGTGCAGAGATCCAGGCCTGGCCCCGTATTTCTGGAGCACCCTCAGCCCTGGATGGCCCCGTCACCCCCAGGTACAAACCTGTTCCTGTTCAGCACCTGATAATGGCACTGGGGATCCTCAGAGGCTTCAGGTAGAGCTGGGTAAGGCCTGGATGTTAATCAGCAATTAAATGTGGCATCAGTGGATACGCGGGAAGAGGATTATGAGGTAAAAAAACCCCAAACAACCCAAATGTTTGGGAGAAGAGGACAGGGAGGATGGTTCACAGGTGATTTTGGGGGGAATAAGATGTAGTGGGATCAGGAAAATGCAGGTGAATTTTAGGGTTGAAGTGAAGCTGACAGGGAAGAGAGGTGGGAAAACACAGATTTATGGAAGAGAGCGATGATGAAAAAGGAGCAGGAGAATAAAAGGTGAAGAGGAGGGAAATGGCAAGTTGAAACAAAAATCAAATCAGGCAAAAGATCAAGCTCAGAGTAAAGTGGAAACCCATCAGCAATAACATTTACTGATGGGGCTGCTGCCCTGGTGGAGTCAGGGATGTGTTTCACTTGCTGAGACTCCAGCCACATTCCCCACAGTCCTGAAGGGATTTTCCTCCTCTCTGCTGTTGCAATCTTCCCTCAGCAAAGTCAGGTGCGAGGTTTGGAGACACAAACCTGGATCTGGCTGAGTTCTGCCAGCCTGGTTTAAAAGCAGGACAGGCAAGAGCAGCAGCTCCTCAAACCTTCCAGGGGTTTCCTCAGCTGGCAAGAGCCGCTCAGGAACGTGGCAAATCCACACCTGAGGCAGCACTGGGGGGCTCGGTCTGATCTTCCCGGCTGCTCCTGGGCTCTGGCTGTGCCTCACCAGCAAAATAAAGATGATTTTGTTTGCAGCACGATGGGAACCTCTGTTGGGCTGGGTTCTGCCGTGTTTGCTGGGGCTCCCTGCACCGCTCCACGAGCGCGTGGGTGAGGATGGATGGCTTTAATCAGGGACACAAAGTATTTATTTTAGATTTTCTCCCAGCGTAGCCCATTTGCAATCCTGCTTCATTGCAAAGGCCAGGGGGGTCACGGACACGTGGAAAATCCAAGGCACTCTCCTGCCTCTGCCACCAAGTCAGAAAGTTTGCAAAGACAAATGGTCCTGTTCCCTCCATGCCCGAGTTTATTCAGCTGGATAATGGCAGCATTAAACCCACGGCAGAGGACAGAGATGAATAGAGCAGAATTCCTCCTGCACCACACAGGTGACAGAAGGAAAAAAGTTGTTAATCCTTTGGAAAAATTGGCCAGCAGTGTGGAATCTGCATTTGTGGAGCTGCAGGAGCAGCGCAGGGCCCTGCAGCTGAGAATGCAGCTGGTCCAGGAGCTGCTGGATGAGGAGGAGCAAGGGGAGCCCGGGCCTGAGCTGCTGGGGCACAGCAAAGTTTGGGAGCCCCGGTGTTCCCTGGAGGGTCCCAGGGATGGGAACAGATTATCCGTGAGATACCAGGAAATCTCCTCCTAAAGTGATCCAAGTCTTTAATCATTATCCCAAAAGCACAAAGCAGCTCCAGACACACACCAGGCTCGCTGAAAGACTTGTCAAGACTGAAAGGGTAATTCACAAATTCACTAAAATTCCCTGCTCCACTGAGCAATGTGACAGCTCTGCCGACCGCAGTAACATTTCTATTCAAACTGGCTTTGGTGCTGGAGCTATAAATATCCCTGCAATATTTCCTGCTTCAGAACATAAAGACAGCTTTACAGTGCTGATAAAATAGAAATTACTTTCTCTCGGAGGTCTAGCTGGAATTTTAATGTCTGTTTTGCAATAAAGCAGCTCCTCCACAATTCGATTTGAGGGAAAGAAAACAAACGGTCTAATTTAGTTACAGTAATGACTCCTCTTGGATTGTTGGCCACAGCTGAGTCTGGGCTGGGGAAGTTTGTAGTGGTGAGCACGGAGATGATTTTTATTGTAATATGAATCCTTTTTATCCCTTGAATGTATAGATACACACACACCCCTGCTTAATTACAGCCAGGGAAAAACAAGGCCCCGGAAAGTAAAAGGTCATTAAAGTTTACAACATCTGACAGTGTTCCTGGAGAAACTGTGACAGCTCTAAAGCTGCTGACCAAAGATGACCTGCATTAAAAAGGGTTCTTTAATTGAAAAGAGAAGTTGCAACTACTGGGCTCATCAGTGTTGCCTTTAATTATCCATAAATGCCACTCTGGTTCTCGTTAGCGCCTTCAAAGGACAAGGAAAGGATTTTGTCCAGAGTTTTGTTTTGCATTTGTTGGCTGCAGACAGCAGGGAAGAGACCAGGAGCAGTTAAATGGGGAAGGGAGTGAAAAATAATGAAAGATAAAGATTCTCCATTTGCATTTTGGCAGAGGTGGAGCACCCTGAGCACCAAGGACAGGGCCCAGGCCAGGCTGGACCGGGCTGGAGCAGCCTGGGGCAGTGGGACCTGTCCCTGCCCGGGGCAGGGGTGGCACTGGGTGGGCTTTAAGTCCCTCCCAACCCACACCAGTCTGATTTTCTGATTATTGACCTCCTCTGAACTTGCCTTTGCTCTTCCTGCAGAAATCCCTTTCCTCCCCCCGTGCTGAGGTGGCCCTACTTTGGTCTAAATGGTGCTGGAAGAGATAAAGCAGCTGCAAATAGGACAAAACTCTGGGACAAGTGGCAGAGGTGGGGCAGTGTGTCACTGGCTGACAGCGCTGAGAGGAGAAATTTTGTTTCTCCTTCTCTTCTCTGCTGGATTTATTTGTTTGTGGTTTAGTCTGAGCTCTCCTTGCGTGCCTGTGAAATGCCTAGCAAGCTTCCAGGGCTGCATAAATAAATAATAACTATTTAGAATCTTCTAAAAGATACATAAGTGTATTTCTTTTCGTAGACCTAAAGCTAATGGAAACCTCTGAGTTTTTATTTCAATGACAAAGCAGCCCTGGAGCAGCTGTGGGGGACTCGAATGGAGTCAGCTGCAAATGTTAGATACTATTTCCTTTAAAGAATTAGAATTTATAGTGCTGCAATGAATGCTGATTTATAGATATTTAAAGGAAAATAAATCCCTGTAGATATATTTTTTTATTTCAAAAGGGAATGTGTGATGATGGCTTCCACTGCTTTGGGATAATGTTACAGCAGGCTCCTGAAAGCTGTGGTATCACATAGCAGGGAAAATTAGGGACATTTTACAACAACCTGTAGCCTTCTGTTCCCAAAGAGTCCTTCCTGAAAGCCAGCGCTAAGTGGCTGGGGGAAGAACAACATCAGTCCTGCACAATTCCATGGAAAAGCCTTTTCTGTGCCGTGGATCTGCTGATGTCTTGCAGACAAAACATTGGTGGATGGGGTTTGCTCTGGAATGCTTTAAACCATCCAGACAAATAATAAACTCTGAAAGAGGCATTTTTTCTGTTGAAGAAGTATCAAGACCAGTCTGGCAGAGTTGTTATTTCTGAAGGGAAAAGCTTTTATTCCAGAGGACAAATGATTCCTTTGGAGCAGCATTCCTGCTTTGCCTCTCAGGGCCCATGGGCTGCTCCCAGGGTGCCATCAGTGAGACCCAAACCCAACCAGAGCTCTCAAAATGCAGGGAAATTTTGCTGAATGGGCACCTGAACCTGCACAGGAAAAGGTTTCAACATCTGTAGGTCAAGAGGATTGGCAGGAAGGAGGATGAGACACAAATGTCTGACGGGGAGGAGAAAAAGGCACCAAGAATTTGTTTTTTCAGGGTCATCCCAAAAGGATGCCAGAACTTGCCCTGTTCAATCCAAACGTGCCCAAGTGTTACAGCCTTCAAAAGGGAGGATAAATTCACGATATTTGATCTTAACATCTGTCCTGCTCACGCCTTGGCAAACAGAGGCATCATTTCCAAGCTGGACTTGCAAGTTCAGGGTCCTATAGAGCAGCCATGGAAGAGGAGTGAATCCTGGTTTTCCTGCCAGTTCTCCTTAATGGGGATGTTCCAGGCAATCCGACCACAATTGCATTTAGATTACATTCATCCCACAGTAAGTGGCAAATCATCGCTGCTGCCTCTGACACTCAGTGTAATAACATTAACCATGATGAATTTCCCTTTACTGTTCATGTGGCCTCCATACATTATTCCAGCTGAATTCCATTGTAACGGAGCACTAATTAATGGCTGCTGCTTATCAAGTGGTGCCCACTTCTCCCTTCCATCCCACTCTGGTTCTTGAGGAATTGCACATGGGAATGCTGCATGAACTGCCACTGGTGCCAGGGAATCTCCACAGGGTGGAAGAAGTCAAGGTTTTGTTCTGATGCCAGGCTTATATCAAAATAACACCATTTTCTTCCAAACTCAGCATTAAATGAGGTTTGCCAAGGAGCTGAGACTATTTTCAAGAGTGATTCTGTGATGAATTTCCTTATTAATTCTCCAGAACCTTAAAAGTTCAGTTTCAGCTTCTTCCCCCCTTGGAGATGCTGCATAATAAGAGTGGGGCTGAAAACCCACAAACCCACAGTTCTGGCTGAAATGAAACCCAAAGGGCAGCTCCGGCCATTTCCCAGGCTCAGTTTCCAGGTTATAGCCCCCAGAAACGCAGCAGAGCTCACCTGAGCCTCTGCCTCGAAGACATCTCCGCGCCAGGTGAGGCAATTCCCAAAGCACAAAGGAGAAATCCCTTCCCGGCACCTTAAAGTCACCAAGTCCGAAGCGGAGCTGATTGAAGTTTTCCTCTGAGGCTGTGAGGGCTGCAAGAAGCCCCGTTCTCCTTACAGGATGTTGGCTGCAGTTTAATTTGCAGATTTAATTAGTCCCTGCTCCTCGGAGCCGTCCTACCACAAGATGTCATCCTTCCGACAGGTCTGTCTTCCCCGGCGGTCCTGGGCCGGACTTCTCTGTCGCGGCCACTCTGGAAGGACCTCAGTGGTCATTCCAGGCTGATTCCTGGTGGCAGCTGCTCCCCAGAAGAGCAAAGCCATTTTCTCCCAGTGACTGATTCCCTGCCAAACTTGGGAACTCGGGACAGGGAGAGAAGAGTTTTCTCTGTGAGAAGCAAACAACAGATTCCTGGCAGCAGAGTGCAAGAGTTAAACCATGCAAACGACTCTAATAAGCATAATTTAAACCTGTGGTTTTCTTTTTATGGTGGTTTCATATTTGGTGTTTTATATTCCAATTTTCCACCTTTTAGTCTTGCTTCTTCCTCTTTTTGCTGCGGAGCCCTATCACAAATGGGAGGGCAATTACCAGGCGAGCATGTAGTTCTTTAATTGAAACACTTATAGGTGTACACTTAAAAACTGTAAAGACTTTTATGGAATGGCAATGCCTTAATAGGCTCCTGTGTATGTACATTGTAATCTAATTCTGTGCCCTGTGAGCATTGCTGGGGGAAGCTGTTAATTTATGGTTCCCGGGAGCAATAAAGCAATAACAGTAATCGCGAGGTGCAATATCCCCTGCTTAGGGGGCATTTATGGGTGTGTATTAAAACTATAAATACATCAGCACGCTGCAGAACTGATCTATAGAAAATGAAAGATAAGCTCTCCTCCCTTTAAAACGGGGGGTTTTCCAGCAGAAGAGCAGCCTGATTAACTTACGGTTGATCTCAGATCCCAGTGCTCAGCAGGGACTGAGGAGGAGCCAAGTGACCAAGTGACCACCTCCCCTCTCCCCATGTGTCCCCAGAGCTGCCCTGTTTCACCCCAGCAGCTGCAGCTCAGGAGCATTTCCTAGGACACTGCTTGACAGACTTGGTACAAACACTTCATTTTAACCAAGCTGGAGCGAGCAGGGGTGACAGGGAGGGATAATTACCTTGTCTGCACCAGGGCTCTGGGCAGGCACGGTGACATTTCAGAAATCCAAACGGCTTTGTTGTGTTATGATTGGGAAAAGAACGGAGGGCAGAGCCCCTGACATTGCAGACTGGCAGCAGCTCCTCAGGGAGGGCTGGCAGAGCCCTCTGTCCCTCCAGAAACGAGCTGCTGCAGTAAATATTCTGCTTTGGGAGCGTGGGTTAATAACTGCAACTGGGCAAGAACTGGGAGCCAGAACCAATTGGTTTTAATTTGGAGCTTGCACAGGTTCCTCTGAATTTTCCTCTTCTTCACTGTGGTAATGTAAAGTTCCATTGCTGAATTCTCATCAGTGTTTGCAGTGCTCTGCCCTGGGGTTGTTCCAAGCTGTGCCTGTGGTGGCTGAGCACTGATCAGGCGTGTGCTGGTCCAGAGCCTGACTTACAGGTGCAGATCCTTGTGCTGATGGAACTGTGACAGTTGTGAGCTCGCAGGCAGGGGCTGATGTGTGTGCAAGAAAAGTTCAGGTATTCACATCTATCTCCCAGAATTCTGGAATGGTTTGGCTTGGAAGGAACCTTAAATCCCATCTCATTCCCCCTCTGCCATGGGCAGGGACACCTTCCACTATCCCAGCTCACTCCATGCCTCATCCAACTTATTTTCTGTTTCATCCTTTCGAAATGAGGTTGAAAATAAGTGTTTATCTTAAGTAAAAGTTGTGTGAGTACAGATTGATTTTAATATTCAAACAGAGCTTTGAGACCTTCTAGAACAAGATTGTTTAGGAGCAGAGCTGTGCTGTCAGCATTTTTTTCCTTTTCCCTGTTTCCTGGTGAAGGCTGCGAGTTCTCCTTCCCCTCTGTGCTGAGGCTGTCCCAGGAATCCAGAGCTCAGGTGGAATTTATGAGCTGCAGCACAGAAAGGTCCAAAAGAAAGACGCCACTTCAATAAATAAACAGCAAATCTGCATCATTTTCTGGTAACTCCTTGCACTGCTCCATCGTTTTCCCACTCCCTGTGTTTTAAGGAGTATATCCATGAGCTGTTCCACTCCTTCCTGGGAAAGGCTGGTGACAGAAAGGCCCTCCCAGGCCGTGCCTACCCAGACCCATCATTTTATCAGGAACCAGCTGCTTGGCACAAGCCTTGCCAACTCAGCAACTCTGTCTGCTCTTCCCTTGAGGAATCCGTTCACCTCATCTCCAAAGAGAGACAGGGGGAAAAAATTCCATCTGTTACAGCTCAGAGCTAGAAAGCTCCATAATTGCGTGGGTACACAGGCTGCATACCAAATTTTTTTGTTGTAGGAAGCACTTAGGGAGCGTTCATTCTCCTTTTATTGTTGTTCCCTTCTCACAAGTGACTGTATTTCACCTCCTCTGGGACACGGAGGGAGGATTTCTGAGCAAATTTCTGGCTTAACAATGCCAGGGAGGTGTTTGGAGCCACAAATCCATCCTGCAAACTCTGTGTGCTGTCCTGAGGTCTGAGGAGAGACCTTCTGCTTCTCCAAAGTCCCTGACAGGAGGGGGCAGCCGGGGGGAGTCGGGTTCTGCAGCGAATCTTGGGGGCATCAGAGCGAGAGAAAAATCCTCCTAAATGCAGTTTACAAGGAGCAAACACTGCAGAACTCCTTGCAAAAAGGGTTTGGGCCAAACGTCTTTCATCCCTCTGCTGCTGGCTTTGATTCTTCGGGTATAGTCAGACCTCAGACTGAATAGCAAGTGGTTCTGCTTTATTTGTTTTTATTGCTGCCAAAAGGAAAAAAAAGTCAGAGTAAACAGTGGGATGTTTGCAACCTTCTCACATTAGGCAGATTGAATAAACTGGCTCGCAGTTGATTGTTTTCCTTCAGATCAGTCATTGCATTTGTATTTATTTGATTTTATGGATGTAGTTCTGGGACTTTTGTTTTGTCTTGGATTTTTTTTTTTTTGCAGTCGTGACTTGTGGTGAGGGAGATGGGAACGCAGACGGCTCTCACCTTTCCTCCCCATCCGTGCGGGGTTTGCAGGAACGCCCGTTCCTGGGACGGCAGAAATCAGGGGATGATGAGCGTGGGGCTGAGGGGATGCAGAGCCATTCGTGGCAAACAGCACCGAGCCCGATCCTCTCTCCCAATGCCCGGGGCTTTCCCGGCACGGGGAGCAGGACGGGACTGTGGGGCTGTGGAGAGGGGCACCCCAGGGATGGGAATTCCCACAATCTCCCACTTTCCAAGACTCCATCTTGTGCCCACTGATGGCAAAAGCAATTCCCCGAGAACCTTTGCTCTGCAGCAGCCTCGGTTCCCCAGCCAGGCATCCACACCCCGATGGTTTTTCCCTCTCCCGGTCTGGAATTCACTAAACAATGCAAGAAGGGCAGGAGGAGCTGCCGGCAGCGCCTGCCTCTCTCGGTAAGGGTGGCACAGCCACGGTGTCACCTGCACTTACATCTTTATGTCCCTTTTTTCCCTTCCCTTTCCCAGCTTTATTGCAGCTCTCAGAGCACAGGGGAGGGAAAATAGGGCAGGCAGCGCACACGAATTCCCGAATATCCACGATCAGCCCGGCGCCATCTCAGGGACTTGTAGCTCCAAAAATCCACATTTCTCTCCCTGTTTTTCTTAGAAGGCAAAATGAGTTGGAGTCGTGTGGCACTGCTGAGCTGGGAGAGGAGTGAAAAAAGTGAATGTGGGGGTTTTTTCATGCCTCACAAATGCAAACAGGTTGTGGTTATTCCCTTTATGCAAGGGCATAGAAAGTGCAAGAACACTCATTAATTATGTATAATGCTCACAGTTCAGTTGCCAAAAAATCGTATTTTTGGATATTGTTCACCAGAATATGACTTTAACCTACTGTCACCATTATTTTGCACATTGTGGTGTTTTAATGAACATATGGCACCACATTAGCTCATGCAAGCCCCTGATTTTCTAACTAAGTTGGTTTCCCAGTAGCTGCAGTGGGCATTGTGTGCATCACAAACCCTGCTGAATATTGAAATACTGGGGGACCGGAGCAGCAGAGCTGCTCCTCCTTTGCATTCTGGTGCTGGTGAGTGAATATCAAACGCTGCCCCAGACCTGGCTGAAGGGACCATTCCTGACCCTGCTGCCAGAGCCTGGCCTTCAATTAAATCAATCTGCAACTCCTGACGTGGCCCCAGCCCACTCCAGCTCTCAGCAAGGAGAAAGTCTGTTGATCTCTGAAATGTCTTCAGACATCACAGTTCCATGTGAGCATCTTCAAAGGACCTGCCTTTTCCCCCTGCCATAGCACATTGTTTTAAAGCTGATCTCGTAATTGTATCGATTCATTTTTTTGGTTCTCTGCGTCAAAGCACTTCTTTAATCAAAAGTAAATTATGTAAAGGCCACTAGGGTCAGCCCAGCCAGCAAAATAAAAACTGCAATACATCATTTATTTGTAAATGTCAGTGAAATCTGCAGATCAATATTCTGCCCAATGTGATTGATATTTATTCTTTTCTATAACTCCTGAGGCAGCTGCTGGCTCGGGGTGGCCCAGCAGAGCAGGCTGGGGCAGGGGCAGGTTTGGGGGCACCTCTGGGCCTGTCCCTGCTCCTGCACCAGCCCCAGGGCAGTGGCAGATCCTCTCTCCCGTGTCCGTGTCCGTGTCCCTGTGCCTGAGCCGAGGATGCCACGTCTGGCCCTTGGAGCAAGGCCCAGCGCCCAGCTGGGGGTGGCATTTATTGTGTGGCTTTTCAGCTGTGCCCAAGCAGACACCAAACCCTGAGTTTCCCGGCGGCTGCCACCCGTCCCTCCCCGTGTCCCACAGTCCAGACCCCAAACCCTGACACTCCGTGCTGTGGGAGCTGGGAAAGGGGGACTCGGCTCCAGGCTGTCCAAACTCCATCTAGTGGCAAAAACCTCGGCATTTTGTGGCGGTGGCAACCCTGGTGGGTGTGGATCAGGGCTGATCTCCCCCAGGGATGGGCTTAGATCCTTCCGTGGCAGCTGGAAACTTGACCTGGATCACTCCTGGGTGCACCCAAGCCAGGAGTTGTCGCTCTCCCGAGGGTTAAACCCCACGTGCTGCTGTTCTGCCCCGACAATGAAGGCATTTCGTGGTGTAGAAAAGCAATCCTGGTGTAATAAAGGGGAAAAAATGCAGGGAATTCTGGCTGGATGGCAAAGCAGGAGCTCCTGGCAGTGTCAGAAGTATCTGTCCATCTTTTTATAGACTTCTATTGGCACATGTGGGTCACTGTTATCTGAGCCTTGTAAGAGGAAATGAAGGAGGATATAACAGCAGATAAGATCTGAGCGCTGCTCTCGCTCTTAAATATTCAAAAGAATTTTATGAGGGATGGGATTAAAATGGAGAGATTTTGCTGATGCTCTGTGGAAAGGATGGTTATAAAGAATAACAATGGGCTGTGCTGGTGGTCAGAGATGGGGCTGCAGGGGAAGGGGGGTCCTGCCCAGGCTTGGGGCTCTGCCCCCCATGGCTCCCTGCAGGAAAAGCCCCTCTGCCCCAAGATCCGTGCCCAGGAGGGAGGACAAGGGGGGAAACTGCCGAGTTCCTCGTGTGCCAGGTCTTGGGAGGGTTTTCTTCCAGCTGCCCTGGGGTTTTTATGGACTTAGAGCTGGGCTGGGGGAGGTGCCATATCCCAAATCCCAACCAAGGCCTCGTGTGGATTGGACTGAACCTCGTTTTTAGCGAGATAAATTCAGCTGCTGAGGCCGGGGATTGTTCCCTGCCTGTGCACAGAGCGAGGGTTTCCTACAGCCCGGAGGGAGGGGACGCTTCCAAACTGTTCCACACATCCCTGGCTGTCTCCTGACACTGCCAAGGACCTTAGGGTGCAAAAACCGTGACCCCAAAGCACAAACCCCAGCAAGGAGAGCAGCAGGGCCGTTCCTGCGGCAGGACCTCGGGTGAACGAACATTCCCGGCGCATCCCGGCGCATCCCGGCACATCCCGGGGCAGGAGCTGCTGTTATCCCGGGGGAGCAGGGACGGTCCCCGGCTGGACAGCGAGAGGCGGTGGCACAGCCTGGCAGCCGGGGACAGCCCAGGGGCATCGGGCCGGGCCCGGGCCCGGCGGAGGATCCCCGTGAATGCGAACCCGGGAGCACAAAGGGCCCGGCACCGCCTGGCCGGGCCGGGGAGCGGCTGCCGCAGCCACGCGCCCGCTAATTGCGGCGCGCTTAATGAAGGCAGACGCAGAGCGGCCGCTCTCATTAAAATATGAAAATGGTGCCAGGCGCTGCCCCTCCCCAGGGATAGCCCTGATGGAGCAGGGAAGGGATGAAGGCTCCATTCCAGGGTCCAGCATCTCGCTTTTATCGGGGCCCTTTCCCGTGCGGGGCCCGGAGCTCAGCCCGGAGCTGTCCGAGCCCCACGCGAGGATCTGGGACGGAAAGGCACGGACAGGGCTGGGATGACGCTGCTCAGAGGGAGGGAGATGGGTCAGGAGAACAAATTCCCCCTCCAGACCTTCCCTTGCAAGCAGGAAACACTTCCACAGGGCTGCTCCTGCGGGTAGGGAGTGCTGCCTTCAATTCTTCACCAGTCAGAGCCTCCAAAAATCCAGCAGCTCCCATCATACTCCCCCAGTGCTGCCAAAATCACCTGTCGGGATGGGTGGGAAATCCACGCGTGGATATTTTGAGGAAATGGAACAACCTGGCCTTGCATTGAGGGAATTGTGGTGCGTTTTTCTCTTAATCAACCCTGCAATCTCTGCATTTAACTCCATGTGAGAGCCATGAACCACAGCTGTAAATCCTGCGGCTCTGGGATGAGATAGTCTTGTGGGTCCCTCGGAAAAATTCTGCAAGGCAACTTCCAATCCCTCCGAAAACAGAGAAAAAGGAAGGGGGGTTAAACACCTAAAACTGTGATTCCACTTGGGATAAAGCATTAAGAGTTTCTATGAAGTTATCATTAAAAAAAAAAAAATAGAGATTTGAGAACAGCTTGGCCTGGAACAATATTTCAGGCATGGCTAGCTGTTAAAAATAAGCTAATTCAGAAGAGCCACATTTAAATAAATATAATGCAAAGGCATAATGGCACAGATAATAGTTTTGAATGGGGAATTCTAATGACTTTGAGGGCATTTTACAGGGCAATTAATACACATGAAAATGCTGCTCTATTCAACCGATGGAAAGAAAATAAAATAAAATAAAATAAAGCCGGCAGAGAGAGAAAGGGAGATGGCTGTGACTGGTAAAAATAGGGTTTGATTTTCTTTTCAATAGGATCACTGCTTACAAACATAATAAAAGGAAAAATAAGCATGTCAGGTTCTATAATGTGGCTTGTGAAATCCCCAATGATTGGTTTCTAAAGAGGGGCAATTAGGAGCCTTTTGCATATGCATGTGACTTCTGCGGAGCGGGGCTTTCTCCGCTCCCCTCTTCTCCTCTCTTCATCACAGGCTAAAAATACACCTCCCGTTGCAGCGGGCGGCATCCTCCCTGCGGAGGGCAGCGGGGCCGGGGGCTCGCAGAGCGGGGCCGGCGCTCATTGCCCCTCTGGGGGGGACCAGCGGCGCTTTTGGGGTCAGCGCAGCCCCAGACCCGGCCAGGGCCGCTCCCAGGAGGGGTTCGCCGGCAGACGGGAGCCGGAGCTGCCAGGGAGAGGCTGGTGCTAAAAACTGCTCGTGAGGAGCTGCTCCAGGGGGAATCCCAGCGCTTTTCCCTCTGCAGCGGGAATTCAGACACCGCTGAGCGCTCGGGGCTGGCTCCTCCTGCCCCGGGACAGGGGAGGGAGGAGGAAAGCAGCACCTTTGTGGTTTAGCGTGTTTAGTGGAGGTGGTGTTTGGCCAAAGGTCAGTGACCTTGGAGGCCTTTTCCACCCTTAATGATTCTAAATGCTGGTCCCACATCCATCTTTTCCCGGATTTCCTAGCACGGCCTTTCCCGATGGAAAGGGGCAGGGTGCCCTGTGCTGCTGGGGAGCCTCCTCCACCCCCAGGCTGCCCATCACGAGCTGCTGAGCTCACAGCAGGGCTGGATGGGGACAAGGTGACAGCTCTGCTGGCAGTGCAGGGCTGAGCCAGGGGGTCCCTGGGGACCCTGCAGCCCAAAACCCTCCCCCTGTGCCCCCCTGCCCATCTGCACCGGGACTGAGCTGCCCCTGCCCCTGCAACAGAGCCTGTCCAGATCTTGAGCTGCATTTCTGCAATGTATAAATAAATATTACATATGCTAACAGATGGTTCATTAGCCAGTTGTTATGGCAATCAGCATTTCAGCCAATTAAAATCCTTTCTCATAGCTTTAAAAATGTCAGTGATAGGGACGTTTAAATGGCCAGAGAACAAACAGCCCCTCTGTAGCCTGGCACTAAGACAAAAGGCATTTTCTGTGAGTTTATGGAGAAAGGAAGAGGAGAAATAGAGTGAGAGTTGGAAGTCCTTTGTGCTGAAGGAGTGAAAGGTGCTGCCCCTGAGTAAGAAGTAATGGGAGAGGTCGCTGGACATTTGTCACCCAAATTACCCAGTTTGGTGTGACCACTTGGGAACCCCAGAGGTGCATCCAGGACATCCCAGTCTCCCCTGGGGTTTTCCTGAAGGAATTCTCCGGGGAGAGCTCAGAGTTCAGCACCCACAGGCAGGGTCAGACTTGGTCCCCAGGTGTGCAGGAATTCCTGAGCTCCTGTTCCTCGGGAATGACAGAGCCTTGCATCCCTTGGCAGCGCCTGTGCCCGGGGGGATGCTCAGCAGAGTTCAGGTCGGGCTGGGTTTGAGCCAGGAGCTCCAAGTGTCCAGGCCAGAGGGGATGATAATCCAAAGGAATTTAAATTATTCTTGTAGGAACACCAGGATACCCAGAGATGGTGGGGATGGGACAGTCCCAGGGGAGGAATGGAGGAAGGAAGTGACTGTTCCTCATAATTCCTGGTGGTTTTGAGGTTGCATGTGGCTTGAATAGAAAAGAACTGCTTAGGTCCTAAAAATTCCTTCCAAACACCTTTTCCCTGGGTTGGTTGGGCTGCCAGCACTCGCCTCTCCAGCCTGGGGCTCTGAGTGTAGGAATAAAATCGTGGCATGGGAAGGCAGGGCCTTTTCATCCCAAGCTGGTGGTGTGGCAGGACAGGCCCTGGAGTGGGGAGAAAACCTCTGGATTCCAGAGAGCATCCTCTTGCAGGCAGGGATCAGGGTTGTCCATGTCCCTTGGGTATGGATTAATGAAGGTAAAATTCCTCACACCTCTTGCTCAGACAGGGCAGGACCGGGTTTTTCCCCCTGTCCCTGCCACATTCCAGGGGCTGCTGCTGCCCTGGCAGCCAGCACAGAGCAGGAGCCTGGATTTGATGAGTCACAGCCTCACCAGGGTTGATTCTCTTTTTCTAATCTCTGCTGTCTTTTGCAACCGTTTAGAGGAGCAAAAAATAGCTCCCACAGACAATCAGGACAGATTATTTTAATGAGAGCTCAAAAACGAGAAACAAACGGCTCAAATTGAGCCTTCAAACATTTCTCCCCACGTCTGCAAGGAGCTGCACGATGCCTGAATCAGCAGGTCTGCAGCACGAGACGGCTGCTGCCAGGAGGGCAGGTTCCAACCCTCTTTTTTAAAATTTTTTTATCCCAGTAGCTGAACTGAACATCCCAAGTGGAAGCTGCCTGCGATCAGCAGCTCCATGTTCTGCTTGTAATTGTCTTTTATCTGCTGGAGTCGGCAGTGCCCAGCTCCCATCTGCTCCTGATTCACTCCCTGCAAGCGTCAGGGAGGGCAGCAATCCCTCCCTTTGCCCATATGTGCTCCAACAAGCACAGGTAGGATGGAGCTAAAACCTTTCAAACCTTCCTTCCTCCCTGGACTGTGGCCGCTTTTTTAATGGTCATTGTTTGCTCATTGGTTAATTCAGCCCGGCCTTGGACACTCCCAGGGATGGGGCAGCCCCAGCTCCTCTGGGCAGCCTGTGCCAGGGTTCCCTCCCAGGGAGCAATTCCTTCCTGACGATGAAGATCTAGCGCAATATTGGGTCAGAACTGCAGGAAATTGTTGCGTTTCCACAGAGGGATGATTTGCTTCAGTAGGGAAAAGAGAATCCCCAGCAGACCCAGCACCTCCCAGCATTACGCGTCCCACAGGGGGATTCTGCAGCAGAGGAGGAAGCTTTGAGAGCCATGCTGGCATTTCATCCTGTCTGTGTTATCCAGAGAACTCCCCATGACCCATAAATAGATTTTCCCCTTCCCTTTATTTCTCGCCTCCCTTTTGGTCTGCAATGGCAGCTCCAAAAGCTTTAGAGCTGCTTCTTGACGGGCGTAAAAATATCATGAGTACTTGTTTAAACATCAGAAAGGTATTAGCTCAATTTTGCACTTCAATGCTACCAAGAATGTTTAGGCCCATTGGGCATGAATTTAATTTTCTTACAGGCTGCAGAGAGAAGAAAAATCAGCCTCCCTATCTGAGCATTAACTGCTGCTCCCTGTGACAGCTCAAAGCATCACCTTTCCAGGGCTCCAGGCTCCAAATGGTGCCGAAATGAAGTCCTGAGCAGGCAGAGGCCTCCAGATCTCTCCCCAGGGCTGTTCTGCACCTTTGCTCGGTGCTTGCACAGGAAAAGCTTCAGCAGGGTCACAATAATTAAATAATTCTGCCCCCTCCAAACCCCCACCACGCTCCCTGTGGCAGGAGGAAATCCTTCCTCCCCTCGTTGGTGATAAAACATTGGCTCTAAATGCATCAAATCAGACTGGGGATTTTTAACAGGGCGTTAATGACACGGTTGATAATTACAAAAGCAGATTTGTTTTGCTGTATCCTGTTTGGTATCTCGTGTCCAGCTCAGAGCCCTGGGTGTCTCCCCACGTGTGTGCCCAGGGGCTGCGAGGTTCTGAGGGTGACAGGACATCCCCTGCTCCTTTCCCAAGGATCCGGGAATGTCAAGAGTCCTTGTGGCACGGGGGGGAAATCACCTTTTAATGGACAATAGCAACAGCCAGTCTGTTTAAATTTTGATGGCAAAGACGTGGACAGTCCATGGCTGTGAATTACGCACGGCCCTGCAGTGGCTGCGAGGTAGGGACGCTCCCAGTCCTGCTGTCCCTGCCACCTTCCCCCAGCCCCTGCAGTGGTGGCTCTGCTGCCTCTCCCTGGCCCTGCCCTGGGCTCTTCACAGAGCCTCCAGCCCACCTCAGCTTCAGTGCAGGGGGGGCCAAATCAGCGCTGGAGACTCCTGGCATCCTCCCGAGCTTGGTCTGTGCTGGTGAGGAGGGGTTTGATCTGTGTCACCAGGAGCCTGTGGGAGACAGGACCCTTCAGGGCAGTGATGGCCGTGGTAACAGCAATGTCCCTGCTGCAGGAATGACAGCAGTGTCCCTGCTGCAGGAATGACAGCAGTGTCCCTGCTGCAGGAATGACAGCAGTGTCCCTGCTGCAGGAATGGCAGCAATGTCCCTGCTGCAGGAATGGCAGCAGTGTCCCTGCTGCAGGAATGGCAGCAATGTCCCTGCTGCAGGAGGTGACAGCAATGTCCCTGCTGCAGGAATGGACAGCAATGTCCCTGCTGCAGGAATGGCAGCAGCTGTCACCTGCTGCAGGGAATGGCAGCAGTGTCCCCTGCCTGCAGGAGGTGGACAGCAGTGGTCCCTGCTGCAGGAATGGGCAGCAATGTTCCCTGCATGCAGGAATCGACAGCAACTGTCCCTGCTGCAGGAGGCGTGACAGCAGTGGTCCCGCTGCAGGAGGGTGACAGCAGTTGTCCCTGCTGCAGGAATGGACAGCCAGTGTCCCTGCTGCAGGAATCGGCAGCCAATGTCCTGCTGCAGGAGGTGACAGCCATGTCCCCTGCTGCAGGGAAATGACAGCAGTGCCCTGCTGCAGGAATGGCAGCAATGTCCCTGCTGCAGGAGGTGACAGCAGTGTCCCTGCTGCAGGAATGGCAGCAGTGTCCCTGCTGCAGGCAGGGCTGGGATGAATGCATGCAGTGCTTTGCTCATTTCCCACATTTTTATGCCCTGACAAAGCCCTTCTCTTCGCTTCTCTCTTGCCCACAGAAGAGGTGCAAGGCCACAGAGGGATTTATCATTTTAAAGGAATTTCCAGCTCTGAGCGTGGACATCCAGCCAGCTCCAGTGAAAATGTGCTCTTGGGGGACTTGGGGCCCAGATTTGGAGCCTGGGCCGAGGTTCAGAGAAGCCTTAGCAGAGCATCCAAAAGTGACAGATTCCTTTCTGTGCTCTGCCCAAACCTTGGATCCTTTGAAGCTCGTCCAGGGCTGCTGGCCTGGAGATCAGAGCCACAGGGAGGGAGTTTGGACCCAGGGACCAGGGAAAAGGGTGGCAATAAAAACAAAGGGAACAAATGCAAACTCAAGTGCTACCAGTGCCCTCCACCATCTGCACATCTGCACCCTGGCTGTGCTGCAGAATTCCATGGGGAGTGGGATGCAGCAAGTGCCTCTTGGTGCAGAAGGAGATTTTGGATGCTGATCAAGGTACAAGTGGAAAAGGTTCCAGTGAATAAATAAATAATTGTTGGAAAGCTGAAAGGAAGGTGTGAGGATGAGATCAGAGAAAGCTCAAGGAGTGAAGTCTGTAGTAAAGGAACAAATAATCCTGGAGCTATGGGGAGCTGGCAGAGAGGCTGGACCAGCCTGAATGAAGAGTGCGAGATCCTCGGAAAAACCCTTGGAGGATGGCAGAGCTCTGCTGGCCAGGGTTGGTGGAGGCAGGACCCCGGTTTGGGGGGGTCAGCAGGAGATGCTCTGGGATGAGGCAGGATGGGCCCGATGGAAATGCCATCCCTGTGTCCCTGTGGGGTCCCAGAGCTGCTCCTCCCTGGCTGCACGAGGTGGGAACCTTCCCCTGTCCCTGTGGAAGGAGCCTGCAGGAATCTGGGCAGGGACAGAGCCCTGACAGGGCCATAACCCCTGAGTTTGGAAAGCAGGGCACTGAGCACAGGTAATGTTATTCATCCAACCCCCAAACTCTCATTTTAGCTCCACGTCAAGTCCTAATCCTCTCCCAGCTCCCCGGGGTTATGCTGGAGGTGTTTGATTCTGCCTCTGTCTCTTCCTTTAAAAACCCATTTCATTATCAAATGGCGTTGGGGGATCTGATCTGTAATGAGGAACTTGGCAGAGGTCCCAGAGCCATCTGAGGGGCTGAGATCCAGCCAGGTTAAGCTACCGCTCCCCCCAAAAATTGTAAGCAATTAAAATTAATTAAAAATCATGAAACAAACCTTCATGGCTGCAGTGCCACGTGCTGCTGGGTCGGTGCACGCTGTGCCACCATGCCAGGCTGTGGGGCCGTGGAAGGGGTGAGGAGCTGGTGGCTCTTACAGCTCTGAGGGTTTGGTGACAGAGTCAATGCAAATGTTGGAGGGTTCACTGTGTCCCCGTGACCCTGTTCCGTGGGATGAGGCTTTTCTCCCTGCTGCTGGCAGAGTTTCCCTCGCTGTCCAGGGGACGGTGATGGAGTTTTTGTGAATCTGAATCTGTAGCAGCAGAAAGGGAATTTGCCATTTTCTCTCACTGCCATGGGCACGAGCCCTGCTCTGCCCAGGGGTCTCTGGCATTCCTGGTGCTGATACTGACATTACAAAGGTTGATTCTAACCCACGGGGCTGTTCAGTTAGGGGTGGGATTTTGTGCTTGCCTGAAGAATTCGATTTCCACCGGCCAGTCCTACATTTGCCCCTGGGCAGGAGTTCCCCAGAGAAGGGGTTGGGAGCTCGGGGCCCTTCAGGGCTGTTTCCCCCAGCGCTGTTTGCCAGGAGCAGCACCACAGCAGCTCCGTGTGTTCCATTTTCCAGGTCTCTCTCTCCATCTCCTCTGAGCCTGAGGAACATCGATAAACGCCGTGAAAAAGTCTGGTGTAAATAACAGGAGTTTCTGCCTATTCTGATCAATAAAATATTGTTTATAGGAGCCCTCCTGGCCCTCTCAGCTGCAGTGGAAGGTCTGGCAGTGGGTTTATAAACTCGCTTTCCAGGTGGCTGTAACGGGGAGCGCTGCTCTGCCAGGGATGTAAATCAGGTTAAGGTTTGTAGCTCCTGGGTTTGCTGTTTCTTTAAAACACAAGTGGCCGTATATGGCTTTTTAAAATTATTTTTCCTTGCTAGGCCGTAGCTTAATAAAGGGGGTGCAGAGGGTGGATGGATGTGCAGGAGGTGCAGAGGGCAGATGGATGTGCAGGAGGTGCAGAGGGCGGATGGATGTGTTTTTGCAGTTAAACTCTATCGATGTCTTCTCACATGCAGGGAGAGGGAAACAAGCAAACAAATAACGTTGTGATGGATTCCCAGTATCTGCATTTAAAAGCCAAGCACCACACAGAAAGCACAATAACTGCAGCCCATAACTCTCACTCTACAGAGCCAAACTGGGCACTGCTCTGCTAAATTATTTCCTTCTGCTGCCTACATTTCAGACTCCTCTCTCTAGATTTCATCTTGCCCTTTTGATATCCCACCAGCCAAAGACTCAGTGCGTGTAGCAAACCACACCAAACCCCATCTTCACTTCTCAAAATATTAGTTCAGTCCTTACAGCAACACTTGATTTATGGCATGCTAAAAGAATATAAATAATTTCTTCTTGTTTTCCCAAGATTAGTTGCCAGATGCAGAGCTAGAAATAAGGGATGAAAGGTCTGTGCTTGCTGTTGGGCATCAAAATCCTTTAATGATTTATTAATGTCAACATTTTTATTTTCCATACCGACTGTTGTTCTGTGTGCGCCTATTTATTTCTGTGCACAGCCAAAGGTCAGTGCTTGGAAAACAGTTGGAAAGATGTTCAAAAGTGCCTGAGAAAGCACCAGCGAGCTTTGTAAGTGGTCAGAAGAGCTTTTGGGATCTCTGTCCATAAATCCACACTTCTCTCCCTGCCAGAGGTGCCAGGTGCCCGCAGGCTTTGCTGCTCTGCAGGGCAGTGACCCCGCAGGTCTGAGCAGGGAGAGCTGTGGGAGGCACCGCTCTGGGGCTGGGGCAGCAGCTTCGTCCTCTCCAGTGGTTTTATCCTTTGGGCTGGGCCAGCAGCACTGGGCCCCGCTGGAGCCATCAGAGGTCATTTGCTGGCCCTGCCTCTGTCCCCAAGTGCAGGGCTGCTGCTGCGGCTCAGAGGGACGGACGGACACTCCTCTGTCCATCCCTTCGTGCCACAGGGAGCGCCAGGGATCCCTCCACACTGCAGCGTGAGCAGCTCTTCCTGCTGACCCAGCTCCGGAAGGTCCTTTCCAGCCCTGAGGCTTCTCTATTCAGTGATTTATCCTCCGAGTGTCTCTGCCCAGCGGGACTCCTTCGAAGGAGTTCTTGAGCGGTTTCCTCTCACCGCTTGCCCTGTCTGTCCCTCTGGGACACCGTGCCTTTGTCCGTCACACCTGGGCTCTCTCCCTGTCACCTCCTCAGTGACAAATGCTCCCCATCAGTGTGGGAGTGCCCAGGGCCAGGTTGGAAGGGGCTTGGAGCACCCTGGGGTGGTGGAAGGTGTCCCTCCTGAATAAACTTTAATGTCCCTTCCCACCCAAACCCTCTGTGATTCCATGGCTGTGCCCTTACCTGCCCTGCAGCTCTGGATTCATGGTGAAATTCCTCTCCACAAATTCCCCAAAGCTTTCTGTCGAGTTGGAACTGCTGCCTCCAGCACTGGAGGTGTTTTTGAAGGACACAGGCACGCGTTCACTCACACGAACCCACACAGAAACTCTTCAGCATCGCTGAGTGCAGCTGATGTAACTGAGCAAAAAGAGCCCCAGGAGCAAGCGGGGCCATTGTCCTCCTGTCCATGGCCAGGCTTGAACAGCCCTAAATGTCCAACAACAGGGGCAGAGAGCGACATTTTACAAATAAATTCTATTTACAAAACATTCAGTATCCGTGAAAAGCAGCATGGGGGAGAATTATAATGCAAACCAGCTTCGTCTGACAACACAGCTGAAAACTTATTGACTTGGAAATGTGTGTTTGAGCTATCAAAATGAGAATATTCAAATGGTAAAGTCTCCCTTCCTTTTCAATCGTGGCAAAACTCTGTCCCATGCATTCAGTAGATTTAGGACAATTTTCTAGCGGTGTAGTCTGGGAAAAAATGTCTTTGCCTGTAAGAGCACAGGTTCTTTTAATGGGAGTTGTCATCTAAATAATTCCATATCATCAAGCAAAAAGATAATTTATAAGGGGGAGAAAAACCAGAGCAGCTTAAAGTCTCAGAGTCAGCCACAGAATTGCTTATGAATGTGCTATTAGTTGGAGGTAAAAGTTAATGGAGAACTGGCTGGCCTCGGGGGGCCAATAAATGGGATACTGAGTCTGCTGCTCTAGGGCAGGATTTCAAAATTGGTCCAAGGCCGCCGTGATTTGAAAGACGTTCCTGTCTGATGCTTATTTGTTGGTCGAAGTGAGATAATGCATTGATGAGCCTCAGCCTAATTCCAAATGAAAACCAGTTCCAGGATGATAATTTTTATTATAGAAACGCTCAGAGGCCACAAACTGTGCCTGGATTTATAATTCCTGCCCATGGTACAAATCTTTCCCCCTGAGCGAGCGCAGGAGGAATATCCATAAATAAATGTGGGGCTGCTCACAGGGCCGGGGAGAGGCAGCAATAAGGCTGGGCTTGGGGGCTGGCATTTTACTGCTGCTGGATCTGGTCCCATCCCTGGGAGTGTCCAAGGCCAGGCTGGAGCAAACTGGGATAGTGGAAGGTGTCCCTGCCCATGGATGAGCTTTGAGGTCCCTCCCAACCCAAACCATTCCATGATTATCTGTAGGGTTATTTTATGTTTATATTTTTGTTTTATATATTTCATTTTCTGTTTTATATTTTTAATTTGCACAAATGGAGCTTAATTGACTTGTGATAAAGTGAGACCATTCCTCAAGCTCTCTGAAAGCCCCAGTGGAGGAGAAACCACCTCGCTCCAGCCCTGGGCCAGGATGTGAAAGGAACCAGGGAGGGAAAACCAGCTGCAATTGTCCTCCACCCCCACCCAACAGAGAAATTCCAACTCTTGCAGAGGAGGCAGAGCTTGGTGGGTTCGGTGTGTGTGCTGTGCTCCTCCTCTCTGCAGTAATTTATCAATAATTCCATTGCTCAGAGGGCTTTGGAGCCTGGGCTGGGAAGCTTTAGCATGAGCAGGAAAAAAAAAAGGATTAGATTAGAGGATTAGACATTAGACATTTATATGAATATGAATGGTCTTTGCAGCTACATCAGCCAGGAGAAAATTACATGGGGCTGATAATCTTCATGCTCGAGGGCCTAAGCCGCTCGTGAGAGCCGGTCAAATTATTTGTTGGGAGCCGTTTATTTGAAGAATTCAGCCCTTTGCTGTTTGTGTGCGGATCATGGTTTTTATTCATACCCTTCTTTCTCAGGACAGTTGGACAGCACTTTGCATGGCTGGGGCTGAGCTGTGAATGGTTTATCGTGGATATTCTATCAGTCATTTCCTCTCTGGGGTTTATTCTCTGCGAGGGAGGAGAAAGAGCATCCCGGGGTGGCACTGAGCTGAGACACAGCCCAGTCCTCTCCCGCTGCTCTGCTGCACAAGGCAGCCTGGGCTCAGTGCAGATAAACTCAGTCCCAAGGTATTTTCCCAGGGCCACCCCTGCTCCTTCTGCCCTTCAGCATCTTCATCCCTTGCCCAAGACAGAAAATTCCACCATGGCAGTGACATTCTTATCCCTGGGATTGTGGGGAGCAGGATGGGCTGGGAGTGATGGCAGCTGCTTGGAGCCCAGACCTCTGGACAAAGCCCCAGCTGACCCGGGCCATGTGAACCCCTGAGTGAAGCTTTAACTCCGCAGAGCACCTCCCTCGGGTGCTCCTTTGGTTCATTTTTGGAGTTCATGGGTGTTTGTTTTTGTTCCCTTTTTGCCAAGCTGGTTCCACTCTAGCCTTCGATTAATAGCTCTGAAAAAAATCACACTCCCGGTTGCAGGGAAGTTTGTGCAAGTGACAGCTTTCCTAACACGTCTGTGGAGCTTCCCAAAATATTGTAGGGGAGAAACGTGTGTGTGTGACTCTGCAAACAGACGTGTTCTGCACGGCCTCTTGTGCAGCCAGGGAAGCACACACACAGTCCCGGGGAAACTGGGCCTCCCCTCCTGGCAGCAGCCCTAACAGACATCCCAATCCCTGCAAACTCCTTTGGGGATACGGCAACATCACAGGACATTCCCTGGCCGTGGTCAGGCAGCCAGGACAGTCTGCAGACAGGGCTGGAGCTGTTCCCAGCCTCACTGTCCCCAGGCAGTCTGGGACGTGCAGGGGAAGGCTGGGCTGGGCCAGCTCGCACCTCCAGGGAGAACAGACCGGGGGTCACTGAGGTTGGAAAAGATGTCCAGGAACATCCAGTCCGTCCTGTGCCTGATCCCCACCTTGTCACCAGCCCAGAGCTCTGAGTGTCCTTTGACACCTCCTGGACACCTCCAGGGATGGAGACTCCACCTGGGCAGCTCCTTCCAAGGCCTGACCGCCCTGTCCATGAGGAGAGATCCCGGTGGTGCTGCTGATGGACAAGAAAGGAGAGGAAAGGAAAGCAGGGAAGACACCTGAGCCCCGTGAGCTGGGGGGGCCGTGGCTGCCACAGCAGCGCGAGCTCGACGGTTAACGAGAAGAAAAATGGGGCTTCCGCTGCTCCGCAGCCGCGGCCGTCACATAAATTGGAAGTGACAGAATTACCATTGATACAAATTAAAAACAAATAAAAAGGGTACACAGCAGTGATTCCCGGAGTTCAAACTCCATTACCAGCTGATTTACTGTGCACTGACCTGTGGTTGTTTGCACGGGGAAGGTGCCGCGCGCGGATCCCGTTGGCCACGTGGCTCCAGCTCTCTCCAGTCAATAAGCTATTTAATTTAATGAGAAACGGTATTGATGGGCTGGGAATGCAGCTCCCCAAAAAAAAAAAAGGAAGAAAAAAAAGGAGGGAAGAAAGATGCAGCTGCAAAGAGCAGATAAAGTCTTCAACTTGGGGGTTTACTCTTTGGGTGTTTTCCCTTTTGTTATCTCATTAATTAAAGTCCCGAGAAGTCGCAGCTGGATTTGGGAGTGCCAGAGCCTTGCAGGAAAGGTGCTGAAGGTGGGATTGCTGCACGGACAGGGGACCTGGGAGGGGATCATGCAGAGGGCAGTGTGGTACCCTGACCTTCCCCAGTGAACAAATCCTTGAAGGGACAAAGGTGATCTAAAGAAAAATCTGTCAGATCAGTCAAGGAGAACAGGAGGTGCTGCTGGAGAGCCAAATTCTGTGGCAATACTCTAGAGTTTCTGAGATGAAAGTTACATTAAGGCTGTCATAGCTCAAAAAAAAAGTAAAAAAAAGGGAAAATATAAACCCACATGGCGAGGCAGCCCTTGGTGCTCAGTGCAGGGCTCCTGTGAGGTGGCACAGCAGGGTCAGCCTGGTGACTCTTCGGGAAAAGAGAATGTGGCCAAAAATGGTCACAGCAAAATCATGGAATGGTGGAATGGTTGAGGCTGGAAATGACCTGTAAGATCCTCCAGTTCAACCATGAAGCCACCACCATCCCCATGTTCACCACCAAACCATGTCAAATGCAACATGGGAGAGGAGAGGCAGGGGCTGGGAGAATCAAAACTTGATCAAGCTGCATTTACATCCCTGAATTATTCCAGGAGCCTTTCCCGTGGACAGCCCTCCCTCAGTCTCCTGCATGTCCCTGAACACAACAGGATGATCCAATTTCCAAGTTCATTAAAGTTCACCATCCCCTGGAAATGAATTCCCAGCTAACAGAGTGCGATGTCGATGCATAAACTGCAGCTCATTGCTGCAAGTTGCCTGTAGTTAGTAGCCTGTAAAGAAAACACACATTTAAGGAAATTAGAGTAGCAGGACAAATGAGGTGGAACCATCAAGAGGAGCAGAAGCTGGAGATAATCCATGTTTTAAAATACTGCAGTGCCTTGCAGGGTTTGGAGGAAGAAATATTCCATGTTTTTTGTGCTCTGCACCCCACAGCTCTGCCCTGCAATGAGACGTGAGCAGCCCGAGGAGGGGGAGCCAATATCTCACTCAGCTGAGTGTCCAAATCTCCATCAGGTCATTCCATGGGGTGCAGGTGCTCTGATCCAGACTGATCCTGGCACCCTGGAATGGCTTTTCAGTTGATACCAAGAATCCCAGGCACCTCAGTGGGACACTGCCCTTAGCCCGGCGGGAAAACCAGCACCAAAAACCACCAAGCTGGGCAATCCTCCCCCTCACTCCTCCCCACTGGATGCTTTCCTTATTTCACATTTAACATTTAACATTTAACACTGCCCTGGTGTTGGCTGGCACAGCTGCAAACCCACCCCGCTGCCACCTCAGGTGGGAGGAGGGGGCACAAAGGCACAGGGAAGGTGCTTTATAAAACAATTCCATCAACAGCCTGGCCCATGCTGGACGATCCCTCAAGGCAAAGCAATGATCTGCAGCTTTGCCATGGCAGGAATGCCAATCCCGGTGGATGGGAATTGGAGAGGGCCCTTCCCAGGTGGTTCCTCTGCTGCCCTGGTCGTTTGCTGTTCCTGCATCTTTTGTGTCACAAAAAGAAGAGGAAGAGGACTGAAGGTGACATTTTTCCAACTCAAGGAATGAGGAAATTGTGCACTTTGCTGGAAATTAACATTTTTCTTGCTCGTGGAGAAGCTGGGGGTGCAGACAGGCAGAGGGGTGGTGTGGGGGCAGTGCCTGGGTGCCCACCCTGAGCAGCCCCTGTGTGCCAGGGGACTCCTGATGCTCCTTTTCCAGCAGCCTGGATCATGGAGAAGAACCCCCAGACAGCACAAACGACATTTTCAGGGGCCCAGGTTTCCTTATTATGTATGGCAGCTATGACTCCCTGTATCGAAGCATTATTTTAAGCAAAAGAGGCAGATTGGGAGTGCAGACACAGGAAAGCATGGCAAATGAGAGAAACTTTGATCAAAATTCAAATCCAACTCAGCCTCCAGCTAGCTGCTGAGCAGCCTGCATTCTCCTGGAGAGTTTTTTCCCGTTTTTTTAAGAACAGGAACATGAAGAAAGCACTCGGTATGAGGGAGGTCAATAGACACACTGCATTTCAGAAGTTCAATTTAATCTCATTTTCTTTGGCCTCAGTGATTTGCTTTTCCAGGTCTGGTGGCCCCTTGAGAAACTTTTCATTCTCTCCTTTCAGGTGCTCAGTATTGCAGTGTTAAGAGGACTTTCCACTTTGTGGCCTAATTATGGAAAAATTCATTTCTGAGTGGGCTGTCTGGGCTGCTTTTACACTGACTCCCTCAGCTCTCGAGTCAGGCTCCTGGCAAGGCACCACTTACAGAGAGCTAAAATCACCCTCTTACAGGTGTTTCATCCCAGGGATGCTGTGCTGGGAATTCAGCAGCTCCTGGAGGGAAGGGCTGTTCCCTGCTGGGACCCCAGAGCTCCTCCCCTGCTGCCTTGAGCCCAGCTCCCCCAGCAAAGTCCCCGTTCCCAATCTGCTCCTGCAAAAACCCCACGTTTTAAACAACTCCCCAGACTGCCTCGCAGGTGTTGGAAAAAACCACAACGCAGGCCATGGGTTTGAAATGCGATCCCCTTGAGAGGGGAGATGGGCTGGGGGGTCTGCTTTGACATCAGGTTTCATTGTGCTGTGACAATTATTCTACTTTAATGAAGGGGGGGGAAAACCATTTAAGGCGTGTTGAAAACGAGCCTGAGCTGCCTCATCCCCAGCTCTGCGAGGTGGTGGAAACATTGGAGAATAATCCCGAGTGTGGCTGCATTTATTTCATCAGGGCAGGAAGCCTTGCAGGGTTTGAGAGCCAGAGCAGGAAACACCCGCTCAGTGCCGCTGCTCGGAGCAGCAGCAGCCCAGCGCTGGGAGGACAGCGGGAACGGGCTCCTTCTCGTATCTCCTTCATTGCAGGAACCAGGGAAACCCTCACCCAGCTGACAGAAACCAGGCAGGACGAGGGCATTTGTCACCCAGCCCATGATCTCCTGTGCAGGGTAGCTCTGGCTGCCACGGAATCCTCACAGAGGGCGCTGGGGGCAGAGGAGTTTGGAAAGGAATGGGGCAAATCCCTGCGGAATGAGTCAAGAGTGGTTACTGATCGGAGCGCTTTGGCTGCAGTTTCTTGGAAAACAAGTCCGCAGATCTGCCTTGTGACAGGACAGTGGGGAATGGCTCTGTGCTGGAGCAGGGAGGGTTTGGATGGGATATTGGGAAGGAATTGTTCCCTGGGAGGGTGGGGAGGGCCTGGAATGGAATTCCCACAGCAGCTGTGGCTGCCCCTGGAACCCTGGCAGTGTCCAAGGCCAGGCTGGACAGGGCTTGGAGCAGCCTGGGACAGGGGAAGGTGTCCCTGGATCACAGAGGGTGGCCCTGGATGAGTTTTAAGGTCCCTCCCAACCCGAACCATTCTGTGACTCTATAAAAGCTGTGCCAGGCAGTATTTCAGTTTTGAGCTATTGCTTTATCCTTGTGCCACTGGCAGCAGGGTGAAGGATGGATGTGATCGTGGCTGATGATGTCATTTTTGTTTTAAAGAAAATTATGGGGCATTGGCAGTGATTTGAGTTTGTCAACTTTAGTGAACTCTTAGAAGTAAAACAAAAGCAAGGAAAAAACTTCTGCTGTCCTCAAAAAGCAGCAGCTGGTGAAATAGAAAATTCTGCAGCCATTGCTAAAAAAATTATCACAGATTTTCCTTCTATTAAATAACCCAAAGTAATTTTAAGAACAAAACCAAAACAAATAGGATTCTATGGAAAAGGAGAAGCCTGGGCTCTATTTCTCACTTCAAAAACCAATATCCTGTTCTAGGATTGGGAGCAGAAGTGGCCGTGATTGTCCTGGCAATTTAGTCTCTCCAGCAAATGGAGCGGGGAAATGCTGCATCACAAATACAGAAACTCACAAATCACTGACATTTTTGAGCATGAACTCCTAAAATACCCCGAAATGCTTTCATCTCGAACAGTATCATTTACTCCAGGGGTGTGCAGCCCTCTCCAGGGTACAGCCCCAGGATTTCCAGGAGAAGTGGGTGGTTTTATTCCCACTTTGCAGATTGGGAAATGAGAAAAGGAGAATTGAGGTGCTTTTCTCTGAGAACACTGAATTGGAGGCAGATTTTACAGCTCAGATTTGCCCTCTCGAGCTGGAACCGTGGTTGCTGTCCAGGGCGCAACTTAATTTGGCTTTTCCCTTGAGAACCTGTGCGGTTGCAGATGTGCAGGAGAGATTTGTCCCTGAAATAATCAGATTAAAGCTCTTCACAAGTGACTGATAACAGTGATAACACGAGGTGGGGAGAGCAGGTTAGAATCGAGGGTGCTCATGAGGAAGGGCCGTCAGTGCTGTGTGAGCACCACCCCTCCATGGCTCAGGAAGGTCTCTGGGAGCTTGGAACTGGCTGTGGGTTCTTCACCTGGAGCTTCTTTAGGCCTTTATTTTACATTTCCATGGCGTGGGAGGAAGGGATCAGGAGGTGTTTCCAGGCCGTGGGCTGGGACCAGCTGGATGCTGGGGGTGCTGAACACGACGTGCTTCAGCAGAGGAGATTGAGAGCTGAGTGAGGACAAAAAGCAATTAAAGTGCTGGCATGTCTGGGCAAGTGATGTGGATCCCCCGTGCCTGTTCTCATTTCCAGGGCTTTGCCTTTTCCCGGCTCTCCTGCCTGGCACAGCTCCTGCTCACCCTCCCCGTGCCCTCCTGTGCTCCTGGTGATGCTGCCAGAGCCCTCCCCTCTATTTTAGGAAACAGAAATGTGGCTGGGAAATAGGAATGCCATGAAACAAGCTGTCCTCAGCTATCCCGGGCCCTGCCCTCCTTCCCTCCCCTCGCCCTGACCACAATGTTTGTTGTAGCTGTAGCATCCAATTGATTTTATTTCCCTCTCTCTTGGCCATCCTTGGGCTCCCAGTGCCCTCTGGTTTTTTTCTCCTTAAGAAAACAAGGAAGCAAGAATGAGGGGATGGAAGTCTCCAGCCTGGCAGCTCTGTGTGCCTGGATGTTCTCCTGAGAGGCTGCCCAAGGTGGTCCCCACCGTGTTTTAATTAAGAGCCCGCACACGTTCCAGCTGTTTGACAACTGTAGCTGAGCTTGTAGGAGCAACAGGGGGAATGGTTCTTTCCCTCTCCAATTTCCACACTTCAGTCCCCCCTCGCCTTCCCGGTGCCCCGGTGCACTCGCACACCTGAGTGAGTACGAGCCTCCCACGGAATCAGTACCATGATTTATGCATGGGAGCCCAGAAACCCTGCAAAACAATTGTGCAAGTAATTTTTCATGAACTCGGCTTAAAGCACTTGCCAACAGGCTAAATTACCCTCTTGTTAAGTGTTGTATTTTGTTCTTCCTCCTTTCTTCTGCTCCGTGTATGCCTTAATATTGATAAGTGTTCTCCAGCATGAGGGAACATTTGCATTTTGTGCTGAACACCGCGCGGGTGAGCACATCAAAGGAGCCTTTTGTTCTTCCCTCTCGCTCATTCCCTGCCATTCAGGATTCCGGAGCTCGTTGCGGGTTCTGTGCTGGGGGTCGTCAGTCAGACCCACCCCGGTACCCCCGAGCCGTTTGCTCAGACGCTGCAGATCCTGGGAAAGCCTTTCCCCGGGATATCGGAGCGAGACGTTCGCGCTGAGCTTCCCTCTGGTTCCTGCAGCGCTGACTCAGGGCCTTCCCCACCCGTGGTGAGGCTGCAATCCTGCTGAAAATCAAATTAACAATCTTAATAATTCCTTCCCTTCCTCCTGGCTGCCCCTGGGTCTTGGCTGCTCTTTGTCTGCGAGGACTCGGCTCCTCTCAGCCCCACTCTCTGCTGTCTTCTCCGGGCTTTTGGTGTCCAACTTCACTTGCCAGGCTTGATTTCAGAGATGGGAACGTGCTCAGCCTGACAGCAGGAGCTGGGTGGTGTGTGCGTGACAAAATCCAGCCAATTCTCATTTCCATGGAATCACAGAAACCCAGAATGGCTCGGGTTGGAAGGGTCCCTAAAGATCACCCAGCTCCAACCCCCTTGGACGTTCCACGAGAGATTTCTCTGCGTTGCACTTCCCAGAATCAAACAACCCCAGGTTTGGAAGATTGATTCCCTGCATATCAACACTGGAAATGGACATCTGGATGTTTTGACTCCTTGTCTCAATGTCTGCCAGCCACAAACCCCTTCCCTGCCCTCCCCTGGCCCTGGGAGCCCCAGCTGCAGTCCCTGGAGGGAAACAGCACCAGGAAAGGAGCAGTTACGGGCTGTAATTCAGATAATCTGTCTCTAAAAATGCTACCTATTAAAAAGAATAAGACTTTAACTATCTTCTCTGTCAGAAACCAATTGCTACCACGACATCAAAGTTCCCCAGCTTAGTTAATGTTTATTTAAATGACCATTTTCCACTGGCAGATAAAAGATTGAAGTGTTTTGTTGCTATTGTTGTTTTTTAAAGCCCTCGAATATGAAGGCGCCTGAAGCCAACATTTGATTCTCATTATGTTATGACATTTTTTTCCCCCTACATAATTTGAATAAGACTCTGCTTAACTCAACAGCTGGAGGGATATGTCTTTTCCTTCACGTTTCAGAAAGGGAAGATAGTTCTGTATAACTAAAAAAAACAAAACAAGCAGTCTGGTGGAGGGAGCAGAGTGCTCGTTTTCCCTGAACACCTTTCCGTGGCTCTGGAAACGATCACCCGTGGGTTCTGTTTAAGCACAACCACTCAGGCACAGGGAAAGGCGCTGGCACAAAGGGGATTCCAAGGGCCCGCACCCCTCCCCAGGAGGAGCGGACTGGGAGTTACCCGCTCTCAGATTTCCACCTCTAAAGGGATCTTTAGGATCAATTCACGTGCCCCTGTCTAGGGCTGTAGGGTTTCTGTTTGTTTTGGAGCTTCACCTCAGGGCTGCAGCTGGAGCGGGTGCTTCAGAGAAGGAAATGCTGCCCTGGCTGGGTTTAAGGATTTGGAGTAAAGTTCTTCCAGGAATCCCTGCTCTGCTCCTCATCCATGGATCTGCACAGGACACTGCAAACCCATCCAGCAAAGCTCCCTCAGCTCCATCAGCATCCTGGTAACTCCAGCCCTGGACATGGTTTAGTGGGGAACACCGTGGTGCTGCTGGGCTGAGATGATCCCAGAGGGCTTTTCCAGGATTCCGATTGTGGCTGGAGTGCTCAGCAGCCCAAACCTCATCCTTCATCCCGCGTTTCAGAAGAGCATCAGGTCCTTGCAAAGTCCGGCCTTCAGTGGGAGACAAATGGATTTTATCCTCCCTAAGGCTGTAGCGCTTTTAAACTGGGATTTCTGGGGCGCTTTGGATTTTCTTCCCGCCCTCCTCATCCCTGAACCACAAAGCGCTGCTGCCTCCCTGATCATATGCAAGTTGAAATGAAAGTCAGATTTGATTCAAGTTTCCTTAAATCTTCCTTCTTACTGCTCCTCTGGGCACATTATTGAAACTCCAGAAACTCTTCCTCATTTAAGGAGTTAATGAGAGTCATTTTAAACCCTTGGAACACACTCAGGGCTCACCTGCTCTTCAAAAATGAATTTCCAAGGTCTCCCAAGCAGCTTTGCTCTGGAACAGATTTCGGCAGAGGTTCTTCCATGTGGGTTTGCTGAATTCCTGCACTCCAAACCCTGGCATTCCTGCACTCCAAACCCTGGCATTCCTGCCTCCATATCCTGGCAATTCCTGCACTCCAAACCCTGGCATTCCTGCACTCCAAACCCTGGCATTCCTGCCTCCATATCCTGGCATTCCTGCACTTTATTGTGCTCTGTGCAAACTCACATCTCTCAAAGTTCGCCTGGTCCTTGGGAAGGCCACTCCTGGCTGCCTCAAGTCTCATTAATGATTGTTAATTGTACCTGGTCATCTTCAAGTCGAGGTCAATACGCAACTCAATGAGTTGAATTTTGCATCCCCTCGTGTCCATCCCTGCCTCCTGTTTCTCCCTACAAAGGCCACGTCTGCTCTGTGTTACTCAAACCCCTGACACCCCCAGCAGCGCTGCTGGTTCCAGATTAAGCGTTTTCCATGTCTGAGAACCCTCTCCCAAACTTCCAGATGTTGCACCCTGTTCCAAGCTTGGCTGCAGGCAGGGAGCAGCTGGGCTGAAGCTGCCAAAGCTGCTTCCTGCTGCTGTCCCGTTCCTTCCATTATTGCAGCATTATCCCAGACTGTGCAAACATGTCAGGAGAAAAAACCAACCCAACCCAGACATGAAGTGTAAGAGTTTTTCCCTTGCTTGTACACCAATTCCCACTTGCAAAGAGAGCTTACAACTATCAGCAAGCCAGGGTAACCGTCGTTTAATTAAATTAATTAATTAATCCAACACCATAAAAGTTTGAAGAAAAATGGAGGAGTAGTCCTTAACTACAGGACTGGCAATTTACGAGTTGTGGCACAGAACCAGGAGCAGCTTTTCCCAGGCTGTGATTTCCAGGCAGAGTGTAGGGGAGCCGGAGCAAGTGCCCTACAGCCATAAAAGCAGGTTACTCACGGGCAGGGCCCTGCCTCAGTGTGACAGCACCTCACATCCCCTAAAACCCAGAAATCAGTGTCACAGCCACCAAAGGAGCTGCCAGAGCATCCCTGCAGAGGTGGGGGCAGAGCTGACTCGGGGCAGTGATGGCAGCGCTGGGACAGCTCCGTCCCTGGGCTGACACTGCCTTTGCTCCATCAGGGAATCTCCTCCCTCCTCTGTAGCACTGGGACTCCCCTGCCTGACCCCAGCCAGGCAAGGGTGAGAAAAATCAGCATTTTACATGTCAAGAACAGGAGAAACTTTCCAGAGTTCAGTGGTGCTGATCCTGCAGCAGACCTGGGGTTTGCAGGTTGGGTTCAGCCCCTGAACAAAGCCCTCCGGGGTTTTTCAGGGCCTGAGCCTGACCTGCACAGCAGAAATCTCACCTTCAGTGGGATTTTGATAAGATTTCCAGAGCTTCCTCCTGGGTTCAGCCCCGACGTGCAGAAAGAGCCTTTCTCACCATGCTTGGGCTTTCCATTTCCAGCTCGTTCCATGGGCTTGGAAGGTGTCAGGAGCGGAACTGAGAGTGCAAATGATTTGTACCCGAATTTATCTGAGCCTCCCAGCCAGGCTGGGTGCAGGGGATGGACGTCCCTCATCTGTTTATGGTCTGTCTGAGCCACTGGCTCAGAACAAAGGGGTCAGCAGCCATCATTTCCTTGACCTCTGAATTGCTAAACTCTCACTTCTGACTGTCTCATGCTGCTTCCAAAAATATAAAAGGTTTCATCCTAAATCCTTAGCAGGACAAGAAGGAATTCTATCCCCAGGGGAGGAAAGGCAGCAAAGGAGAAAATAAACTCTCAGATTAAATTCTAAAATTCCTTTATTAACACTTTTTTCTGTTTAAAGCTTAGCTCCCCTGTGAACACACACATCCTGAAACCTTTCTCTTTCTTAATAGCACTCTCATTTAAACCCCAATAAAAAGATGTTGAGGGGAGAATGAAAGTGTCTCTAATTTCCCCTTAACCTCTTAAAAAATTGCTATGGAAACCACAAATGCCATATTTCAGTGGTCATTCAGCAGCCTCATGGCCACAGCGTTATTTTCCATTGCAGAAGCTGCATTGCAGGCAGGCTGCTCCCAAAAAACTTCCTTGGAAAGACTCCAATTTAGCCCCAGAGGGGGATTCTGGTGGTGACCCATGGGAGCACAGGTCCTTGGGCACCCCCTGCCCCAAGTGCCCTCCAGGGTCACATCCTGGACCTCTGTCCATGGATAGTTTCCTGCCAAAGGGGAGTAATGGACACCTGGGATGGTGGGAGGTGTCCCTGCCCAGGCAGGGGTGGGACTGGATGAGCTTTAAGGTTCTTCCCAGCCCCAACCATCCTGGTTTTCCTGGAATTTCCTGGAATCCTGGAACTCCGGGATTCCCTGGCAGGTTCCTGAGCACAACCACCTGCCCCTGCCAACTGCCAGCCCCCAGCCCTCTCCAGCCTTCACACATCCCACAGCGTGTGTTTATCCAGCCTTTATTTCCACGGGCTCTGTGTACCCTACACACATCATTGACAGTGATTAATGCCTTTCACAGTTTGATTCCACAGAAATTGCCTACGCCAAAAGCTCGGTGTATTTCCTTAAACAAATCAAGCTCAATAAATATTAATGCACCGTGGCCTCGCCGTACGGCACGTCTGGATCTTGTAGCTGGTGATTTGAATGGCTGATAAATTTGTATTTCAATCTTTTATGCAGGAAGGGCCCTGTAACTAAGGCAGCTGCGCAGACACTGGGGCAGCTCTGCTCCACGCAGTCCCACGCTGGCCCTGCGCCCCCAAAGTCCCCTCCGAAGGTCTCCAGCTCTTCCAGGCCTCTCTCCATCCATCCTTCCCCTCCTCTTGATGCTTCTTGTGCCAGCCAAAAAACATCTCACAGCTGTGCCTTCAGAGAGCAAAACTCCTCTGCTCTGGGCAGGAAATCTGGGGTGGATCCAGCGCCAGGACAGGCACAGTTTCCCCAGGGCTCCCATTCCCCTTTCCCTGCCCTCCTCTTTCCGACAGAGCTGGGATTGTGCTCTATGGACAGCAGCTCCTGGTGTGTGGAGGAAGGATTCTCCTTCTGGGTTTGGCACTGCCCTGGCAGAGCTCCCTGGGACTTTGCCCTTTCCCCTTCTCTGCTGGGATGCCTGGGAAGCAGCACTGGACAGGGCTGGGGAAGCAAGGGAATGTTTCTTGGGAAATACCTCCTGGCAAGGGATTTCAAAGGCTTAAACCCACCCAATTTCCCTGGCTCTCAGAGTTCCAGGCTTGATTGCAGCTTTCTGACTAGTCCTTGATATCCTAAAAATACACCAGGAGGATTTTAGATGGGTGTGAGCACAGTCCCTGTCCCTCAGGGTGTGGGAACGGGGCATGTGCAGCTCTTGTCTCGAGTTATCCCCAAAATGTTCTCCCCCTGTGCTCTGCAATCCCTCCCTCCTCCTTTAATTTCAGCTGCATGTCGAGGATTTTCCCCTCTGTGATATATTAATTTCAAATATTGACTCACCAGATTCTGTGATTGATAGAACTCAAACATATTAGTCTTATTACATCCTATATACTTTAATTAACTTCAGCAGGTGACGTTAATCAACTTGAAGGCTGAAATGTGGAGCAGCTAAATAAATGAAAGGGAGATGGAAAAATATCTCCTGCATTATCTGCCAGTGTGGATGGCTCCTGCTCCCAAGCCAGGCACATTTAGAAGGGGTTTTTTTGAACTCAGACCTGTGTGGGGGACATTTGATAGCAGTTCCTTCATTTAAGTTTAAAGAGATGTGCAGACTCCACAGTATTTTGATCAGGGTAAGAAAAACATTGGAAAGAAATATTATTTAAAATAGTGATGTTTCAAAGAAACATCCAAGCTGCAGGAACTCGGTGCAGGCTTGTGACTTCCTGAGGCGGTGTGGGGACCTTTCTGGAAGCCTCAGGTACCAAAACTGAGTATTTCATGGGAAAAGCAGAGTCATGGAATCCCAGTGTGCTTTGGATTGGGGGGAGCTAAAAGCCCATCCAGTGCCATCCTTGCCATGGGTGGGGACACTTTCCACTGTCCCAGGCTGCTCCAAGCCCCGTCCAGCCTGGCCCTGGGCACTGCCAGGGATCCAGGGGCACCCACAGGATCCCTGGAATGAGGCTGATGTCCTCAGGAATCAGTGGCTTAACTTCCTAATTCCATTCAAAAGGGCTTGTAAGGAAAAGGGAGGTTACCCCACAGCCTTGGAACCACATCTGCCCAGGGGAAATCTGTTTGAATAACTCAAGGTTTCCTCATGACCTTGCAACGTTCCTGAATTCCATCAGCACACCTGGGTGCTTTCCTCCTTGCCATAGCCATGTGCAAGCAGCGTTTAAACCTTGCTAAACTTCGAGCTCTGATGTAAAAGGGGTTGTAATTCCTGAGCCAAAGCACTGAACACCCTGGGCCCGTACAGAACCACTTCCAGCAGGGGAATCCTCCCTCTCCTTGGGGGATCCATGGATTCATTGGGTGATGGACCTGATTCAGGAGATGCCCCATTTGATTCAGAAAGAGATGTACTACTATTATTATTATTATTTTGGTTCTAAATGATTCATTTCTCCTCTGGATAATTTACCCACTGCTGGGGAGCTCAGTTCACCAGGCACTGAGGCTGTTTCTCAGTGAGTCCCGTGTCAGTACCAGCACTAACTCTGCCTCCTTGCACAGCTGATATGGCCATGATAACATCAAATCCTGCCCCGAGAAGCACTTTATATGCAAAGATGTAACGTGACAAATGTCCAATATGTTATGCAAATAGAATCGGCTGCTTCCGAGCCTGCAAAATGCACAAACATGGAAATATCCTCTGCAATTTATTTCAATTTCCCCAGCCCTTGTACCCATGCAATATTTAGCAGTTTCTGTAAGAGCCTTGTCAGGAGCACCCCCGGACCCTGCACGGGGCTCTCCTCAGTGAGGAGCACCAGGGCAGAGCAGCAGCTGCTCCTGCGCTCGGATCTGCAGCCCCTGACGGAGCCCTCGCCCAGCCCGGCAGTGCCGCTCCTGCCGCACTGCACAAACGATGCTCCCCATCCCATCGCGGCCCCGCGCTCGGCTCCCTTAGGAAAGCAGAGACAGGATCGCAGCGCAGCAGAGATGGGCTGGCTGGGAAGGGGCCTCAAAGCTCCTCTTGTTCCATGGGCAGGGACATTTCCAGTGTCCCAGGCTGCTCCAAGCCCCGGGCAGCCTGGCCTTGGGCACTGCCAGGGATGGGGCAGCCCCAGCCCCATGGATGTGACTCTCGGATGTGAATCGGGGCCAGGAGGCTCAGTAGGGCCGGGCCTGAGCAGGGATTTGGGCTGTGAGGTTTCACTGCCCCATCCATCCGACCCCAAACACGGCTCCTCTCTCTCCAGCTGTGCCAAGGAACCACCGCCCTGGGGCCGTGGTGGCACCTGGTTCGCCCTTGCCGCACATCCCACAGCTCAAGGGGACCGTCCCTGTGTCCTCTTCCACGGGCAGGGACCGGGTGATTCCCAGAGAGTCTCCTGATGTGCTGGCATCACCTTTGTCACCCAGGGAGCCCTCCCTGCTCCCTCCCACAGCCTTTGGCTGCCTGGCTTTTTATAGAATATTAATTTATGGAACAAAGGCTGCCTTCTCCTATGTGTGTTGAGAGCATCTGGCACCAATTATGAGTCAGGCTTCGAAGTGCTTAAATACTATCAATCCAAACCCGAACTGCCAAAAATCTCTTTTTTTCCTCCCCTCTCTCTGCATCTGGGTGAAATTCTGCCATCTTGTTATCAGAAATGACCTTGGGTTTGACTCTGGGATTTACCCGACAGGAATTTCGTGGTGTAAACCCAAAGCTTGATATCCTTTGGTAGCTCCATATGAAATATTCAGTTCTGCATGTAAAACATGTGCCCACCCTTCTCCTGATCAATTTGCCTGGCAGCACTGGAGTCAGACCTGAAGATAAAACCATTCCCCAGGTTTGACCAAACTTTTTTTGTTGTTTCTTAATCTTGGAAATCAATGAAATACGATTGATTTTTACCAGCATAAATCATAAGTGGCTGTTAGTGCTCGGGGAGTACATTCAGTCTTGGTAATGGGACTGAAAGATCTCCTCTTTGTTTTGCTCCATGAGCTGTTTGTCATGTTCAAGAGGCTGCTGTGAATGACTCACTTCACTTTGAAGAGAGATTTATTTTTGTAAACCATTATTCCTTGCAAAGACACAAAGGCATATCCCCCACACTCACATCACGGTGGTGCAATTCCGTTTCTTATTTTCCCTGCAGAGGGTGCAGCCCTGGGCTCCCTGTCCCTTTTCCCCATGGCCCGGCTGGCTGGGTTGGGTTTCTCCATGGGACAAACCCTGGCAGGAATTTTGGGTTCAGCACATCACTGGGAGTGCTGGGATGAATTATTCCCACACAAGGAGAGGAGCAGGCATTACTGGCATAGAGGAGAATGTCTTTTCCTCTCCAGTGATAGAGTTTATTTTGTTCCCAAAGAAACAGCTGCTTTCCCAGGTACTTATCCCAGGGTTTTCCTTCCCAGCCGGTTTTAGGACACTCCCTGGGGCTGAGTTTGCTTAGGGCAGGCCGGGCTGCAGGTCCTGCTCCCCACTGCCACCCTGGCCCTGCTTTTATGGCTCGGCTTTGTCCCAGCCCCGCAGAGCCCAGCAGGGCTGGGCTGGATTTAGGGCTCAGATCACGGAGCCACCTGGTGATGTCACTGCTGATGTCACTGCCCAGCAGTGACAGGAGCAGGGACTTTTGTCACAGTGAGAGCTGCAGGAGCCAGCTCTTCTTTTGAAATCCATTGATATAAAAAGTAATATCCCCCTTGTCTGGGCTCTTCTTCTTGACAGTGACTTATAACTGATGTTTCAAAAAATATGCAAAAATTCCTGCAATGTCTCCAGCCTGTCAGCAATATATGCAAGAAAATTGCTTCCTGACCTCCATCATTTCATAACCTGAAGCATGAGGGCTCCTAATCTCAGCAACTGTGTGTGCTCCAGCTCCTGGAGCTGCAGATCTTCATCTTATTATTATGGACAGATTGGATGCCAAATAGTTATAGCTTAATTTAAATGTCCATTCTAATCTTTACTCTTTGCTTCCTCCCGAGTTTTTATTGAAGTAAACAATCTATTTGCAAAATGAAATGCTTAAAATAGGAAGTTTTTTGTTTTTTTCTAGTGGGGAAATTCAGGCCTGGAATTATTTACATTAGCTGGTCAGAAATTGGTGGCTGGTTTACTTGAGAAGTTAAAAGCTTTTGAGACATCTTTCTGTTCCTGCAGAACGTAAATATAAGAACAGAGATCAGTTTGTTTTAATGCTCTGTTGACACAAACTGATGTTCTTATGGCTCTGTGCTAATGGAGAGTTTGTTAGAGGTGTACATTTAATTTTAGCTGCCTGTTTGCTTGGGGCTTTATGTTTGTCTGCACTCCACACATCACTTACAGCACCATCCCAGCTCTGCATCCCAGCTTTGGGCCATTCCTGTCACATTTATCCATCCTCCTGCCTGCTCCACACCTTCTTTGGGACCACATCCCCCCTTTTCCCCTCCTGCTGCCCACTCAGGTGCTCCCTGCCAGGGATTCAGCTCCTGTTCCAGTTAGGGAGGAACCTCCAGATTGATTTCTGTGTTGCTCTGATCAATATTTATGTGCATTAATGTTGTTTCCAGTGTCTAACTGTAAGGGCACGAATCTTCAGCCAGTTCCCACTTTAATTCACCTGTCAGGGAACCTTTACTTCGTGTTGGTTGGATGTTGAGCAAACCATGGGAATTTTGGATCAGCAGAGCTGAATAAATTTCCCCCCAGACCTTCCTCCTTTCCATTTTTCTAATCAGGACTGTTGTCATCTGCTCTGACAGATTATTAATGCTACACACAAGCATGTAATAGAGATTGTGTTTTTCCATTCAGGGATTTTTGTCCTGATAAACAGCCTGGCAGAGACAAGTTACCCCAGTCCCTGCACGAATGGTGGGAGTTTAAACGCAGCCAAATCCTTGAGAGCCACTGGCCCTGGGCCAGGAGCCCTCTGTCATTGCTCTTGGCTCCTCCTCTGCAATCCATCACCACTGACCCATCACCCCGGCAGCTACCAGAAGAAATCTGGCATCTGGTGCCTGCTTTTATCCCAGCTCAGGTTCTGGTTTCTTTCCTTTATCTCCGTGTCTGGCTCAAAGCTGCTCAAGCAAAGAAGGATCTCTCTGTTGAATTCAACAAGCTTTGTATTTGGCTTTTTTCCCCTTAGATACATCCCGGTCCTGGTTGTTTTTCATGTTCCTTTGTGTAAGGAAATAAAAATCAACCTCCTCTGTGTTTCCTGTATCTCTTTGCTTCATCCCTTCCGTACGTTGCTGTTCCTGATTGTACATTTCTAGCTCCTTATCTCAGATATTCCTCCTCCTCAGCATTTCTCAAACCGTGAGGAGAGGGCTGGGAAGGGATGAGATGTGGAGCATTTCCCAGCCAGGTCAGCAGCTCAGGTAACCCAGTTCAGTGAGGAGCACGAGGTGAGGAAATCTTGGCTTTTGGGTGACGTGGACCAGGGCTCCAGACCCCCCAGAGACACAGAGGGGAGGATTTCGGTTGTAAGCATGTAGAATTCCAGCAGGACATGAGGTCTGGCAGGGCTTGGTTTGGGCAGCACCAGGCTCTCTGGAACAGCTCTGGAGAGTGACCCTGCTCCTGCAATGAGGATGAAAACAGACCATGAAGTGTGTGGGAAGCACGAAATGCGGGTGGGAAGGTCAGGTGTGTGTGCTCGGGGTCAGAGCCACGTGTGGCTCCTGGCACTGCTGCTCCTTCCCTGGAGCTGCTGCTTCCCACCAGGGCTAAAACCCCAGGAAAACCCAGATTTTGGGAGCTGTTTGGGTGTAGGAGGCTCTGAGGGGGAGCAGAGAGGCTCCAGCACCAGCCCATGGACAGAGACCGTGAGTACAAAGCCCCAGGGCTGCGTTCTCTGCTGAGATACAGAAGCTGCTGCTGTAAATTATTCATTTGTTTGCCAGAGTTTGTTTGGGTTTTATTTAGTTTGACATGGTCTAGAAGTTGGAGTAATTTTCTAACTCACTGAATGATCTTTTTTTACTCTCCTAAGCACCTTCTCTGTCACATGAAAACAATTTTCAATCAAGACTACAAAGCACCCACTCGTAGCCGATGGACTTTATTCCCTGTGCATGTCATTCACAGCTCTGGATAGATTTCATTTAAATACATTTGCATGGGGAGGCCAGGGCAGCCTCTGACTTGGGGTGACGCAAACTCCTCTCTATGCAAATACTGAGCAAAGGGAGTCACCCAGCACAGCCAGGTCAAAGACTCCTTTGCATAGCGGTGTGTGCTGTGAAACGCTGTTCCTGCCTCTCTCTTCCTTGCCTTTCCTTTGTTTTAATGGAAAGCAATTTCAGTGAAGCATTTGAGGGAATTTCGGGGTGGTTTTTGCTCATCCCAAGGCCTGCTGAGAGTGCAGAGCTGCGGAGGGAAGGGCCCCGCTGGCAGTGCCAGCCGGCGAGCCGGGCACGGCCCCTTCCCTGCGCCAGCCGGGCAGAACGGAGCGCCAGAACTGCTCCCCAGATTTCCTTCACTGAGTCATTTCTTAATTACAGCGTGCCCACTGGAGAATAAAGCCTTGGCCTCGTTTCGTTCTGAGTTCCAGGGGATGAGGAGAGCTCAGGAGCCGGCGATGGGAAGGCCAGGACAGGGGAGAGCAGAGTTCGCTGATCTTCGTTTAAGGATTTCAGTGCATCTTGCAGGGAGAGCAAGGAGCGTTCTCCAGGTTAGAGAAGCGAAACGTGGCGAGCAGGAATGACTCGGTGAAGGTCGTTCAGGGAGTGCATCACTGCTCTGAACTGGAGCTGCCATTGCAGTTCCTCCCTGGAACCACGACGTCCCTTTCCATTCCCTAATCCATGGGTCAGCTCCATGACCCTGAAACTCGGGAGGGATCCAATACTGGGAGTTTAATCTGCCTAAAACTGGCCAAGTCTGAAATGCTGAGTCCAAATTGGAATGCAGCTAATCTAATAGATATTGATTTTCCCCTTTTTTTTTGTAGCAGAGCTTGTCTAGGAAATGCAGGGTTTCTAGAAACGGCTCAGGCCAAATCCACTTATTCAGTGGTTTGTTAGGAAACATCCCTGATAGGTTTGCTGTCATTTCAGTGCCATTCTATTTCTGGAAGTTTAGAGAAAGCAAGAGTGGCTTAAATCCAAGTTAAAAGTAACACTGGAGGATTTCAAGCCACTGCTTTCTCAGGTCTGCTTGTCTTTCCTTATCTTGCTGGAGAAAATATATGGGGGGAGCTGAAATCACCTGGATTTTTAGTTCACCTGAAAATAAATCAGTTGTTTTACTCCTGCAAGAACTGGCCCAACATTCCTGTGAAATTAAAGGTGTGCATTAAAATGCACGAAGCTGTGTTGATTCAGCCAGCAAGGTTTGATCCAGACCATGAACTCTGTGACTGCTTCCCAATTCCACCCAGAAATCCTGCCCAGGGATATTCTCATGAAGGAGAATTCTTCTATTAAATCACATTTCTGCCTAGGAAGATAAACCCGCTGGGAATATTTCCAGGCCTGTTCCCATGGAATGTGAAATTTCCTCGGATGGGCAGTGCTGCAGCTCTCACGTTTAATTAATCTCCCTCCTCAGAGAGGTTCTTACCCTGCCACCTTTGTGCTGCAGCCCAGGTCACTGCGCTGGGATTTCCCCTTTCTGGCATCAATGCCCATTCCATGCCCCAGCTGGGATGAGGGGATGGAGCAGCTCAGTCCAGGGGGAGGCAGTTTGGGAATGCAGGAGGCCTCTGGGTGGATACAGATCCTGCCCCCATCCCAAGCCCTGCAGGAGCCCCAGGGCTGAAAGAGGCACCCCCTCACCCCAGTGACCGCGGCACGGCTCCCTCTGCTCCTGCAGAGCACTGCTTTGGGATGAGGAATGAAATTAATGAAATTATTCCTTGCAAAAAAACCTGAAAGAATCTATTTGTGACATCTTAATGTGCCCTGAGCGTGGTGGGCTCTGAGCTGTGCTGCTGCCTTATCAATGGAATTGCTGATAACAATCCCCCCATGCTGGGCACGGGGCAGGGGTGCCCAGGACGGGCCCACTGTGCTGTGATGGCTCTGTCTGCTGGAAAAACCCAGTTTAATGTGACACCATCAATCTCAGGGCAGGCACGGGATGGATTTTCCAATTACGGGGTTAAGTGATGCATCAGGGGAGAGCAGAGCTGGTCACTGCTAATCACTGGAATTTGGGAAGACTGAGGAGCGTGACATTATTGGCTGGCATTAAAGAGCAGCTCTTTGCTAGCAGCTGTTTGTAAGTGTCCTCTCTGCTCCAGGGCTGCGTTTGTTATCCAGACAATAGGAAAATGAGCTCAAGGAGGCCGCTCTGTTCGGGCTTTGGGGTCTGTGCAGGTGACAGCACCATGCTGTAACCCAGGAGCTCCAGAAATGCTTCCACTGTCTGAACTTAATGGGAATCTTGGTCCTGGATCAGGGCAATCTCACTGGAAATGTGAGAAGAGGGAAGTGTGAGGCATAAAATTCAATTTGACTGTAAATCTGCAGCCCGGTGCTGGTGTGCTGGTGAACTCCAGGGTGTTGCAGCAGCCCTCTGGAATGGGGTTGTCCCTACATTGTTCTGCAATTTCTACACGATACAGCTTCCAACCAGCCCAACAACTCCCATCAAAGCACCTTGGTTTGCATTTCCCTGCTCCCAGGGAAGCCCCTGGTCCCCGGAATTCATGGAGTGAGTGGCTGGGTCAGTGCAGCCCGTCCTGCTGAGGAGCTGACTCCGTTTCCCCTGGCAATAATCCCCTCATCAAACCGCTGCTGCCCTGGCTCAGGATGTCACATCTCCCTGGAAGGTGAAATTCCTCTTTCGCAAAAGAGAAAGGAGAGACAAGGTTGGCCCCTCAAGAGTGATTTTTAATTATTTTCAGATCTTCTGGATCATTAGGAAGATGAAAGATGGCATCGGTTAAGATGCGGGGCACACTGATAGAATGTAATTGATTTTTACATATATTTAACTGATGATTCATAAAATGGGATCTGACTGGAGCAGCACAGCCTCAAGTGCAGCCTGAACAGGAAAGGTCCAGGCCCAGAATGGAGAGATCCCTGGCTCCGCCACTGCTGGAGGTGGGAGCCTGAGGACAGGGTTCCTGACATCCCTCAGCATTATCCATATTTATAAGGATACAAACCTCTGGCTGGAGGCTCCTGGTGCTGGTGGTGCCAGGGGCTCACAAGGAAAACAGGGAAATGAGCTGTGAGAGAGCAGCCTGGGAGTCACTGACATCAGGGGCTGGTGGGGGTGGGATGCCACCTGTGGAGCTTGGTCCTCGCTGTGTCCTATTCCCAGAATCCATAGATCCTTGTTTTTCTGATTTTATATCTATATGTATGTAAGCTGACGGAGGGCAGGGCTGGATGGGATATTGGAGAGGAATTGTTCCCTGGGAAGGTGGGGAGGCCCTGGAAGGGAATTCCCAGAGCAGCTGTGGCTGCCCCTGCATCCCTGGGAGGTTCCAAGGCCAGGCTGGACACCCTGGGACAGTGCAAGGTGTCCCTGCCCAGGGCGGGGGTGGCACTGGGTGATCCTGTCCTGGGGACAGAGGTGGCAGCCTTGAAGGTCCCCCCGTGCTGGAGGACACTGGGCAGGGATGGAGGCTGCAGGAATCTGTCCCTCAGGCACAGTCTGGGGACTCTGAGGATGAGATCTGACAGCCAGCCTGAAACCCTGAGCAGCCCCTCCTCACCTGCGAGCTGGGCCAGGCTTGGAGAGCTTCAGTTTCTCGTTTCAGGGATTTCTATTGATTGCTTGAGGAATTATACACACACACACAGGGCACAGGAAAATCAGAGCAAACTTTTCCCCAACAGTCATATCCCAAAGGGCTGGGAAGGATTGATTTTTACACGTTTGGCTTTTAGGCTGTTCACATCTCAATCCAGACAATTTTCTTTCCAGAGAGTCCACTACAGTCTCCTTAATTGTATTTTCTAACCAAGCACTGGAAGAGATTTGTTGGCTTTACTGTCCAAAGAAGACACAAATCTTTTCTTCCATTTTTTTTCCTCGAGTCCATAATACAGTGAGTGAATTTCTAACCCTAAAAGCAATAAAATATCAAATTGTTCAGTGCAACACCACAGGGGAAAGATTAGTTCGTGGAGGATTGTAAAGACTTGGAAAGGAGGACCTGGCTGTATATTTTTATTTATTTTCTTTATTGGATAGCAATTACTCTGAGTGTAACTCTCCAATTTGGCCAGGACGGTGGGTGAGCTCTGATCCTGCACTTCACGTAATCACTTGGAGAAACAACCCCAGAATGGGCTTTCAAAAAGAATTCTTTTGTGTATTTTCTTTGGCTCCACGTTTAATAGTTGGAAATATTGTGGCCTAGCAGGTCAGGTATTCCAGGGACATCTTGTGAATTGGGGTAAGAACACAGGTTTGGACCTCCTGTCCGAGTTTGCTGCTTTATTTAAGAACACAGTTATGTAATTCCTATCCAAGCTTGCTGGATTATTCAAGGTTCAGATGCCATAAAATAATTGGTTTAAATATGTGGCTTTATTTGCCAGCTGAAAATTCAGAGCTTCATTTACAGTGAAACTTTTTTCCAATACTTTAACTTATTTATTTATTTATTTATTTAAACAGCACAACCAAAATTCCTTTTGCTCAGAATATTTTGCTAGCCATGCCCCACGCTAGACCTTCTCTAAATTTTCCTAACTGACTGAAAAATCCCATTTCACATCCCAAAACCCCTCTGTACAACAACACCAAAAGTGAAGTTTCAGCCTGGTCTGTCTCTAAAAACCCCTTGGGGAAGGAAAAGTGGGGAGCCCTGGGCAAACAGGGCTTGACCCTTGAACGCAGCCCATGGAGCTGGAACAACATTTCCTGCCAGTCCCTCTTTATCCCATCCCAGCAAAACAAGCAAATAAACTGCTCGTGGTGCTTGGAAACTTCATCCTCTGTAATATTCCTGTAATGGAATGCTTTTAGAGAGGGGCCATAAAAATAAATTGAAAACTGCTTTTTGTGCTGCTGCAGCTGGCACAGGCCCTGTGTGAGCGAACAGAACACGGAGCTGAACGGAGCATCCCTGCTTTTATTGCTCGGAATAAAGCGACAGGTCTCGGAATTGTGTAAATTAACTTAAAAAATGGACTTTTTTAGAAGCCCTCTGTGTTAATTCTGAGCAGTATAATTACAGGGCTCTTTATGATTTAGGTTAGACACCAATTAGCTGCTCCTGAGACTCCAGAAAGATCGTTCCTGCCTTGCCATGCGGGACTGGCTCTGCTCTGGATTTATCCCCTCGAAGCTGTAAAGTGAAATCGCTCAGAACCGAGCCAAAGAGCTGTTTGTGGGCTTGGCTTTGCTTTAAGTACATTTGCTGCTGTCACAGGAAATGCAAATTTGTGAGCAAGCTCCTGCTTCATAAACCAGAGAGCATCAGGTGGTGGGGGGGTTTTGGGAGCCACCAGAGATTGCAGCCCCCCCGCTGTCCCTGGGCTGCTCTGTCCCTGCATCCCTCTGTCCTGTCCACCACCTGATCCCCTTTCCCTCGTGCCCCGTTCCCACCCTGATCCAAGGATTCACGGCCAGCCTGAGCCCCAGGACTGCTGCCCATCACTGTCACCCTGACCCTTGCCTGTTCCAGCAGTGCTGCTCCATGGATTGCCCCTGGATGCAGGATATAAGAAACTTACTGAAATCATTTATAAAAAGATATAATTTGAATGAATTTATATAATTTAAATAATAAATAAATTTGTAATTTATTAAAAAGTGGAAAGATGTCCCATTTTTCCCGAGGTTCTGTGTGTTAAAAACCCCAAGAGCTGGTGTGTCCGTAAGTGGTTCTGTGAGGACTTAGGGTCAGTTCTGCAGAAGTTCTCTTGAGCAATTACTTGCTCTGACGTTGTTTTGCACCTTCTACTGAAAGATCTGTGTGTGGGCTGCAGTATGGTCTGACCCAGTGGGTTCAGAGCTAGCCCAACTTATCCCTGTAAAAAATGAAAGCCAGCTCTTATTATAGTGGCTGTAGGAAGATAGAGAGGATTCCTCATTGCTACTCTTATTCCCTAATTTTTAAGCCAGGTTTTTAGGTGGTAAAAATTAATTACATCCCTTCCCTACTAAATTTCCCTGCATTTTCTGCCCCGCTGCTGCAACCTGCCAACAACTCCAGGGTGACAGGGGCCCAACACAGAGAATCCAGAAAGGGGCACAGCCAGTGGACAGAAAGAGAATGACCCTGCCTGAAGTCGCTTTGCAAATGGAGCCTTCAGTCTTCAAATTTCCCTCTGGAAGCTCATAATGAGTAAAATACGGGATGTAGCCCAAGGAAACTGCGGCACCACCACCAAATTCTCACCACTTCCTTCACTAAGCAGCTGCATTGTGATTTATTTTCCTTGCTTCGTGCTCGATAGTTCTTGGTGATAATCTAAATTTGTGTCATTGGCTGTGTTGTTGGCTGAATTCTAACTAAAAAATGTTTTACATCCCTATTAAGGGAGCTGCTCCCTCACTGCAATGCAGGGCTCTCCTGGACAGGATTCCCTGGCTGGTTAACACACAGCAGCCCTGGACAGGGAGGGACAAATCTGGCATCAATCCATGACTGAGCAGCCCAAGGGTTTGATGGTGTCTTTCTCCTCAAGGTCACCAGTTCAAATAGAACAAAAGCTGGAAGGTGACCTTGGTACCATTGGATGGCTCTTTGATGGAGAGCAGGTTTGGATGGGATATTGGGAAGAAATCCTTCCCTGGGAGGGAGGTGAGGCCCTGGCCCAGGGTGCCCAGAGAAGCTGGGGCTGCCCCTGGATCCCTGGAAGGTTCCAAGGCCAGGCTGGATGGGGCTTGGAGCAGCCTGGGACAGTGGAAGGAGTCCCTGGTGTTGCACACAGAACTTGTGCAGGATGAGTTTGAAACCCAGGATGCTGTCCAAGGACAAAGCAGTCTGACCTAAATTCCTCCATGTGATGGCAGGGCCTGCAGTAATGAATTCTGTCTTATCTGCGTGATGGGGTTATGATTTGCAGACATCAAAATCCGTAATTCAGTGAATGCTGCTCTGAACCGGGGAGGGCGGCTAAATAAATAAATAAAATTTGTCAATGCAGAATAATGTGCTTGCACATGGTTAGCAAGAGCCAGACAACTGTATATCACCGCCAAGAATAATGTCAGGTTTTGGAATCAGATAAATTGCAAATAACAATGCAGAAAGCAACTGAACCTTGAGGAATATCCGCAGCCAGGCTGGGATGAGGTGCCTGCAAAAAGCCTTTGTTTGGAAGGGAGAAATAGAGACCAATAAGACAGAGGGTAAAAAAAATGGGGAGGGAACAGCAGGGCCATAAAGCTGTGATCAAGTGCAGGAGAGATGATAAAAGGCCATGGACAGCCCAGGAAAAATATTAAGAAGCAATAAAATGCAGCATCAGTGGAGATAAGATGATAATTTGTTATTCTCAGCAGAGCCATTTGTGCACCGAGGCTCTTCGTGGACTCAGAGCTGAGCTGGGTTGTGCCTTGCGCGTTGGGCAGAGATTTCCACCCTGGGCAGAGATTTGCACCTTAGGCAGCAATTTCCCCCTTGGCAGAGCAGCAGGAACCCCCTGAGCAGGCAGTGAGAGTTTTGTGTGTGTTTGTTCAGGGGGAGGGAATTGAGTCCTGGCAAAGCTTCAGCCTGTCCCTGAAAGGGCTTGGAGGTGTTTCCAAACTCCTCTAGCTGGCCAGGAGCTGCGGACTCCTGACTTTGGCATAAATGAGAATCAGATCCACTTTTCCCAAGGAAGAATGGCTCAGCAGGGATCTGGGAAGCAGGTGCTCCGTGATAGAGGGCCAGAGATGAATACTGATCCTCTCAGGCGAGGGCCAGCACATCCCACACCAGCCCTGGAGTCAGGAAAGGATTTGGAGGGATTTTTGGGTGCCCTGGTGCCAGCTGCTGTGGGCACACCCACTTTCCTCCCCGGGCACACGCTCCCGTGGCTCCAGCTCTCAGGACGAAGCTCAGCCACGTTCACACATGAGCTTTTGGCTCAGAATAAATGAAAATGTCGCTGGGCTGGGCTGACCTTCAGAGGAGTGATGTGGGTCTGAGCACTGGGCAGGCTCACAGGGCCAGGTGGGGGCAAATCCCTGCTCTCCACAGGGCACAGCCTGGGCGATGCAGGAACACGGGCTGGAGAGCCTGGAAGTGGCTCTGGGATCGGGAGGGGAGGCAGCTGCATGGAGCTATCTCCCAGCTCCATCTCTGCATCCCTAAATGGTGCAGACATTGTTCAGCAGTTTTCAAAGATGCTGATAACAATGATACACATCCCTGGTACTTATTAAGCTGATGGCTTTTAAACATTAAATCCCAGCTATAATTAAATTAACTGAAATTGGTTTTATTAAAAAAAAAAAAAAGAAAAGGGATCCTAAGCACTCCCCAGTAGCATTTAAAAGGTGAGGGAATTGCCTGCAGGCCCAAATAAGCATTGCTGCAGATTGCAGCCAGGACTAATTCGATAGCTAATGACTGAAGTTGTAGTCAGGGGACCACAGGGGAGGGGGAGGACGAGGGAGGAGGGACGAACTTCATCCCTGGGGAGGACTCTGTGGTGCTGTGGCTGTTTTTTCCTGGAAAGGGATTCTAGGCCATCCTCTTGCAAAGCCAAGGAATTACCTGCAGAATGATATGATCGTCCTGTTAATCAGGAAGTGGTTTCTTGTTAAATGTTTCAGTTCCAGAGTCGGATGCAGCCCTGAAGCACCAGCTCTGCAGGGTGATGCAGCCTTGGTTTGATACTCTCAGTGGGCTCATCAGGGGTTGATGCCCACCGGGGAGGGAAAAAAAATGAGCTTTTAGTGCCTCCAAGACTTTCTCACCCTGTGTCCCACAGGCAGCGTTTGGGAGGGAAGGAGGGACCGTGGAAATGGTGGGAAGCAAAGAGATCTGGCTCGGCTGAGCTCGAGTCCAGGAGCCCCTGGGTGCCTGCGGGACACGCTGCTATTCCCTGCCTGCTTTCCAGGCACAGGGAATGCCCCTGGTACAACCCCACAGCAACGGGGAGGGGCCTCGCCCCTCCCAGCGCAGAGGGGCTGCCCGGGTGTGGATTTCCAGAGGGTCGGGGAAGGGGAGGCTGTGCCGGGCCCCTGCTGCCCTCAGCGCGGGGCCGCCGAGCGCCAGGGCCTGCGCGGGCAGCTGGGAACCCTCAGGAGCTCAAAAATCCATTTTTAAAGAGAAGAACTGAAGGAAATGAGAAACGAAGTCCCACAGACTCTGACCCCGCTCGCTGCTCTGCATTTAAATCCACTGTTCTAGCCTGGGGCACCCTTGAATAATTACCGCTGATGAGCGGCTGTGACGCGCTCGTGATGCTCCCCAGGCACAGCGGGGCTGGGTGAGGCCAGCAGAGCTCCGAGCTGGCCGTGAGGAGCCCACCCGGGCAGGGGGACCCTCCCCTGCTGCGGTTTGGGAGGACAAAGCCCTGGGCCCCCTCCCCGTGGCTCCCTGCGCCGTGTCCCTGCTCTCCGCAGGTCCTGCCCGTGTCCCCCTGTGCCCTGCAGCTGCCAGGCTGTCCCTGGGTGCCAGCCCAACCCCAGGCCTGAGGCAGGTGGTCCCTCATGGTCCCTCAGACAGCCCCAGGCCCTTCTCCTCCAAACTATTCCACACTGGGAGAACACCCAGCAGCTCCCAGCCCTCCTCTCTGAAGGTCTTGGTGCTCGTTTCCGCTCCAGCAGCATCGTTTACCTGGGAGGGGAGAGCTCTGGGAGAGGCCAAATAACACATTTTTTATAGAGAAAATCACAGTTTGGGTTCAACAGGCCCCTCCTGCACAGGTTGGTCCTCATGCCAAAATACCAGCTGTGTCCTGGTGACATCCCTGGGTCCTGGTGACGCCCTTGGGTGCTCAGGGTGTGGTGGGAACCTCACTCGTCTTTTGGGACCTGACCTAGCAAAGATCCATGGCATTCAGGAATTTCAGGACAGAGCAGGGAAAGCTCGAGCTGTGCTGAAGCTGAGCATCCAGGGGGAAGGGATGTGCTCGGTGATGAACTCCTTTAATTCCTCTGGGACATCTGTGCTGCAACAGCCCCAGGTTTGTGACTGACAGGGTGAGTTCAGTCCTTGCTGGAGCAGAAAACACCAGTGAGTGTCAGACCCTGCTCTCCAGCTCATGGCAGAAGTTCTGAGCTCAGCACAGGCTCGTGTCAGACCCCTCTGCCACCATCCCCTCTGCAGGAACTCCTTCTGAAAGACACAGAACATTTCTGTCCTGGCTTTGAAGATCTGATTAAAGCCTGTTCTGTTTTGAAGGAATTGAAGATACACTTGTTCACTTAATAGATGGCTTCCTCTGGCTGCAGCATTCGCCCTTGTTAGGCACATCATTCAAAAATTATCTATTGTGGCTGAAAAAATAATTTCGAGACATCTGGATTGGTGCTAATAACTGTGAGCAGCAAGGCTTTGATTTCCTTCATCCTTCATTACTGCCGTGTCCCAAGCAGCAATCCTGCCTTAATGAGGGCTTGTTCCTCCTGTCAGGACATGGGTCAGTGGGAGATGTGGAACGACAAGAGGGCATTTTCCTGATTTTCCTGGGGGAAGCTGTCCACTGCTGACAGCCCTGCTGGAGCACAGCACGCTGACTCTCAGTCCTGCAGCTTTATAGCAAATCTAGCACTGACAAAGGGGATTTTTAGCTCTCCTCCCACTCTCTGAATTCCTTTCCTGGCTGGATGTTGGAGCCACTGCTCGTGAGGAGGGCAGGAAGGACAGGCAGAGGGACAGACACACTGAGAGGCGAGGCCATCCCAGACCCCAGCCCTGTTCCAGCACAGGCTGAAGCATTTTTGTTTCCCAGTGACCGTCAGGAGTGACGAAAGCTTGGAAATCTCAGCCCTGCATGCCCCATCCCATCTGCCTCAGACCCCGTGGGATAACCGCCCCTAATTCATCACAAGGAAAGCGCTGCAAGGTTCAATCGTTCAGTATTAGGAGAGCACTTTGACAGCCAGGGCACCACGTACCTGCTAATTAACAGCAGCTCTGTTTGAGCCACTGATCATTGATGTGTATTTTATGTCCCAGGGTGTGTTTGACAACACGGGCAGGGGAAGGATGCCTGGGCTCTGGGAAAAGGACAGGGAGCACAAATCTCTGTCTCAGGGAGTGACCTCAGGTGGCTGAGCCCCCCAGGATTTCTCCTTTCTCTTCCTTCCCAGATTAACCTCGCTGCCCTCTCTGTGCTGAACGGCCCAGGGCTGCTGCAGGAAGGCAGAGACAGAAAATCCTCTCTGGAGGCACAAGGTGAAAATGCTCTGAAGTCGATAAAGATGCCCCATCTAAATCTGGAAATGTGACCCAATAAATCCAAAATGAGGGGGATTTCTGGGTTGTTTTTAATCCCTATTGAACAAGTTATTTTGCTCCTCGGGTCTGGGGGTCTCTGCACTCCCTGGAGAGAGACACAATCCCCCAGAGCTGCAGAGACCAACCTGAGCTGCAGCAACATCTGGCCCTTGATTCAGCAGGAGAAGTAAGGCAGGAGGTGTAGCACAAGTCTTTGCTGTCATCTTGCTGCTCTGAAATGACTCATTTTGTCTTTCTTATCTGTCCCCTGGAAACCTGTGTCCTCACATCTGAGTTTTATGCATTGATATGCCAGAGGGGAAAAAAAAAAAGAAGTAAAAAATAAAAAGATGACATCATTTCCCTACCAGCTGGGGGTTTGTCCTGTGCTCCTGACCAGTTAATGCTGTAAAGTTTATTTCCATTAGTTGCATTATTGCCTTTTATCTACTTTTCCCCACAGCGCCAACATCCGAGAGTCACATCTATTTTTATGAAATTGCCCTGGAAAAAAAAAGAAAAAAAAAGGAAAAAAAGAAAAATTTAAAAGGCCAGCAAGAAGAAAAGGTGATGGATTAGGTCTTAAAGCATCACAACAGCTCCTTAGGCTCCTCTCTGCCATGAGCTTCATTTCACGACATTTTGTTCCTTTGTCCCCTGGTTGTCAGTGGTGGCTTTTGTTACAGCTCCCACCTAATTCTGTGTTGAGTGTGAGGTTCTTGGAGTGCCCTTTGCAGAGGAGGCACTGCAGAACTCCCCGAGGCCAGGGCAGAGCTGGCCCTGGGATCCCTGAGCCCCTGGGATTGTCCAGCCAGGGGAAGAGGAGCTTTGGGGTGACCTCACTGTGGTCTCCCAGTGCCTGCAGGGGCCAGCAGGGCCGATGGAGAGTGCAGCAGGGGCTGTGGTGTCCCTTTGCTCCACCTTTAGGAGCTGTTAAATGCCCTGGGACACCCCAGGAGCTGCAGCTCTATCCCAGCCTGAACCCCTTTGGCAATGGGTGCCAAAGCTGGGGGCTCAGCTCTCTCCTGGGGGTTGTGCCCAGAGGCTGGGAGGGGTTTGATCCAAAGGGCTGTGGTTTAATCTGAAATTAATGCTCCTTGTAGAGGTGTCCAGCATGGAATGGCTCCCAGCCACAAACCAGGCCCAGCCTTCCCTCCCTGCCCCTGCCTAGTCCTGCTCCCTTTGGAGCCTTGTCCTGGACCAGGAGCATCCCCGGGGTTCCAAAGGGGCATCCTGAGCCTGGATTGGGTCTGTGAGGCAGGTGATCCACCTGGGATGTGTCCATCCCCATTCCATGTCCTTCTGCTGCCTTGGCTCCAGAACAGCATCAGGGGATATTTTTATATAAAATTATCTGTGCCAAGGGCTCGAGTCCTTCACTTGTTCAGAGCTGATTTATTGCATTCCTTGGCAATCTTGGAGCTGTTCAGTGCTGCCTCTCAGCCCTGTTTGTGCATTTTAAAACAGAGAGGGAGGCACTTTGCTAATCCACTGTGCAGCCTGGTGAAAACTTTCAGCTTTCCTGGGAAACTGCTGCTTCGTGTTCCGCTTGGAGCTCCCGGCTTCTCCATGAAATTATGATGATTCCTTTTGAAACTTGAGGAGCTTTAAATTCCAAATGTACCTGGCTCTCCTCCCTCCTCACTGGGGCATGTGGCTGCTGCAGAGGTGACTTTGGGCAGGGCTGGGAGATGTGGGAATGCAGCTTTTCCTCCCAGCGGGATGAAATCACCCCTGGCTCCTCCTCGGGGCTCTCCAGAGTGGGTGTCAGGAGCGGGAGAAGCGAAGGGAGCAGGCTGAGGCTCAGAGTTAGTTAGAGCTGAAAGCTGACACTGACATTTGGCCCTGTTTGGGAGCTTCAGAGGAGGGACTCGGAAAGGACAGGGAGAAAGACACCTTCGGTTCTTTTTCAAGTAGGATGAAAATGCCTTAAAGACACCATTAAGGAAAGAGCTATTGATGATAAAGGCCAATAAAGCTGTGGCTGAGTCTTTATTCAGCTGCAGAACTCCTGAGCCGGGAGAACTAATGAAGTTGGGGCTGGTTTGAACTGCTCTATTTCATGTGGGAGGGCTGGGCTTGTGTGGCGTGGGGATGGAGAGCCCAGTCCCACGTTCCGGCCTCGGCAAAGGGGTAAATTCTGTGGGGAGGGGGTGCTCTGACCACCCCCAGCACGTCCATGCAATCACACAATCAGTCCTGGCACTTCCAACCCACTTAGCAGCAGAGACAGAAGTTCAGCCAGGCATATTAACCCCTTAATTAATAATCCTGATGCTTAACTCCACTGCAGGTCCCCATTAAGCTTCTGCTGACAGTGATGGAGCAGCAGGGACCGTCAGTGGAGCTGGGGCCTGGGCAGTGCTGCGGGGTGGCAGGTGCACTTTTGGGGTGTCCCCTCCTTTAGCAATGCCCTTAAAGTCAGTTTTACTCCGCGGTTCTTCCTCAGGGCCTGTTTCCTGGCTCCCACGGGGCAAACTGTGGGCACAGACACCGGCTCCTCCCAGGCCTTTCGGGAAGCAAAGGCTGCTGGAAGGATCTCTGTGATTCTCCGAGGGGGAAAGGAGAAGGTCTCTGCCAGCCAGATAAAACCTCTGCAGGGGAACTGCAGAAGGTGCTGGGCTCAGAAGGGGTCACGGCAATCAGCAGAACCCTCTCATCACTAGAGGGACACCAAAAAATGAAAGATCCCGAAAAATTACATCCTGTGCAGCATCCAGCAAAAATACAATGTGCAAATTCTAGATGAACAATGTCATCATTGATGTGGCTCGTGACCTTTAATTGCTTTTGGATTTTTAGGTGCTCTGGAGTGTAACATGAGCCCCTGGATGTGACAAAAGCAGAGCATTTCCTCTTGCAAAAGCTCCAGCTGTTTCCTGCCGTACTCCTTTGCATCAGGACAACACACTGTGTTCTCTAAAACAAGTCAAATCAAGTTGAGCCAAACCTTGTCATCCAGCTGGAATTCAGCTGGCTGCTCCTCAGCTGGAATCCTGGGGCAAGAGTCAAAGGAGAACAAGAATATTCCAGCTTTGAGTGAGCCATTGAAGCTCAGGAGGGCTGGGACAGCCAGCACAGGCTGTCAGCGCAGCACAGCTCAGGGTCCCGTTCGGGACTGGAGCTGATGGCACCAGGAGCAGTCGGGGTGCTCAGAGCTGCTCCCTGCAGAGCAGGATGCTGTCAGGTCGTATTTGCCATCCCTCCCTCCATACCAGTGGGATTTAAGCTGCACTCAGGCCCTGTGCAGGATTTTTTGAGATAGACCTTTTCCACTTCACATTCCCTGATAAGGCCCTCTCTTTAAGCTGTCAAGGCTTTGCTTCTCCAGCACTGGGAGGTGAGGAGGCTTTGGCTGGAGCTGTCCCTGGTCGTGCACAGGGAGCTGCAGTTTCTGGTGCAGAACCAGCAAAACTCATCCCCACAATCTCCTCCGCTGCTCTCAGGAGACACAGCAGCCACAGCTCCTCAGAACCTTGAATTGCAAATGCAAATCCCCACCAAAACTGCATTTCCACGCTGCATCTTTCATCTTTTACGTAACTCTCAGCTTCTGTCCCCTAAGAAACTCCTGGGCTCTTCTGTGCACCAACAGCAGAGAAAATCAAGCAGACAATAAAGGAAAAGCTTTGCTGTCTCTAAAAAGACAGGAAAGAGTCACCAGTGCTCCTCTTCTCAGAGTCTTAAAAACAGAATCTTGGCTTGGAAAAATCCAGTAAAAAAAACAACAACTGGGAGTGTTTCTACAAACTTTGTGCTGTTCCCCCACTGGGGTGCTATGGGGTAACCATAAATATATATTTATACACCTGATCATTGAGCTGGATTTGGGATTGGCCACAATGTATAATTCAGTAAATAACCTTGAGCATAAAAATGAGATTCTCCTCCAGAAAACTCTTTAATCTCCCTTGTTTTTATGGATCAGCAAAGGTGTCAGAAGTTTGACATTCCAGATAATTGAGCTCTTGCATTTAGAGCACAGCCTCCAAATAGTGGCAACTTTGCTTTGAAAGAGTCTCTCTAAACTTTGGGTTGACAATTAGCATTTCAAAAGCTTGCAGCTCTGTAGCTGCCATCCCCTAATACATAGTTTTGAATCAAATGTAAAGATTAATAGCACAGCACTAAAACCAGCCATAAACTCTCCCTGCCTTGGATGTGCTCCTGGCAGCTCCGTAATAGATGGAAATCTGGAACTGTGTATCCATGAGACATCTGCCACTCCTCACCAGGGATGACAGGACGGGGACGCTGCCTGGAGCTGATTCCGGCCCAGGGAAGGACAGTGGGACACAAACCCAGCTGCTCCCAGAACTCCCCCAGAACAAGGTGGGTACCTGTGGGTGTGGATGGTGAAAGAGCAGCTCTGGTTTGGAGAGCAAATGTCCCCTTCCATGCCCAGGGCACAGGGATGTGTAAGACAGCCCAGGAGGGAGCAGATCCACAGGGATTTCAGCAAATCCCAGCGTTCTGGGCCTCAGATTGCTCCAGGGAGGTTTAGATTGGATATTAGGAAAAAATTCTGAACAGGAAGTGTTGTCAAATTCTGGAACAGGCTCCCACTTCGAGGGCTGGGGCAGCCACGGCAGCTCTGGGCACCCTATGCCAGCACCTCCCTACCCTCACAGGGAGGAATTCCTTCCCAAAATCCCACCTATCTCTGCCCTCTGGCACTTTGAAGCCTTTCCCTGTGCCCGTGAATCCTCTTGCTGCTCCTCAGGCTCACCCAATGCTGGGAACAAACACCCTGAGGACTTTCTCCTCTCCTTTAACTGAACGCAACCAACGGGGGATTCTGTGCAGCCCCTTCTTTACCAGCCCTGCTCAGGCAGAATGCGATCTGCGCTTCGGGCAGAATTAATACGAGATAGTAATAGTGATTAGGTAATTAGCAACTACCAGGAGTATTTAACCTTCCTGGTGACAGCGTGTCTGACATCACCTGAGCTCGTGCAGACTCTGTGAAAAGAATTAACAATTTTAAATTACCCCATTTAAGTTATTAATTATGAAATAGAAGTCGGCCCAGGAACGATGGCAGTGCTGCCCGGTATCCTGGTGGTTTTTTCTGCCTCTGCATATCTTAAATCTGTGTTATTTTCTGCCTTCCATTTCACTGGAAAATTGGAATGGGATTGCAAGGATTGAAGGACATCTGCTGTGGGAAAATCTGGCTACATCCCTGGAATTGTTCAGAGCCAGGTTGGACGGGGCTGGAGCAGCCTGGGATGGTGGAAGGTGTCCCTGCCATGGTGGGGTGGCTTTAAGGTCCTTTCCAACGCCAAACATCCAATGATCCTATGCTATACCCACACTGTTATCCCTGCTCCCATGAAGGATCAGGAAAGAACATTTCCTTTCCTTCTCCTTTTACCTGAAAATACTGAAATCTTACAGTGGCTGAGTATTTTGATCATTTTTCCTCCATGCCAATGTTTTTCTCTTTGGAGCAGTGTGCATTTTCCTCAAGAATGTTTTTCCCCTCTCCACACACATCGGTGCCAGGGATTATCGAGCTGCAGCCATCCCTGAATCGGTTCCTTGGCACTGGGATGCACCAGATCCCAGAGCATCCCCCTCCCTGGGGCACATGGGGGTGTTGGAGTCTTCCCCCTTCCTTGGGGGATCCCAACAGAGCAGGGTCCCCCCTCAGCTCTGCAGATGCACTTTTTTTAGGAGAGCTGGAAAAAGGTGACTCTCACGGAGAGGATTCACAGGCAGCTTGTCAGGGATATTTATATCCCAAGCTGAAACCCTGCTCCAAAGGAAGTTTGCAAACATTTGCTCCTGTAATGCATGTTTACAGCGCTGGAGTTTGCTTCCATAAATTTCCTATTTAGTCACTTCATGGACTGTAAAGTGCATGTGTGAGTGCATAAATCCGCTGGTGGCCACCCAGCCGTCCCCCTGGATTCCTGGCTGTCCCATCCAGGCTGCCCCTCTCCCTTTCACCCCCAGCTATGGCTCAGCCCCCAGCTCCTCACTCAGCCTCTCGTTATTAGCAGCCGGTAATGTATTAATGCATTGCACAGTGGGAAGTGAGCTCCTCACCATTACCTTGGACACTCATTTAGCTGAATTTGATAGTGACAACACATTGACATTGGTAAGGTTAATGACCCAATCCTTTATTTCATGGAACGAGTGGAACAACATTTAGTACCTTGTTCTGCTGTGTCCCCGAGAGCTGCCGGAGCTGTTCCTTTAATGGCACTGTGGCATCTTTGCCCTTTAAGTAATTGGCACCGTGAAAATATTCTCTAGGTCCTGTCACAATTGATTAGGATTGCATTGAATTGCAAAAAAAAAAAAAAAAAAAGAAATTAGTTTTATTTTCCTTTCTTGATCCTTTTACAGTGAGTGAAGGCAGAACTTGATCTCTGTGGCTGTGGAAGGCTGGCAGCTCTGAAAGTGGTGGGGAGGTAAAGTCCTGAAAGTCCTGGATGTGGAGCCAGCCCAAAGCTCTGTCCCTCGCCTCATCCTGACCTGCTGATCCATAGGTTCCACAGGAATTAGTCCTATTTCTGCTGGGTGTTCCTGGGCAAGGAAACAGAGATCCAGCATTCCCAGGGAGTTCTGCCTTTCTGAGCACCCTGTGCAGAGAGGGGATCCCTGCTCATGGCGGGGAGGTGGAATTGGATGAACTTTCAGGAATTCTCTATCTTCCAAAAAGGCTGGAAGATGAAAAAGTGTAGGATGAATTCTCTGATCAGTGCAGGAAACAATGGCATGGCTCTGAAATGACACCTGGGAACAGAGAGGTGGCATTTGGTGGCAGTGACCCAGAAGACAAGCGGTGTTTTCTCCATGGGGCCGGGAGGTGTGAAGTAAAACATCATTTCTGTGTTTGCAGCAACAACAAAAAATCCTTGACTTTGGATTTGTGTCGTCCTTCCCTCACCTTCCCCCTCTCTTTTAAATTACCCCTGATTGTACAACAGCTGCTCCCTTCACGCCTGCATATGGCTGCCTCCTTAAATCTGCATTTCTGTCGAGGGGCTGCATACAAATACCCAGCTGAAAGTTTGCTTTCAAAGGTCTGATTAACCAACTTACTGTGGCAAAGAAAAATGAGTATTGACATGACTGGAGGAGCTGACAGGGAGGGGAAGGGGGATGGAGAGGAATGGTAATGACAAGTGTCAGGCAGGGACACTGCCAAGGCCCTTAGAGGAAGCAATCCCAGGATCAAACCCCACATCTTCAGACAGGAGCCTGTGTTTCATTCTTGCACTCAAAAAATAAAACCCTCAAAAAATAAAACCCTCACAGATGTGAAATTCAGAAAACATGAGAGGAATGTTATTTTTTTAGGCATGTGAGAAAAATTCCTCCACTTGACATGCTCAGAATGCCTCCTCACCAGACATTTCCTACCCAAAATACTCAGCAAAGATTTCCAGCAAAGCACTGGGTTGGGAGTGTGTAGGATGGCAAGATAAAGGAGTATCTGCCTGTGAGCTCTCGTTGGTGAAGTTATCTCTCTTTTGATTTTAAACCTTAAAAAATAACCATATAAAAGCACAGAACTGTCCTCTGATCATCTAAATCTGTTTATAATCTGCTATACAGCTTTTTCTGCTGTCTCTACAGGATGGATTAGCTTTTAGTTTATGGTAGTGGAAATAGATCCATGAGTATATGGGAGATGGAAGCCAAATTCCAAAGGTTAAAACACAGAATTTCGGATTCCTCGGTAACTTGCCTTGTGCCCATGGGCTGGTAATTAACTTCTCGGTGCCTTGACCTCTAATGGACTGGGCTTTTTTGTTATTTTGTTACTGTATTTTATTCTTCCCAGTTCAAGTCCTCATTTTAAGCCGCTCGGGTGGCACCTGGCTGAGCAGAGTCACCTCTGCAGAGACGGGAACTGGGCAGAGGGGCATCCCTGGGAGGAAGGCAGGGAACACCTCTGCCAGCAATCCCTGATGCCACCGCCGAGGATTTCTGTGTCCTCTCAGGCGGCTCTGGCAGAGGGATGATGACATCCAGCCTTGTGAGCTGAGGCAGAAGCAGTGCAAGGGGAAGGCCTCGTTTGCTGAACACATTTATTCGTTTTCCCCCCGCTCGCCTCCCTCTGTCTGCCTTCCCTCCCTCCAGCCCACCCCCCGGCTCTCCACCTCCGTTCCCCAGCTGAGCCTTTCTGGAATAGACTCTATATTTGTCTCCTGCTTCCCTGAACACCCATTATTATGTGGAATAATAATGCGGGAGCCGTGCTCGGCACCTCTGCTCGGTGGCTCCGAGGGGCTGGATTGTAGCCGGCGGCGGGGGGTGATAAATGTGGCGTGAGATGCCTTTTCCACAGCAAACTGCAAATTGCCTCGGCAGCACGGCCCACAAAGGGGGCCTGCCGAGCAAATTTATCTCCCATTGTCGGCCCAAGGAGGCAAAGGGAGAGGAGCAGGCATCCTATTTTTAAAAAGTCACATTTGATCTCGTTCAGGCTCCAAGTCCAGAGTATTTTAAAGGACTTTTGGTGGAAAATGTGGAGCCGAGGATGCGGCGCGGATAAAGGGATTTATTTTTAACTGCAGCCAGGGTTCATGACCATGGGAGCATTTCAATTTTAAGCCACTTGGTTTGAATAATATATTTCAGCAAAGCAGTGTTATGTCATCTAATAACTCCTGGGTGGGAGGAGAGCTGGGGGCTGGCGAGGGGGAGAGGAGCTGGCAGGGAGAAATCGCCCTCCGAGGAATTCCCGGCACTTCCTAAAGCAGGAGGAGGGGAGCAGGGATTTGGGGAGGGTTCTGTCCACTCAGGAGCCCACACCTCCTCAGTTCAGGCCTCAGAGAGCAGCAGGGTGGACACTCCAGGGAATGAAGTGATGGATTTATTGCTGGATGATGGATGGTGGGGACAGGGCTCGGGGACGTTTGGTGATGGACTGAGGGCAGCACAGCCACAGCACCCACAGCTCCTGGCACAGGGCACCTCTGATATGGGATGGCCTTAAAGACCTTTGTGTCTGGCATCTGCTGCTCCCATTTCCTCTGCACCTTCCTCCGAATGGCAGTAAATGAATTAAAAGTGGATATTTGGTGTGGGTTTGGCAGAGGAGCCCTTCGCACCATCCCAAGCTTCCACCACGGCACAGCTGGAGCCGGGGCATGGCCTGCAGGGTCCCCTGCTCTCATCTGAGCTGGGTCCTGGGATTTATGAGGGTGTTTCCAGGGATAAATGCTCGGCTGCCTTTAATTGTACCCTTCATTAGCATCCCAGAGTTATTATTTGCATTACAGTAATTGTTCCCATCCTCCTTGGAGATCTGCGAGCAGCTCCGGAGTGGCACAGCCGAGAGCTGGGAGCTGGGAACAAGGACTGGGAGGCAGGGACAGCCCCCTGGGAATGCTGGTGGGTGATGGGGAAAGGCAAGGCTTGATTCCCAGCACCCTCACGCAGCTCTGGGCTCTGGAATCTCCCGTGGAAATGCATTTGGCCCGTGCTCCCTTCCCTCCCAAATCGGGTTAGCAGAAACAGCCGCACGCCTCGCGCGCCTTCCAGAGCACGTCGGGGGCTGCAAGGGAATTATTCCGGGGTGAGGAGTGTGCAAATGGAAGCAGCTTAGCTCTCCTTGCCTCAGTGTCCCTCTTTGTGAGAGAACCTCGAGTAAAGGCTGCTGTGAAGGGAGGCTTAATTTATTTGTGTCATGCCTAATTAACAGTGCGGGATCCTGCCTCAGAAAGGGGATTATTAGCAACAATAATATTATTATTCCAGCACTGTTGATTTTAGCTGAACTCTTATCAATAGGTGATAAGTACCTATAAATCAAGGAAGGATTAACAGCACCCCAGGGCAGCAGGATCAGCACTGGGAGCTGGGAGGAGATCCCACCCAGCCCGGGATAAATGTGCTCCATCCTCTAAGTAAGGAGTTATTAAGGAAAAATACAAACCAACCTGCACTGTAGATCCATTTTCCCACACCTTAGCTGCAAACACCTCAACCAATTTGCAATTCCAAGTTGAATTTGAGGGATTAGAACCTATTTTTCTGTGCTAACAGAAGGAAAAATAAATACAAGTTTGCAGGTTGTTTTTCAAATGGCCTTTAAATTGAAGGTTTATTTATACACCATTTCTTTCCCAAGCACAGAAATAAAAAAGTCTTCACTCCTCTTCTTCATCTAAGATATCTTCATATCTTTTCCCATGAAAATAATTCATGTCACTGAGAAAAAAAGGCTTCTATGAATCACTGATGAGTCTTTGATGCTTAATGTGCTGTCCAGCATGAATTCTCTCGGAACGTACTTTAACAAGAAGATCTGATTTTCTTCCTACCATCATTAAAGTTTCCCCTTCAAATTTCACTTAACAAGCAAATGAATGTTCTCCCAGCATAATTATCATTTCTTCTTTAAAAAAAAAAAAAAAAAAAAAAAAATCATTTAGAAAAAGGCTTCCTGTGTCTGTGTTCTCCCACCGGGAGGGACCCAGCCAGCTCAGCCGTGCTGGGAATTATCTCCAGTTTGGGCTGGAGTGGGGTTTAAAACATAATTCTGAAAGGATTCCTGGGGAGAATACGGCAAAACCCTTCCTGTAGGGCCTGGGTGCTTTTCTGGTGGATTTGGGGTAGAAAACTCCGTTGTGCTGAGTGAGTTTTCTGTGCAGAATTCCAGTGGGTGCCAGTGTGGGAAGGCCATGAGCACAGGGGGGTTCTGGCATGGCTGATCCTTGCTCAGACCTCTCTGCTCTCCCCTGAGCAAAACTCTGCCAGCACCAAAAGCCCCTCATTATTAATGTATTTTATCCTCTGGCAGTAATTGCTTTGTGGGTTAAAACTGTTCCCGAGCTTCCCCTCCAGGAGCAGAGGTGGGACCTGGAATGCTGACTGCATTTCCCTGATTATTTTCCCCTTTCTTGCTCTCTCTCCCTTTCCTGGCTGGGTTTAATCCCTGATTTCTGCCCTGGGCTGGCAAATCCTTTTCCTTGAGAATACAGGGCACCTATCCCTAACATCTGAACTGGCAGAATGTGGATAATTGGAGCGGAGTGCAAGGAATTTCTGAATCAAGGCCTTGGTGTGTCACGGGCTGTAAAATTTAATCTGCCAGCAGCTCCTGGCCTCAGAGCAATTACAGGCAGCAAAATGAGGGAAAGTGTCCCAAATTTCTGGGCAGTTTTGGGAAAAGCCATCCTCAGATCTGCCCCTGGATCCCTGGCAGTGCCCAAGGCCAGGCTGGACGGGGCTTGGAGCAGCCTGGGACAGTGGGAGGTGTCCCTGCCCATGGCAGGAGTGGGACTGGATGGGCTTTAAGGTCCCTTCCACCCAAACCGTTCTGGGATTCTGTGAAGATGACAAACCTGCCTCTTGCTGGGTGTCTGCAGAGTTCTTAAACAAGCACCCTGCAATACAAACAACAATTAAATCCTCAGTGCCTGAGAGAGAATGAATAATTAGCCAGATAATAGAATATACAAACAGCAACTGCCTTAAAAGCAGAAATATGTAGGGAACAAGGCACTGTTACAGTTCTCCTCCCCCCCTGGATTTGTCTGGGGATGCTCAAAGCCTCCTCTTGAGGGAAAAAAAGCCCTCTCATTTCTGCTCTATTTGTATGCTACAGTAGCAGTTTAGAGAAATTAAAAATAATTGATACATTCGCCAAAGCACGAGCAGGAACTATTTCATATTTTTAAAAGCTTTGCAAATATCCAGGAAAAAAGTGCTGTGCCTGCATAAAGCCAGAGCTGAGATCTGCTCAGAATGATGGAATGGAGCCCTTTTTGTGGGAATATCTGAGTGTAACAAACCCACAGATGGAGGAAATGTGGAGAAGCTGAGTGATCCCTGGGTTTGGGTGCTTTTTGCTGGGCTGGGGAAAGGTTTTCCCTTCAGTCCCAGAGGGGCTGGAGAGAGCTCCTGGCCGTGCCCCATCGTGCTGGCTGTGGGCTCAGTTCTGCCCCAGCCACCCTCATCCTGCCCTGGCAAACGCCTTAATTAGCAGGAGTTTGGGAAAAGCGCTGATGGCCGTGCGAGAATTAGCTGGAACAGATCAAACCTGGGACCAGCCCTTCCCTGGGCTGCCTGCAGGAGTTTCTGCACGCTTTTTTTGATGGATATCCCCCACAGCAGTGCCCTCAGCCGTGCCCAGGAGCTGCAGCTGGAGTAGTCACAGGAGAGGAACTCCAGAGGAGGCTGCTCCATGAGGTAAAAGGGAATGAAGCACAGAAAATGGTATTAAAGATGAACAAATGCCTCCATTATTTCACCAAATTAAATGCACTTTTCCGAGTGGGAAGGCAAAAGTCAGTCATTATCTGTCTGTAATACACGGCAGCAGATAATAAAGAGGGTTTATGATCTCTGAAAGCAAATTAGAGGATATTTAAACAACACGTCTTCCTCTGAAGGAGCGATAATTACAAAACCAGGTCAAAATGCAGAACAATCTAACCCTGCCCCAAGCTAACGCTTCTCGAATGAGCTGAAACCTCCTGAACTCCCTGTCGGAAGGAGGATCCATGCGGGATGCAGCTGTTCTCATCCTTGTTTCTCATCTGGGCTCCCAAACCCTCGGTGTGTGTGGATGCTGTCAAACCCAGCCCCAGCGCTGCTCTGTGCTCTGCTGACCCAGCTCCGTGCCCCGGGCAGGCACAGAGCAGCTCCTCCCTCTGCCTCCCCCACCTTTCCCTGCAGTTCTGGGTTGGAAACTGGAATTTCTCTGCCTTGTGCAGCTGCACAATTCCTACTCCAGCAGACACCCAGTCCTGGAGTTCAGGAGTCCAACACAGCTTCATTCAGTCAGGAGATGAATTCTCTTGGTCTTCACAAACCTTTCTGCCTGCTGTGCCCATCTTGCTGTCCTCGTTCAGGACATTTCCAAAACCACATTTTCCATAAGTAACACAGATTTAACACAGATTGGGCTGGGTTTATACAGAGTGTTTTGGTAACTGCTCTCAAATAACTCACAAGGCTCCAGAGCTGAGCACCCTGGGCAGCTCGGAAAAGCCCTGGAGCTGCTGGAGCTGCTGGGAATGTATTGGGGATGTGCCCCAAGCCTGCTCCCACTCAGGTCAGTGGGATTCTGACCCAATCCTGGCAGCAGTGTCAGCAGGGAGCCCATGCAGGGGCTGATCCCCAGTGGCGGAGATCACCTGCGTTTGACAGGCGGAGGGAATTAACTTCTAAATCCTCCAGTTACCTTTTGCAGTTACCTGCAGCACATCTTGGGGTGATTTAATCACTTTTCTGGGACAGAGACAGCTGCCAGGGGGACCAGTCACATCAGCCCTTGCTGGAAACACACGTAATGATGGGTCCTTGGAGCAGCAGCCACAACATCAGCCTGACCCAAGCCGAATTTCACATTCAGGACACCTCTGTGTGATCTCCCTGGCACAGGAACCCAGAATTATCCAGCATTCAGCAAAATACTCCTGGTTTCCCGCTGGTTTAGCCCAGAACAGAATTTTGCTGATAAAAACAAAGGATGAGCTGCTTCCCCAGCCCTTCCTCTTTTCTAATCCTCTGTGACCCACAGTATGAAAACTGAACTGATTAAAGCTCCAGCAAACAGACTGTGGGAATCCTGGCGGCTCTTGCCCTGAGGGGAGACTGGAACAGCCTAAAAGGTCTTTTCCCTGCTCTAATTTCGGGGATTTTTATGATTCACTTTGCTGTGGGAATAGAAAGGAAAAGGCAAAGCACCTGGACAAATTGTTTCAGGCCCTGGAAACCAAAGGAAAGGAAAATGTCAGAGCAGATGAAAATGAGGTTGCCGTGGCTGTGGGAGAGCAGCAGAGAGATCAGAGCCTGGACAGGACCCTGGAGCTGGGAGAGGGCAGGAAAATCTCCCTCTCCTCCTCAGGGAGATCCTGGGCTGCTTTTCCTTTGAGCCAAAAAATGGGAAAATCCCCTCTTGTTCCAGGTTTATGTGTCTTGTCCCTTCCCAGGGATTTTCCCTCACAAAGACACGACCCAACCCCCAGTCCTGGGGTGTGTTTGGGGTCCCTCCTGCCCCAGGGACAGCGTGGGCTGGGACTCCATGGAAGAGCACTCCAGCAACACATGGAATTATGCCATTTATGGAATTTAATGAAATTAAGCACCTTCCTCGTTGCGATATTCATGGAGCTGCATCCTCGGATAGACACAGAGCAGCCTCTAAACAAGGAACCCTCCTGCCTCAGCTTTGCTCCCAGGCATCTCACGATGTGTCCGCAGCCATTAAATCCCAGCCCGCTGCTGCCTGACAGTTTGGGGCTGGGAGAAGGTCCCGAGCACTCTCAGGAGCAGCTCAGATCCCTGTAATTTATGGAACTCCTCGCCCGTGGTGCAGGGAATGATAATTGCAGCCGCCAGCAGGGAATAACGAGCTGTGGTTGTGCTGAACGTTGTTTTCTCTTCCTGTTAGGGCCCCGACACCCAGGGCTTGTGCTGGGCACCGCAGCATCATTGGGAGAGGCATTTGCGGTGTGACCCTCTGGGATGTACCGGTGCCACAGGGGCACGTCCCACTGAGGGAGAGGGGATTTAACTAAAGGCACTGAAAGGAAACTGAGGCTCAGAGGGTTTGGCGAGATTGGGAATTTTTCCTAGGAAAAGCAGTGGCTGGAGGCCGGGCAGTCCCACTCAGAGTCACTCAGAATCTCCCCAAAACGGCGTTAAGAGACACAGGAGGGCTAAACTGGGCTGCACCTGCCCCACACTGTGAAACACCCGGCAGATTCCTGCTGTCAGCAGCCCAGAGAATCATTCTCTCTTCAGGACAAGGGGTTTTCCCTGCACAGATTTTCCTGCTGCCCTTTTATCAGCTCAGGCCAGATTGAAGAATGCAGCAAGGCACTGTATCTGCCCAGAAAATTCCTAAATATCGTGGTAGCTTTTAATTGAACCACTTCCTTCCCAGGTAACAGCCATGGCAGGCACCATTTTCTCCATTAAACAGTGTCATTTATTGTGATTAATTCTGTGGGCCTTATCAAGTGCATGCACACTGGTTCCTTATTTTTGAAGCCTATTCCCCTAAAAGTGCCTTTTAATGGATTTCCAGGGGAGGGAGGCAGGGAAGGCAGCGACCACTTGAGATTCCTCAGTTTCCTTGGCTGCACCTCCAAAAATCTGAGTTGTCACTGGAGATGATGCCTTGGAATCTGCAGCCTGGTGCCAGGCCAGGAGCTGGGCAAAACCCTCAATAGCAGCAGCCCGAGTTCGGGAGGGAGCAAGGAACCACTGGAATTACTGGGGTGTGTGAATGGGCATTAATAACTCCAGCTTGATCTTGGGAAGTGCAACTCTGGCTCCATCCCAGCGCATTTCCCACTGCAGTCTGTGGGATTTGGGATCCCAAACTTCCAGGCCACCAGTTTTCAGGGACACAGAGGAGAGGGAAGGGCCGTGCACCCGCCCCTGGCACAGCTCAGGCCCAGCAATCCATCCACGAGATGAAAAGGAGCATCCACAGTCACAGGGCTCTGCTGCAACCTCATATTTCCTTGGGTGTCTCTGCAGTTAATTAGTTATCCTCTTCTTCCAGTTAATTAGCTCAAAGAAAAACAGCCCTTTGTACTCAGCCTTATAAATTACAGTCTTTGCCTGTCTTATATGTTAGAAGAGATGACACTTTCTGCATTTCCTTAGCAAGGTCACATTTACAATTCTTAAAGGTTTGGGAGGAATCTCAGCCAGGCTGCGGAGCTCGGACGTGGGGAAGGTTTCAAAGTTACCGTGATGCCTTTAAAAAATTATCAGAGGCACTGGGAGGGAAAATTGGGAGGATCAAAGCAAAGGGACTCTATTAAAAAAGACTAACTAATGAAAAAGTTACTGAGAAAATGCATGAAAGTGGCAAAAGGAACTTCAGATGTTGGTGAGATCCCATCTGAAGGAGCTGGGGAGCGTTCAGGGAGCAGCTGATCTCACCTCAGTGCCTGGTGCAGGTACGGCCACATCAACCCCGGGGTGCTGAGTTGAGGCACCAGCATCTGGTGAGAGGTTAGATCAGGGAGGGAGAGGAGGAAAACAGAGTCCAAAGCAACCAAGAGCTTAATCCCAACAGCGGAAAACTGAAAGAGGTTCCAAAACCACCACAGAGCTGAAAAGTGTTGGGGTAGGGAGCGGATGGTTGGTTTAACTTGGGGTGGAGGAGTCTCCAGAGCCCGGCTTTATGAGGGACCGAGGGCTCCCGAGCAGACCCTGGATACTCCTCCAGCCATTACCAGCTTCCAGCACTCACCTCAAACCAAAGTCTCGGTATTTGGAAAGAAAATGCTTCAAAACCCCCTAATTTTCCTGCATGTCTGAAAGTTTCATAAGAACTCCTCCGTGCCCACCTTGGACTGAGAGCTGGGCACTGATCCCTGGCTGGGATTTGATTCTGGTCTGGCAGCAGCTCCAGGGGGTTTTTGTAGCCTGGCCCTTCTTTTCTCTGCAGGTCCAACCTCAGCTGCATCTTCACCCCCAGCTCCTCTCCCCAGGACTCCCCCGCTGCCAGGGCTGGGGCACAGAGACTTCGTGCCAGTCCTGCCCTCGCTGAGCACCAGCACTCTGCAAAGCAGTTAAAAACATCACCGCGGGATTTTGGGGGTTGAGCCCGAGCTCCCGAACCCGCCCGGTTGCTCCGTGCAAGTTGCAGCCTGCGTGCAGCGCTCGCGGGCGCCAGCAATGCAGCGCGCAGCAGGAATTGCAGCGCTGGCTGCTCGTGGGCAGCTTCGGGACAGAAGGGGTCAGTAATGGGAAAACAACCTGCTGGAGGCTTGGGTTTCTTTAGGTTGTTGATTGAGGTTTTAAGTTTAATGCAAGGAGATGGTTACAGAGTCCAAAGTGTATTTTAAGCATCTATTTATTAAAGCTGCATTGTGCTCGAACCTCTGTTCCAAAGCACACCTGACAGCTAAATGAATAGCAAATTATTTCACAGCGATCTGTGCTATTTTCTGTTGTTACTGTGCAGCCAGCTCCGCACGCAGGGCAGGTTAAAAGAATTCTCAACCTTCTATTTAATATAATAAACTTTGTCAGATGTTGTTATTATTTTATCTGAATGCCACATCCCAGTGTAAAATATGCATAAAAGCCTCATTGACTCCTGGAGCAGCCCAAGTCAAGTGGAAACAGGAGTGAGGGGAAAGCTGAGCAAGGTGGCTTTTATTTAATCTGCCTCAATCAGGGCCTAATGATGGGCATTAAAAACGCTGGCAAATCCAGGGAAACAACTTTATTCCCGTTCATCAGGGGCCCTGGCAGTTTTGTGTCCAGGGTGGGGATGGCAGGGTGTGTTATCCATGAAATAACAGATCCCACTGCCACGGAATTCACAACCCCCCGGAGGAGGGAGCACCCTCAGCCTGGTGAGAAGGAGTTGATAAATCACGGAACGGGTTGGAAGGACCTCAAAGTTCATCTCCTTCCAACCCCCGCTAAATGAGAGTTAATGAGAATTGTTAACAGGGGGTAAGACTTTTCCCAGGGGTGTCCTCAGCAGGGCTGGAAGGAACATCCAGATCCCCCCAGGAGCTCCTGCAGGTGCCCAGGGGTGGCACTGACCGCGCTTCAATGGTCAGGTGAGGCAGGGAGCTCCCCTTGCAGGGTCTGAGTGGGCTTTGTGGTGAGAGGAAGCCTTTGAAAACAGAAGCAGAGGTTCCCTGGGGGTTCATCCAGGAGCAGCTCAGAGCAGCTCATCTCCTCCAGCCAAAAAAACAAAGGTGTGAGAAATAATAGCGTAGAAAAAACCCAGAGATTTATGGTGTGAGCCACAGAGTTCAGTGCAGGAGATAAAAAAGTGCAGGAAATCATTGCTGTGTGTGACCTGGAGTTGATTAAATGAAACATTTGGGCTTTGGGTGAGCCTGGGAGGGGACTCAGCTGAGGGAAGGGCTCTGCCTGCTGCTGGGTCAGGAGCGAATAGGATTGAGGTGGCTGGTCCCAGTAAAAGGCGTAAACTGGGCTTGTGCTGCTCTGCTGGAGCCCTCACACCCACAACGCTTCTGTTCCCTTTTTTCTGGGGTTTGGTGGAGTTATTTTGGATTTTTTTCACTGAGTTCCTGAGCTTGCCTTGCCCAGTTCCTTGGGAAATGCTCCTGGGGCCTTTTTTTGGGCTTTGTTTAACGTGGAAGGTGCTCAGGAGCAGGCCAGGGAGGAGCTGGGAGCTCCCTGCACAGTGGGTGCCAGAGCTGGTGCCAAAGCCTGACCTGATTTATTTAATTTTCTCAGAATAATAATAATTCTTCCCTGAATTGACAGTCTGCGTGTCAAAGTTTCAGCTCGATTTGAAATGCCTGAAAGATGAATTCCAGGGGAGAAATAACGTTGTCTGTGTGTGCTGATGGCCCCTTCCCAAGGCGCTGCTCTCCACCTTCCTGCACCGCAGAAAAAAAAATTATAGGCTGGCAAAAAGAGCTGTATTTGCTGTGATTATGGCTTGTTTGGGGTCCTGGCCATTAGGAAGTAAAAAGGAGAGCAGGCAGGGTGGGCTTTGTTTGCTTTTTAGCCTTCAACTGAGAATATTTCAGCCTGGAGTGACTGAGGCGCTTGCAGAGGTTGTGATTTTAATGGTGGGGTTGCCCCTTGGGGAGGGGGGAGTTCAGCACCGGGAGGGCTTTGGGGCTGTGACCTCACAGTGCTGCTCTGGAAATCACCTGGGTGGGTTCAGGTTTGCCCTGCATCCACCACGTTAAAAATTAAATTCATTCTGTCTCTAATTTTCCTTGTCAGGAGACCTTTGGAAGTCTGATTCGCTTGCTCTCCACTCTCCTGGGTGTCCTGGTGTAATTTATCCTGTAAAGGGCAAAATGTCCTGTGTAAATCACAGCTGAGTGCCTGAAGAAACTCACCAAAAATTATGGAGGCCATCAAACTTTTTTTTTTTATATATATAAAATATCCAAGAGAGCTGTTTCTGATAATACCCAGAGTATCTTTTATTAAAGATCTAATTTCAGGGGCTTTGGGTGTGATTGGAATTTGGAAGTCTCGGGTGGTTCATTTGCAAGGACCAGAACAATTGATGGCAATGGGGTGCCAGGAGGACGTTTTGTGGCTGCTGCTTGGGTTTGGTGGTCCCAGGACAGAGCCCAGCAGGCAGCAACCCCAGGCAGGAGCCTTTCCCCTTTTTAATGGTGTTATGAGGTCTGAATCCAAACCAGGGGCTCCTAATTGGCCCCAGGCTGGGTTTATTTTTAGGATGCGCAGGTTTGGAATAAGTTTTCTTTAAAAAGCTACGTAAGGTGTGCAGAGGCCGCGCAGTTTGTGGGGAGGCAAAGCACAATGAATTTATCATGGAACCACAGCCAGAAGAAGCAGGAAATAATCGAGGGGGGAGAATAAAGCTCTGCCTGCACGTGGGGGATGTGGAAGGGAGGGGCTTTTGCAAATGCACCAGGAGTCATAATTAAACTCCTGGCTCATCATGATTAAAGTGGAGCTGGGGGAGCATTGGTGGCCTTCAGGATTATCTGACCATTAGGGACAGCTGAGGGCTGGGAGAGAGCAGCAGCAGCAACACACACATCCCTCTGTCCCCAAAGAACAGAGCTGTGGCTCCAAGGGATCCTCTGCGACAGCAGCACCTTCACTGCTGCCCAGGAGTGAGGGGACAACGGCAAGGTCTGCTCCTCAAATTAAAAAAAAAATTTAAAGTATGCAAATGAGCAAAGAATGCCCCTGGTTAGAGAAGTTATTCCAGCAAGTGGCTCTATAAATGTCTTTATATTGTTATTTCCGATATTAGTTTGTTGTTCCTTCATGAAAGCTGATTTATTTGAAATGTTATTACTTGAAACACCCTAATCTTTTTGTAATAATTCATATACTGGAGATTACAGTTTTGGAAGGCAGCCCAGCTCTGGCTGGAATCCTATTTATGGATTAAAGGATTTGAACAGCATTGCAAGCTAGATCTCCGAATAGCAGGATAATGTAAACCTGGTTCCATATAAAATGCTTTCCCTCTGCAATAGTAACCCCATTAAAGGCAGATTGTTGAGGAGAGCACTTCCATTACACAGAGCAGGATATCTTGCACCCCTGAAGAGCCAGCATTGCCAGGGCTGAGCCTCCCCCTTGTCACCATGCCCTGAGCTGCATCCTGAGCTCTCCTTTCCTCTGGAAGCCTCCATGCCAGAGAATTCCAGGGGTTTGGAGGTTTGCAGGGACTTTTGGAGACAGAACCTTTGTTGTGGTGGGAACTGAGCCCCCACAACCAGCAATGGGTGCCCCAGCATGGAGCTGCTCCTGCCCTTCGTGGGAGGGTCTGGGAGCTGGGGTTTCCACGTGAACAATCCCAGCCCAGGACTCCTCAGAGTCCCTGAGGGACAATCCCAGCCCAAGAAGCCAAAAGCTTTGGGGAGAGTTGCCATTTAATTAATTCCCCACTTCATTTAACTGTGTGTGGGGAACCCAGCCACGGGCTGAAGTTTCCTTGTGTGGTACCCGAGGATGGGCCACAAGGGCAACATTTCATTGTAATCTGCCTCTAATCCATAGGAAATACAGGACTAGGCTGGAAAACAACGGCACCGGGAGCCCACGTTGAAACTGCTGGGTTTGGGACAGGGCAGCCTCACTTGTGGAGCTGTTTGCACACACGGCAGCGAGGGAGGTTTGAGACCAAACTGGAAGCAGAGAATTGAGGTGTTTTTGTGGGTGTTTATGGGCAGCTGTTACCAGAACTGAGGTGTGACAGAGCCTGTGCCCTGGGCCAGGCTGAACAAAAGGAGAGAAAGGGAGGACAAGGTGCCCAAAAGCCCAGGGAACCTGTGCTGGGTGGAACTGAGCGGGATGAGCTGCGGGGTGGTGCAGGCAAAACCTCCCGGTGTTGTGAGCACGGGTGGGAATGAGGTGGTGGTGGCAATAATTGTCCCACAGGATGATGAAAGCCTGGAGAAGGCTCCCCGTGTGCCCCAGGGAAGGCTGAAGGGCAGAGATGCAAAAACCCCACAAGATTTATTGGGGCTGTGCCTGTGGCACCCTGGAGAGGCTCTGGCGCTGAAGCTGATGCTCAGCTATTCTTTTATGATCTTTTTTTTCTCAGAGAAGTTGAGGAAGGCACTTGGAAGAGTGCTGAGGTGGAGATCAAGATCTCTTTTTCCCTCGGGTGGAATCGTGGGGAGGAGGAGGGGACTGGGATCCGCTGCTCGTGATTTCAGGGGACTGCAGAAGAGAAGGACCACAGGGACCACCGGTTCCAAAAAACCCCTTCCCTGAGGTGCTCTCCTAACGCAGTTTGCAGCGAGCAGTTGGAAATGGGGTTCTCATGCCCGTGGGTATCCCTGGTATCCCTCCTCCCCTGGAGCGGCAGCCGGGGCTGTGGGATTGGGAACGATCCCAGCCTGCCGCAGCAGTGCCCCGGGCAGGAATCATTCCACTGCTCTGGAGCTCGGCTGCCTCTTCCCTGGAACGGGGGGATATCACGTGCATCCCGGAGGGTTTGAGCATTACTTATTATTTCTACAGGGATTTGAAGGTTAATAGCTTTACACAAGCCTAATTAATTGCTATTATTTAGTTTAATATTCTCTCCGAGTACTTTGCCCGTGCGAAGCTCGCTCCGCCATCCTCCCTGCGAGAGGCTTGGAAGCTGCAGTTTGTTTGTGCGTGAATGTGCCCAAAACTGAGGAGCTGTGGCAGGGCAGGGGAAGGTGCGGTGGTGTTTGGAGCACATCGAGTGCAGCCCTGAGGGGGCTCTGTGCAGGCAGTGCTGGAGCAGACTCAGAGGGGGCAACAAAATAAGTGGGGTTAATAAAATAAAGGAGGGTAATAAACCCTTCCTCCTGTGATGTGAGCGATGCTCCCTCTCCCCGAGCTGCTGTCCCCTGCACACAGCTCAGTGTGCCCCAAACCCGGCACAGGCAGGGCTGGGCACTGTCCCTCCCCTGCCTTGTGCCCGAGGAAGGAGGGTTCGCAGGGACGAAAGTGGTGCTGTTGCAGCCTTTACGTGGAATTCTGGAGCTCCTGCATCGCTCCCTCTGAGCAGGCAGGGAAGGATCTGCTCTGGCAGAGCCCTCCTTGCCGAAGAGGAAATCAAACCATTCCCTGCAGTGCCTGGACAGGAGCTGCGGGCAGAGCCTGATGGAATAAAACGTGGTCTTAATAACAAACCAACCCCAAGAGATAAGAGCTTTAATGTTAGTGCTTAAAGACGGCGGGGTAGCAAATAAAGGCTGCTGTAATGTCACTGGAGAGGGGACGCGGGGACAAAGATGGATCACGTACATCGCGTGTGTGACAGAGAAAAGGACGGCAGTGCGAGGGGGCGACAGGGATATCACAAAGTCAGTGTTGGCCACGTCCAGGGGGAGCACCGGGGGTGTTTGGAGGGGGCTGAGAGCAGCTGAGGGACCGCAGCCCTCAGCAGGGCTCGGGGGGAGCACTGGGGCTCCATCCCATGGAGTATGTGGACACATTTGGCCCTCTGCGGAGGAAGGGATTGCTCTGGGAGACCCCAGGGGATGCCCTGGGAGCCTCAGCCTCACCCCCGGCACGCAGCAGAGTCTGGATCTGTCCCTGAGCTCCGCTCTCTGGGGGTGCGAGAGGTTCCACAGCGGGGAAGGAGACCCAAAATCGATCCCTGTAAGGGCAAGGCGGGAACGGGGGTGGGAAGTGTCCCTGTGTTGGATTGCAGCCCCAGCGCTTCCCCTGTGCCCGCTGCTTCCAGCTGGGTGCCCGTGCTGGAGGGAAATGCAAACACTGATTAATCCCGTGTATCCCCACAATCCACACGCTGCTGGGAACGCGTTTCCATCCATCCCTGCCCTGCAGCACGATCTGTTCCTGCTGGAGCTCATCCTGCTCTGTGCTGGCACGAGAAAAAAGTGAATACCTGCAGCTTAAAGATATAATTTAATAATTATATTTAAAAGTCTACCAGGCTCTATAAATTTTTAATGACAGATTAATTAAAAGCCCAGTTATGAAAGCTTTGGAAAGGAGAAATAAATATTTAATATTTATTAAAATATTCATATGCTACATGTTTTTTAATCTTGAATAAATATTTTTGGATAATCAGGCACAGGTTTTTTGTGATGCTAAAAGTTTGCATTGTAAATTCAACCATGATTGATTATAAACTGCGCAATCTATTAATTATGAAAGAGCACATGTGCTGCTCAGGACCTGGAGGAAATATCTATATCTGGGTTTTATAACCAGAGGAGTTATCAAGGTAATGTGCTCGTTGAACGCAGTGAAAGCTTTGATTCATGGGCTGGTGGCAAGATCTTGACCTTCATCACTGTGAAATACAACTCTGCTCCTTCTTCCTTCGCACTAAACAAGACACGGGAAGTAAGGAATGATCCTCCCCATCCCTGGCAGTGTCCCAGGCTGGGCTGGACGGGGCTTGGGGCAGCCGGGGACAGTGGGAGGTGTCCCTGCCCATGGCAGGGGGTGGGATGGGATGATTTTGAAGGTCCCCTCCCACCCAAACCACTCTGTGATTCCATGAAATGCTCAGTTTAATATTCAGGGGTGCTGAAGGTGTTTCCATCTGCCCAAACCCTGCCTGAGGAGGGGCTCCCCGAGCTGCCCTGGGCTCTTGCAGCATTTCCTCGTTCACTTCCCTCCTCAGCCGTCAGTTTTTCACAGCTCTCGTGGACAGGAGCAGCAATGCCTGAGTGTCTCATTCCCCACCCTGTTTTGGGGGGGTCTCACGCTATTCCTGGGATTTCTTGGTGTTCTCTGAACGGATCCCAGCAGCACAAACGGGCTCAAAGCAAGAGATACCCTGGGTTTTACTGAGCTGAGCTGACCGTCCCTCCCTGCCCTGATTTAGGAGCTGCTCCCTCCTCTGTTGTGAAGCTTAAGGACGCCTTAAGTCTCTTTTTCCTGTGCAAAACAAATACAAGGCTCTTGCTGTGAATTAGGGCGTAAGTCAGAGCTGCTAAAGACACCAAACCCAAACCAAAGGCAAACATAAAAGGCTTGTTTGGGGTCGGTTGCTGTTCTCAGTGGAAGGATTATTGTTGGTTTTTATGGAAAGTTCATCCCGGAGGCTGGAGGCACGGGCATTGCTTGAGCAAGATTGAGCTGTTTAAAATTTCAGGGTTGTCCGCCAAAACAATAATAATAATAGGAAGTTGTGTGGAGAGGAATGTGCTGACAGCAGGAATGGTTGGGTAATAATTCATGTGCTGGGGAGGGAGGATGCTCTGGAGCGCTGCCCGGCTGCAGGCTGGGGATGCTCCTGTGCTCTGCCCCGTCACGGGATGGGCTGGGCATGCAGCGGGGATGGGTTTGGGGGCCGGGGTGGGCACAGGGGAGCAGCACCGCGGGGTCAGGGCCTGTCTGTGCCAAAGGAACCCTCTGGTCTGAGGGAAACACCTCGCCCCTGCTTTGTCTGGAGTCAGGGGAGCCCCAGGGGCTGGGCTGAGGGACGGGGTGAGGTTCTGCAGCAGCCCCAGGCGCTGGGGTTTCCCCCAGGAACACCAGCTGGAGCAGCTGCTGGTGCCCTGACCTCATTCTCCAGCACCACGGGGTCTCTCTGTGATGTGGCACAGGATTATTGCTCCTGGGCCCCTTGGTCCCTTTGTTGTGGGCTCCAGGTGGTGCTGAGCCCCCTGATCCTTGTGGGGTGTTCCTGGGCAGCATTTCCCAGTCCCAGTCCCAGTCCCAGTCCCAGTCCAAGCTGGGTGTCCCAGGTCTGGGTCATCTCAGTCCCAGGTTCTCCAGCAGCTCCAGAGGCAGCAGCCACCAGCACCTGCTGCATGGAGGGGAGAGCCTGCAGTGCTTCAAACCTGGATTATTTCACAGAATCCCAGGAGCCCTGAGGTTGGAAAAGCCCTCCCAGGTCAGAGTCCAACCTGTGCCCGATGCCCACCTTGTCCCCAGCCCAGAGCTCTGAGTGCCACGTCCTTGGACACCTCCAGGGGTGGGGACTCCAAACCTCCCTGGGCAGCCCCTGCCAAGGCCTGACCGCCCTTTCCATGAGGAAATTCTTCCAGAGAATTTAAATCTCTCAGCATCTGGAGCAGCCAAGCAGCCAGACTCCTCCTGAGCCATGAGCAGGTTCTCCCACAGCACAACTTTTGTGGCTGGAACCCCATAAAATTCTCTGTGTGACCTCACCAGGCCCGAGGTGGGCTCATTCTCTGAGATTTAGGTGTGAATATCCCAATTTTCTGCAGAGCCTCAGCATGCACAAACCATCTGGGGATTAATATTTTCTCCTTGCAGCCCTTAGGAAGCTGATTGGGATCAGCTGCAGCCGTGAATGTCTCATTCCACCTCCAGAGGCTCCTCCAGAGCCCCAAGAACATTATTCTGGCAGTTGTTGGTGCCCAGGAATTACAGGCACCAAATGTATCAGACCCTTTGAAGCCTGACTGAAAACTTGACTTAAGCCCCCGGAAATAATAAAAGGAAAGTGAAGAACTCAGTAAAGCTGCAGAAAGGGATTAAGGGGGGGAGAAGCCAACGGGGACAAGCAATTGCAGCCCTGCGTGATGGGGCTGTACAGCACTGGTGCTGTCGCTGCACCCAGGGGCTGCTCCCAGCTCTGTACACAACCTTTTCCCATTTCTAAATCTCAGCCATTCTCTTGTATTTTTTCCCAATACTGGCAGTATTTAAGAAAGAACTAAAGTTTAAAAACAAAGATTTTTTTTTTTTTTTTTACCTGCTTCCCTGAAAGATTTTGTGTGCAATAAAGAAGCTGAGAAGGCTCTGCTGCCTCCGAAGTCTCAGTTAAGAAAAGAGGCAGGGTCTCAAAACCAACAGAAATCTGGGTTTGGGCTGGGTTTACAAACAATCCGTTTTGTTTGGTGTCTGTGGAGGAAAACCATTCATGAGCACCTTGGCTCCTGTTCCTGTCCCTTTGAAGAGGCTTTTGTCCAAGGCACTGGCACCTGGCCCTCTCTCCTTGCCCACATCTGAGCACCTTCCAAGGTCAGAGCGTGCTGAAAGGGTTATAAGTTCCTTCTGCCAGGAATCCACCGTTTAAGTCTGATGAGTGTGATCAGCAAACAATTCCAGTGAGTGTGGCTCCTGTTAAAACCCTGCTCGGAGCAGGAGGACACGCAGAGAAATTAATGCAGAGCAATTTCTCCCTCCTTTCTGAGACTTACTGGTGTTAATGCAGACTAATAACCTCGGGTTTTAATTGTTCTTCGGGTAGATTGGCTGCTTTTGTGTTTGTGTGTCTGCACAAGTCGGGGTTTGTGTGGGAAGTGGCCACACTGTGCTGGTCAGAGGCGCTGGGAAACCACCCAGGGCCAGGACTGGGAGGCTAAAATGGGAAAAATCCAGCATTTCCCCCGTTGTTAACAGCTCTGCTTTTATAAGCTCGGCTGTAACATAATTCTCACCTCCTGGGACAGCCCCTGAGCTGTTTGTTCAATGTGTATCTGGTTCTGAGGCAGACAAAGCTCCTGGATCTCAAAAGTGCCACGGATCTGCGACTCCAGCCCGGGACCAGCCCCAGGAGGATCAGGGAGGTTCCACCTGATCTGTGACACCGGAGGCACCACAGCTGTGCCCTGATGCTGGAATAGGATTCAGTTGCTGGTTTTTCCTCCTGACTGAAGGAAAGTTTCAAATTCCTGACCTGAACAGAGCCCCTGGGTCTCCTGAAGGTGTTTGTGCAAGCAAAGCACAAGCCCCAGTACAAATGGGGCTGAGCAAAATCCCCCGTGGACGCATTAACTTTGAAAACAAAACCTCCCCGGGTATTTCTGTGCACACTGAGTGTCCTTCAGTTGTGTTTCAGCCCTTTAAATTTATGGGCTCACATTTCCTGAATGGCTTAAGGTGGTTTTGTGGAATTGCAGCAACAGGAGAACCCTGACCACGAGCAGTTATCCAGGTGCCAAACCCCGGTCCCAAGTGCCCCATCCCAAACCCAGCCTTTCACTGCAGGATTTTTCCCTGCTTTTCAGCACAGAAATAATGAGAAACGGACAATAAAGATCGATGTTTTCCTTACATAGGTAATTTTTGATGTGGGAATAACCTGTTTCCTTTTAAAAAAAGAGTTAAAGTGGAGAACTGGGGGATAAAATGGACCATGAGGCGTGAGCAAAACTCCTCGGGGCATCCAGGTCCAGCTCCTGCCAACACTCCCCAGGTGCTCTGGTGGCTCCTTCAGTTCTGGGGGGGTTCTGTTCTTTCCTCACCTTGACCCTGAGCCCTTCTCCAGTCCCCAGTTAAACACGGGTGTGCTGTGCTTGGAGGGCACTGACAACTATTCATTTTAAGATGAATTCTAGATCAAGATTCTGATAAAAGCCACCATTTCTGTGTGCTGGCCCCATGCTGTGGCCCTGGCAGGGTTAAGGACACCTCTTCCCTGGCAGCAGCTCCACTCCCAGCCTGGCAGATCTGTCTTTGCTGGGAATCCACAGCCTAAATCAGAGCCACCAGGAAGAAAAATGGAAAAGGCTTAAAATATAACAGCCCCTGGGATATTTTGGTAAATGATCATGGTGTAGAGATGGATCGGGGAAGGGATGGACAGTTACAAAGTTAAAGAAATGATGTCTCTGGAACTAATTCTGAATTAATGACACCTTGTAGATCTTTACTGGCTCCCGTCTGAGGAGCTCAAGCTGACACATGGACATTTATTAATTAGAGGTCGTTTTACACCAGAACAAGCTGAGAATGGGGATGGAGAAGAAGCTCTGGAGCCATCATAAGTCACACATCAGGGATGGAGGCAGCAGTGGAAAGCCAGGATGTGGATTCCCAGCCTGTGCTCCAGGCCTGTGGTGATGCTGAGCAGAGAGACAGGAGGAATAAATTCTCCCCAAAGGTGAAAACAGCGTTTGGGTCAAGTAAGATTTATTTTGCCCCGAGCTGGAGTCAGTGAGGCTCTCGGTGAGGTCAGGAGGAGGTAACAAATTGATGCCACAAAGAAAAGCCCAGCCTGGGAACCCGCACGGGTGTAACCCTGATGCTGAATTAATTACAGGCTGATGAGCTCCATAAATACACCATGCTCTGATCATCTATCTGAAACATCTCATCTGGACTATAATTAGTAGATAAGAGACTTTAATCTTTCCTTTCTTCACGTTTGTTTGTACCTGTTTACGGGTTTAATTAAAACTAAAGCAGTTTAAAATAAATGATCAGAAAGGAGGAGTGATGAAGAGGAGAAAAGAAGTGGGAGAGCAGAGGAAGGTGGGGATGGGGGGAGGGCTCTGCCGAAACCCTGGCTGCGTTTGCCTTGGCTTTGATGAGCCATCAGGTAAAATTCGTTTTCAACAACACAGACTCATCTCTGCACCAGGACTGGGTTCTCTCTGGATCAACAGGAAAGGGTTTAAACTGAGCTTTCTGAGCAGAAGAGGTTGGGCATGAATCTGAGCTGCTGCACAAGCCAGAAAAAAAGGATTTTTTGTGATGTTGCAACAGCTGATCTGCTCCAAGATCTGCTCCCAGACTGGCACTGCCCAGAGCTGAGCGTCTGGGTGAAATTAATGAATGAAGTGGGGGATACTGCAGATGGAGCAGGCTGTACCCGGCTCCTGTGTGCTCTTGGCAGGGAACTCTTGCTGGTGAGGTTTCCGTGTGATTAAACACAGCCTCAGCGGCAGACCCAGCTCTCCAAGCAGGAAGGGGAGACCCGCACCAGAGCTGCAGATTCTGGAGAGGAGAACTCTGTGAGGTTTTTGCCCCCTTTTGCCTCAAAGCCACCCCTCCCTGCCAGCAGCACCAGCAGAGCACGAACCATCCAAGGGTTGCTGCCTCGGAGCCCGACCCTCAGCTGGCACCGATATCCATGGATTGCCCCAGCCAGGGGGGCTCGGGGGGGTCTGCTGGGAGCTCACTGGGATGTGCAGCAGATTCCAGAGGCACTGCAGGCGTGGGGGGCTGGAAGTGAGACCCCAGAGCAGCTGAGCAGCAGCCCCAGGGTGAGCATTAACCCTGTGAGTGCTCCTCACTCTCTGATCAGGGACGGTGCCACCAAGGCAAGATCTGCTCAGTCTGGGCACTCATTTGCGGGGATTTATAGGGAACCAGGGCCAGGGAGATAAAAGCCCCTTCCCGGTGTTATCCCTGCTCCCTCCCAGAGACTCCCCTGGTGGAGCCTGGTCATCTGTCAGCCCTGCCGAGGTCCCAGGGGAATGGAGCTGAATTATGTAAATGTTAGGGATCGCCATTCGAAACGTTTCAGTGCTCACTTCATTCCTTTGTCCCTGAAGAGTATGGTTTGATAAAACAAAATTGCTCTTAATTAACCACCTGCCCTGTCCGAATGGGACAACTCTGGATGGCAGGGGCAGGCTGGAGCAGTGAGCTTGGTTTTTAAAATAAAGCAGAAAAAAATGAAATTAGAAAGGAATAGCCTTTAAAATAATTAACCAGATTATGCCCTCTTCTGCACTAATGGCTCTGGGCTCCGCTACCCACTGGCTCCTGACATCTTCCCTGGCAAACTGGGGCAGTGCTCAGCCAAGTGCCAAACTTCGGGATTAAAATGCAGCAGAAGGAAAGTGAAATATTGGTTTCCCTTCTCACATCCAGCCCCAATCTGCCTTTGAAGAAAGTGAGCCACATAAAAAATGGATGAAAAGGTTCCTTGGGAAATTGCAGCATTTGCCCACAGCGGCGGCTGAGGTTTGGGGACAGACCGACAAAAGTTACTCAGGTGCTTGGAGGGCTTTGCCAGCTCCCTGTGTGAACCTGGGGAAGCTTCAGGTGCCACCTAAGGAAGGTAAAATCACCGGTGTCTGTTGTTCCAGACCTTCACTACAAAGCCTTGGGAGGAGGCAGAGCAGGCTCCTGTCACTGCCTCGGTGCTGGGAGTGCTCAGCTCTGCCAGCCAAGGCTGCCTCCTGTGCTGGTTGTGTCGAACAGCTCTTCTTCCCCAAAAACCTGCGAGCTGGAGCCTCTGTTCCAGGCTGGAGCATCTGGGCTGTGGGACAGCAGTGCTGGGAGCAGCACCTTGTTCCAGCCAGCGCTGCTGGGCTGGGCTGGCAGCCAGGCCCTGGGAACATCCACACCCCTCTGTGGGAAACGTGAGCAGACTCAGCCTTTGCAGGTTGGTTTTTCAAAGGATGGAGCCTTTTCTCTGCTGTGTACTCCTACAGGGCTTGGAGAGAAACTGCCTGTGTCTGTCAGAGAGGGGTACACGGGAGTCACTCACCTTCCGAGCTTGAAAGGGGATTCAGTTATCTGTCCTCTGACCTCAGCGTCTGAGGCAGCAGAGAAAGCCTCCATCTGGGAATAGAACTGCATCATTCCTCCTCCTGCAGGGTCCTCTGCCTTGCCCTTTTTATTGTCTGAGATCTTGTTCAAATCCTGCCTCTTTCACATATGATCAGTTTCTGCTTTGCTGGAGTCAGGCAGAAGTAAAACCAAACAGACCTCTGCTCCCAGCTGCTGGTTCCTGCACACCCCTCACCTTCTCCCTGCAGCGACTCCCAGCCCTTCCCCTTTCCCAGAGAGTGCCCAGGTGATGCTGTGGGGCTGCCCCAAAGGGGTGCTCCTGGATGCCCCTCCTGTGCAGAGACTGGTGCTGAGCAGGGGCACGATGTGGCCACACCTCAGCAGAGGCAGGATCAGTGCAGGGTTTGGAGGGTTCCCATTTTTATGTGAAATATCACGAAATAACGATATTTTACAAAACTTCAGGGGGAAAAAACAATCACATTTTCTTCTGTCCATAGCTGGAACTCCATGGAGCAAAATCTCTGTGTGATCTATGAAATTCCAGGTGCTGGGCTTACAGGTCATGAACCAGATTAGGAACTGTTGTGGCCTGGACTGGATTTAATGCATAATAGTTCCTATTAATGAAGAATTGTTTGTACCCGTGCTCCCCTCACACACTTCCCGAAGTCAGTTGTAAGTTTTTTGCTTAGTTTTGCATAACTGGAGAAACTTCAGCAGTGCAAAACTGCTGGGGCAGGCAGGGAGCTTTGCTTCTGTGCTCAGACTGCTCCTGGAAGTGATTGATCTTGTTTAGGTATTGGCACCCAGCTCCCCTTCCCGCTGGCAGCAGCACACGCTGTTTTCCAGGCTATTTTCCATATTAGAGAAGGAGGGAGAAGGTGCTGGAATGAGTTCGTTCCGTGTTTGAAAGTCTCTAAAAACCACACCACCGCTGTTGGCTCAGCAGTTTGTTTCAGGCTTGGATTTAAACCTCTCCCGGTTTGTTTGGGGTCAGGTGAGATCCCTGGGAGCGTGTGCACACCAGTGCCATCCCCACCTGGGGAAGATGCTCACCCTGAGGCCCACGAGAGTCAGGAATGGGAGCAGAAATGGGATTGGCAGCTCCTGTACCTGGGGATTCCTGCGGTCAGACACACAACGTCAGCTCTGGGCTCTGCCCCTTTGGGGATGGTTTCACCTGGGCTGAGACCCCTGAGGAGAACTGGGCTGCTCACTGGTGGGAAATGCAGGATTCTCCTGGGTTAAATCAGAGCCAGGGCTGCAGAGATTCCACAGTAATTCCAACAAGTTCAGTCTTCTGTTTATCACAGATTTAGTGGATAAAAGGTAGAAGGTGACAGTCACCATGACTTTGGGGTGTGTGTTACTAACACAAGGATTTAGCCCATCAGTGCTGTCACCCATCCCTTCCTGGCCCTGCTGACTCCTCATCCAGCTGTTCCCTTTCCAGCTCCGTCCTGCTGCAGACATTCACATCCAAGAGATGCAATCAATGCCTGGATTTCAATGCTGGAGGCATTCCCTACAGAAATCCCCTGCTCAGTCAATTAGCAGGACTGCATTTCATATTACTTAAAATCTATTCTCCTGGAAGGCAGGAGTTTCCAGCATCTCCATCTATATTTGCTGGGATTATTGCTTAAAGGTGGCTTAGCTGCTAAGCCACTGCTGCAAAAGCTCCATTAAGTTCTTTCCTTGTTGTACATGGGAGCTGGAAGGATTTCAGGGCAGCAGGTCGGCTGCAGAAACCTGACACCCATTCTTCCAGCAATTAAACTTTGCAAAGTAAACTCTGTGGATTTCATTAAGGAAATGGAGCCATCAGCACTGGGAATACCGTTTATGAATATTTCCTTGTAATGGCCAAGCGAGCATGTTGACAGGATGAGTTATTAGCCATATTTACACGCAGCTGTTAAAAAGCCAATGTGGAGGTCCCAGCTGTATTTTCCCCCCTTTTTATGCAGGGTTTATAGCAGTTATCCTTTGAACAGCCAGCTTGATTGGCTTTCCTGCGAGGAGAGGTAAGCTTGATTAATATATTCCTCCTCCCCAGGCCGGCAGTCACAGGGAGGGAGCAGTCCGTCTGTCTGTCTGTCTGTCTGTCTGTCTGTGTGCAGCTCGCTGGAGGAACAAACCCAAGGGCAGACAAGCAGCTCCCAGCCTACACGTGTTTAATTACAGGCATTGTGTACTTCTGATGCAGGGATCAATAAGTTTGAGCCTTTTCCCCAGTCTGGCTGATTTTTCATGGAGTTTTTTCCCTTTGCCGTGGGAAATGAGAGGTCGTTGGTGGGAGTTGGACACCGGGGGACAGGGTTTGGGTCCTGGTGACACCGGGAAGGGTCTGGCAGGGTTCACCAGCTGATCCTCCACGTTTATAGGGACAGGCAGGAAAGAATTAAACCCAAGATGTTGCGCCTTGAGGAGCTGTGAATTCTGTTCCTGAACGTCTTGGAAGTCACAGGAAATGCGAATCCCGTGGCACTGGATTACAAGCACAGAATATGCCGTGAGATTACTGCCAGCACTTCCAGCCCTGTCTCCTGCCCGTGTCCCCTCCTGCTGTCCCTTGCTGCCCCAATCCTCCACCTCTCCCTCAAGCAAGCAGGTGGAACAGCTCGGCTGGAGAGGCCCTGGCGCTGCACCCCAAGAGCTGTGGGACCGTGGTGTCCATTTGACCTGGAATTCCTGGGCCGCTTCCCGCAGCCAGATTCCCGCGGATCCCAGCCAGCCCCAGCAGCTCCTCTCTTCTCCCTGTGACGAGACGCCATGTGGGGAGCTCCTTGTGTTGTTTCCATCTGACTGCAGCAGCATCTGCTGCTGATAAAGCTGCTAGGAAGGGGAGAGGAGCAGCCCCAGCCCGTGAGAGGGACCCTGGCGGGTCCTGGCTGGTGACAATTCCCTGGAACAATCATCACCCACCTCGGTGCTCAAAATTCTGACCCAAATGCCAGCACCCTCAGCCACGTGCTGGGATCCAGCTCTATTTCCCTAGGCAGAGCAGCATCTCGTGGAGCTCCCAGAGTGCTTAAGTGTGAGTGTTTTCCCTTTGGGGTTCCAGGGCTCCCCTTCCATCCACTGAAATCCCTCCCAGCCATTTCCGTCACTCCTTCAGAGCCAGTTTCTCCAGGGAAGGGATGGTAGAGAAATGGAGCCCTTGGAACAAGCTCAGTGTTTTAATGATGGATTTGCTCAAGTCTCTTCTCACATCGTCTGAAGTTGGGTCTCCAGTTTCCTCCCCCAGCTCCAGCAGGGACCCCTTGGCCATGCAGGAGGAACATTGCACAGCTTCTTTTCCATGATGATCTCCTGTGCCACAGGAACAAATTCTCTGTGTTTGTCTCCATAATTTTTACAAATCTATTTCAAACAGAACCAGTGTGAAGCCAGCCCTGTTTTTGTGTGTTGAAGAGAATTTTGGGTCTCTCTAAGCTAAATCCATGAAAGGAATCGAGTATTTTTAAAAAGGTTTTTAAGTTAATTAAGAAATGGAAGTGTGTGGTTCTAAGGAAGTTAGATTTGGTATAGCACCCATATATAACACTCCTGTTTCCTGAGGAGATCCAGTGGAAGGACACATTCCCTTTCTGAGGTGCTTAGGTTGGTGAGAAACCCATTTGTAAGGAAAATTGACTCTGGAAACAGCTGAGAGCGAGCGGCTGCTTGTTCTAAAGTCCCTGCCAAGTGATTGATTCAGTCCGTGGGTTCATCAGATCATTGCTCCCAATAATATCATTTTGCTTATTTATTTTATAGAGGATCAATATGATAAATATTGCAGCACTGTGGGAGTGCCAGGGAGACGACTCCTGGGGTGGTGAGGGGCTCTCTGCAGCCTCCTCCGTGTGCCCCATGAAGCAGAAAAGCAATTCAGTCACACTAAAGGCTACAGATGAGGCTGGGTGTTCGCTGCAATAAATGCAAATGATCTGAATTCATTTCGCTGGTAAGAGGAGAAGAGAGAGGGGAAAAAAAAAAATAAAGCTAAAGATGTTGCAGATCAAGGAATTCAACTTTAAGCAGACGCAGAATTAACATAAAAGAAAACAAAGCAATAAAGAGAGGGGGAAAATAGATTTCACTAAAATAATCTGGTTTAATGAACAGGCTGTGATTTATTTCTGAAGTACCTCTCTGTGGTGGTGGTTTTCCCACCCTGGTTTTTTTAGAGCATGTACAATGGGGTTCTGGCCCTGCTGCAATCAGTCTGCTGCGAACAGCTTGTAGATATTTGGCTGTGCACTGGCCCATGAGAGCAAATCGTCCTCCCTCACCGTCAAAGACTTTCTTTTCCCATTCCTTTCTGAGGTGACAAACGGTTCCCTTTCCTTTTGTTCTCCAGCGTTGAGCACATTCAGCTTTTCTGGCTCTGCTTTATTATTTTTGTTTAGATTTGTTAATGACTCGTGCTCCTTTGTGTGCCGGGCGTGGGGCTGGGGACTCTCCTGCTTCTCATTCACCTGGGTGAGTCCCAGCTGGGATCCTTCCATGGACCTTCACGGCAGCACCTTGGGGGAATTCTTGCAAAGCCTCTTCAGCAGGAGGGAAGTTCCCCCTTGTCCATGGGCAGTGCTGGAACAGCTGAGCAGGCACCAGGAGCTCGCACGTTTGGTGTCCAGCACCACAGCAGGAATAAAGGGTAAAATAATCTTAAAATGAGACACTCAAATTTATGGATAGCCTGCCCAAGTCACTTCTTGTTTAAATTTAGTTTGAATTACTTCTAGGCCGAGGAGTTCTACAAAGCAAAGGGAAGAGAGGGAAGGGTCACATCCTCGTGGAAAAACCTCTGGTGCCTCCTTCAAGGGTGTGAGGGCTCCTGGAGCCGCCAAGGGCTCTGCTGGCCTGGGAATCGCCCCACCTGACAGAGAAATGGGCCCCAAGGCTTGGGTTTGGATTGGCCACGAGTAACTTGAGATGACTAAAGCCCTGCAACGCCACGGGAACTGGAGCCTGAGGATGCTGCAGCACCGAGGAATTCGGGGGTGTTGATCAGATCTGCCAGATTGGCACATTTGGGTTCCCCCTGCCCTTTCTCGCCTCTGCCTGAGCTGAACTTCTGGCCCAAGGAACACCAGAAATCATGGAAGAGAAAAATACCAGCATTCTTAATTGGAAACAGCCTCTTCCTTTTGTCTGGGCTGGGTATATTTAACTGGTCCAGTTCTGCTGCCAGAACACACTTGCCAAGGAAAACTTCCCCATTTAAACCTTCCACTCATCTAAATAAGGAGAGAGGAGATGGAAAGAGGTCCTGGCAGAGCCATGGAGAGATTGGAACTGGGAGAAATAATCCACTTGGTCTCCTTTTCTTGTGATCCAGTCCTTTTTGAAACCTGGGATGCTTTTCCTGGTGCGCACAGGGAAGCACACGGGGATGGGTCTGGTGTCAGTCACGGCCGGAGGATGACTTGGGGGGTTGGATAGGAGCTCTGGTCTTTTTTTATTCCTCAGGATGTGCTTTTGTCTTTCTTAATACCCCGGGACTTCATCCCAGATCCCAATCACCAAGGGCACACTGCCCGCCAGGCTGGCACCAGGGAGGTGCCATCGCCACCACTCTGAGAGGCCTTTTGGGAGGAGAAAACGGAGCTTTTGGGCCTTCTTTTGTCAGAAGGAAACTTGTTAGAAGAGGAGCAGTTTGCCAAGTCCCAGCAGCTCACTGGAGACACCTGTGACACCTCTGGGGTGTCACTGGAGGAAATCTAACGTTTTCCCCTGGTTTTGGGGGAAGCTGCAGTGGAGCTCCCTGGTTTGGGGTCAGAGGTTTGTCCCCGGCAGGAGCTGGGAGTCTGCACTGGGCTGGGTTCATTCACCTGCCCCAGACCTGGGCACTTGGGATCAGCATCAGAAAGGCTCCTCCAGACCCCTCCAGACCCCACAGAGGGCAGTCGGTGGCATCTGCAGGGCTGGCAGCTCCTTAATTAGGGGAATGCAAATGGGCTGCGAGGGAGAAGGTGCCAGTGAAAGGAAAAGCAGCTCATGAAAGGGAGCACAGACAAGAACGGGGAAATTATTCACAGAGCCCTAAAGTTTACTTCTAAGAGGTCTTTTTTTCTTTTTTTTTTTTCAATTTCATATATTTGCCTTGATCATTTGAGAGAAAAGATCCGTCCACAGACAGATCTCCAAAGAGATTATGATTTTTTTCAGCGTTGCTGTTGCTTTAATCCGTGGTCTCTTTAGACAGGGAATGTCTAATTGGTGCACTGGTGAAATCAAATGTTTAAATAGATTGAATGGCAGACTTTTTCCCTCTGTTGTGACATTAATCCCCCAATATTCCTGGGCCCCTTGCTGGGTATTGAGGCAAAGAAAGGAGCCAGAGGAGGTCCCTCTCTGTACATCTGTGAGGTGAAAACTCCCTGGGTGCACTCACCACACATGATCCAATACATCAATTAAACCCAGGACCTTGCTGCAATCAGTACTCGCACACATTAAATAAATCTCTCCATATGATCCACATTTCCCTAGCCCAGGGCAGCCTCTCTGCAGAGGAGCTGTGGTGGGCCAGAGCAGGAGAGGGGAGCCCAGACAGTGCTTGGGCTCCAGCAGAACTTCTCCCTGCGGGGATGGAACTGAGATTTCCTGGCTCTGATCCTGTGGGCACTGAGAGAGCTGCAAGGAGGTGCTGGACAAGCAGGTGAGATGGAAATTCAGGGGTAAATGAAAGGGCTGGTGCTCTCCAAGTTTTCTTCTTTTGCTGTTTTTATCCTTTAACAGCCTCTGTTCTTTGTGATTTTATCAAAACTGATAATGGTGTTTAAAATGAGCTTGTATCTGTTCTGCCTTTCTCTGGTATTGGCTGAGTTACCTGAAGAGAAGGAGTTTTATAAACTTCTGGGTTTGTGTTTGACTGGGAGCATCCGCCTCCCTTTCCTGACAAAGCTCCCAAGCAATCCTGAAGAGAGTCTGGAGCGATAAGCAGGCTGCAGCTCCGCATTCTTCCATCGCTCACAAAACACTTCGCAGAATTTGCAGCAGCAGATTAACACTGCCAGACCCACAAATCAAAGGATTTCCAGTTCCACCCCCCTCCCACCTATTATGCAGGGGGAAAAAAAATCTCCATCTCCTCAGACAAGAGGGAAAGAAGAGATGAAATTAGGGTTTAAAATCATTTAGGTTTGCATTTCATTCCGTTTGGCATTGTCAGTGATACACAGTGCCTACAGAAGAATTAGAAAGATTATTGTGGAATAAAAGGCAGAGCCACGCCGTGTTTGACAATATGCTCTGTATTTTACCTTCATTAGGACAGGGAGCTTGAAATACTCATTTCTTTATGATGAAGGAACTAAAGATTTCCAATGAGCACAGAGCAGGGAGCAGGCAGGGGAGATTTATTGCTAAAGCAGTTTCTGAATCACAGCAAGCATCTGAACTGAATTGTGGAGACGCTTCTCCCCCAAGACACCCCTTCAGTGAGCCGGGGAAGGGGGAGCCCTGCAGGTGGAATTCAGCCAGTCCTGGGGACATTCAGATGCAGAGATTCTGGAAACCACAGCTGGAGCCCTGGTAAAGCCCCCCTTTGGACACCCATCCCTCCGAACGGGACAGCCGTGTCACCACAGGCCCTGCTGCATTTGGGATCTTTGTGCAGGTCCTGCCATGGGTTGTAGGATACCAAAAGCAGCCCCAGGAATAGCCTGGGATGGAGGTGGTGGGAATTGGGACCATGGTGATCATCAGCAGCTCGGAATAACGCTGAAGATGCGCCTTGGGCATGTCTGGAGTTCTGAGCACTGAAGACTTTTCCCTGTTACTGGAACAAACCCAGACGGGAAATCTTTGCAGGCTGCCCCAAACACTCTGGGTTGGGTTGTGGCTGTGTCATTAGTGAGTAATTAATGACATGGACAAACCCACAGGCCCCTGGCTGCAGCTGCTTCAGCCACTGAACAGCAGTGAGGGGGAGAGGGAGCAGGCACAGCCGGGGCTGGGGGCAGCTCAGGAGTCACCCACGAGCAGGGAATGTCCCCTCCTGGCTGGGGAACGTGCCCCTGATCCATGGACACGTGGGGGACTCGTGTCAGAGCAGGATTTGGCCCTTAGGAAATCCTGAAGCTGGAAATTCTCAACGAGGCAGGGCAGGGGAGTTCATGTCAAAGGCTGTGTGGACGCTCCTTCATTAGGGGCCAATAATTGACTCCAGGGGCTGTAATTCCTGACCCCCTTTGATCCCTGTCCCGGGCTGGAGGGGCAGCCTGACCCTGAGCATCCCTGGGAGGCTCCAGCAGAGCAGCTCCTGGCCTCAGGCACCGCTTCAGCAGCTGGAGGGGCCCCGCTGGGGGCTGGGGCAGCACAGCTGGATCGGGGTCAGCAGCTGGGGTGGGGAACACTTCCAAAAGCCATGGATGGACGCCCAGTCCCATGGCCTGGTTCTGGGGGAGGACGCGGCTCCCTGCTCTCAGCACCTGTGCCCAGCTCTGTGTGGTGGCCCTGGGCTCACAGGTCCCTTTGGGGACACTTCTGGGCACAGATGTGTTTCAGAGTGGCACCAGAGGGCCACAAGGAGCTGACAACCTCTTCAGGTGACCTTTCTTTGGCCACTTGGCTGGGCTTGTGACCGAGACGGGAACCTCTCCCTGCTCCTGGCAGGGACACATCCTGGAGTGGGGAAACACAAGGATGAGGCAGAATATTTATTTCAAAAAGGAGTGGGAGCGGTGTACAGACCTCGGGTCACACTGAGGAGCCAAAGGAAGGAGAGGAGAAGGTGACCCGGTCACTCCTGGGAACGGGCCAGCATGGCCAATGTTTTCATGTTGTATTTGATTTTTTAACATCACTAAAAGTTACTGGTATTTTTTTTTTCAGGGTTATTTTTGTGCTTTCCTCTGTATGATCCCTTTTCTTTCAGCTCTAAGCTGTGGGAAGATGATTAAAAATGGCACATTGTCTGCACCTGGAATTCCTGACACAGCCTCGGCACAGGCAATTGTGTTCCTGACAGTAACAAGACACTCTGGAACTCGGATTTGGAGACTTTCTGTTCTCCTGCCCTTGCACTTAATGAACCCAGAGTTTGTTTTAGAAGAAAAAGCTGGAGTTAATTTCAGCTCAGTTCAAACCAGGGGATCCAGAGGCAGGAGCCGAAGCTTGGAGTTATGAGAAAATCCGAGGAAAGGATAAGGAGTGCTAGGAAAAGAAAAATCCTTTTTATTTCCCAAGAAGGCATTATGAGCAGGAGAGAGGAAAAAAAATCGCTTGACAAGGTTCTTCTAAAGAGGAAGAATAGTGTAAAGTGCTGGTTAAATTCCCATTGATCCTTCACTCAGCTTCCCATATACATGTGGGTTTGACTATTTGATACCTCCTTTCACTGTCATCAGTAATAACTGAGGGGAAACAATCATTTCTAAATAACTGCCTATGATTCTTCTATTGTAGTGATTAGTGCTGAATAATTATTACCTGCGCCGGGTTGGTGCCTGGCTGCATGGCAGCGGGAGCTGTCACTGCTGACGGGCGGCGCCTATAGACGGTGCCTATAGATGGTGCCTATGGACGGTGCCTATAGATGGAGCCTATGGACGGTGCCTATAGATGGTGCCTATAGACAGTGCCTATGGACGGTGCCTATAGACGGTGCCTATAGATGGTGCCTATGGACGGTGCCTATAGATGGAGCCTATGGACGGTGCCTACAGACGGTGCCTATAGACGGTGCCTATAGACGGTGCCTATGGACGGTGCCTATAGATGGTGCCTATGGACGGTGCCTATAGACGGCGCCTATAGACGGCGCCTATAGACGGTGCCTATAGATGGTGCCTATAGATGCTGCCTATGGACGGTGCCTATAGATGGTGCCTATGGACGGTGCCTATGGACGGCGCCTATAGACGGTGCCTATAGACAGTGCCTATAGACAGTGCCTATGGACGGTGCCTATGGACGGCGCCTATAGATGGCGCCTATAGACGGCGCCTATAGATGGTGCCTATAGATGGTGCCTATGGACGGTGCCTATAGATGGTGCCTATGGACGGTGCCTATGGACGGTGCCTATAGATGGAGCCTATAGACGGTGCCTATAGACGGTGCCTATAGACGGTGCCTATGGACGGTGCCTATAGATGGTGCCTATAGACGGTGCCTATGGACGGCGCCTATAGACGGCGCCTATAGACAGTGCCTATAGACAGTGCCTATGGACGGTGCCTATGGACGGCGCCTATAGATGGCGCCTATAGATGGTGCCTATAGACGGTGCCTATAGACGGCGCCTATAGACGGCGCCTATAGACGGTGCCTATAGATGGTGCCTATAGACAGCGCCTATAGACAGTGCCTATAGACAGTGCCTATAGACGGTGCCTATGGACGGTGCCTATGGACGGCGCCTATGGACGGCGCCTATAGACAGCGCCTATAGACGGTGCCTATAGACGGTGCCTATAGGCGGTGCCTATGGACAGTTCCTATAGATGGTGCCTATAGACGGTGCCTACAGACGGTGCCTGTAGATGGTGCCTATAGACGGTGCCTATAGACGGTGCCTATGGACGGTGCCTATAGACGGTGCCTGTAGACGGTGCCTATGGACGGTGCCTATAGATGGTGCTCTTGGCCTCGCACAGCGCCGGCAGCCGCTGGCGCCGCCGATCCGCCGCCTGGACGCGCTGCCCGTGTCCGGAACGCTCACAGAAAAGCGGGGGAAAGGCTCTTTTCCACCCCGCTGTGGTTGTCAGGGAAGAGCCGGCTCTGTTTCATTGCCCTGGGAATGGCTGATTTCGGGTCCTGCGCCTCCGCGGGCACCACGGGAAGTGCCCGAGGCGGTGTCTGAAGCCGCGATACCCCGGGCTTTCAGGGGATGTGACGCTCTGGGTGGTGGGAGGGTTCAAAGGCTCCTGCAGCAGACAGATTCGTGACCCCCGCGCTCTGAACCAAGGCGTTTATCAAAGATACGGACTGAGGGAAACTGTGAAACACGGGCTCCAAACAGAGCCTGATCTGTCCCTGGTGCTTTGCTTCCCCAGCTGCTTGAACACTGCTTTGGCACCTGCAGCCCCTCAGAAAAGGGGTGCTGGGGTGATCCCTGGGTCACGAAATAGGGATAAGAAGTTCATGCCGAGGGTTCGGAGGTGGATTTATAGCCCATCTCCCCTGCCTGGCCAGCAGCTGTCGGGCTCCTTGTTTCTTCTCCAAAGCTCTGTGTGCCTGTGTAGGTGCCCCTCCTGCCAAGAAAGTGGCCACTGGCACCCAGGTGGCACTGCAGGTTGGTCCAAGGGCCTGTTCTGTCCCCGGATTTGGGGACAGGAGAAGGGAATGCCAGGCATGGGCCAGGACCTGCTCTCCTGGCTGTTAAATTCCCATCTCCACATGGTGGTACCGTGAGGGTGTGTAAAGGCTGTGCAGAGGTTGTGTGGAGCTCTGTGGCCACAGGACTGCACCTGTGTGTCCATCTCTGTCCGTCTGTCACCAGCAATGCTGTAACTGGCTGGAAACAGACTCACACCTGAGCACAATCGACCATCTCTAAACAATAACCAGAAGGCAGCGTGCAGATGCAGACGGGCCTGCAAAGAGGAGAGGAAGGGTTGCTGAGACACTCTGCCCTGCCCTGCAAGGCTTCTGCACGAGGAGGAACTGCGTTAGAGGGATGTGCATTTAGCCAAAGATGGGTTTGCAATGGGATTTGGTTCCATTTGTGGGAATGTGGAATGCAGGAGCTGCTCTGGGAACAGAATGGGAAAGAGAAAAGCTTGCTCAGGAACCAATGCTGCCATCCACTGAGTGCCTTCTGCTTCCTCTCCTGAGCTGAGCAGCTGCAGCTTGGGGATCTCTCCAGGCTGTCAAACCTCAGCTCTGGAGCTGCAGCGAGGTCGAGGGGACCCTTTTTGTGGGAGTGGGCGCTTGGCTGTGCAGGGAGCTGTGCCCGTGCTCCACTCAGGGCTCTGCAGGGGCTGCGGGACAGGACGGTGACTGTGCTGGGATGGGGGAGAACACAAACAAACCAACCTGTGGCTTTCTCCCCGGGGAGGGGGCAGTGCAGGGCTGGTTATAACCCCCAGGGCAGGGGGAAGGGTGGGACCTGGATCTGCACAGTGGGATGCAAAGGCACTCCCTGCTGGACCCCTCATGAGGGGTCCCTAAATCCTCTACAGGGGGCAAACAGCAAAACCAACAGCAACTGTGGCTTTTTCCTCCCAAAACTGCTCTTGCAGCTCTCGCTAGCGTGCACCAGGCAGGGAAGATGCGGCAAGGCCAGGTGACAGCAGTGAGGGTGACACGGGCTGGGCTGCAGGGGAACTGTAAGAGGAGATTGGGTTGGTTTGGTCACTGGGGTTTGTTGTGGAGGAGGCCCAGGATGATGGTTCTGATTTTCTCTTGTGACTATTCCAAGGTGTAATAGCAAAATGGTTAAAAAATTCCTGACGACAAGACCTGGCAAACAGCAATCTGTCATGGTATTGATCCCCTCCACAGGTTGCACTCTTTGGAATCATTCCCATGCCCCTGGCTGGGTCAGGGTCAGCCAGACCCTGGTGCTCCTGGCTTTTAGGAGCAGAATGTCCTGCTGTGGCACTGGGACTGGCTTTTTCTCCAGATGTTCCCAGCCCTTGTGAGCTGCTGCAGGTGACCAGTGAGGCTCGGGGTGTTTGAAGATGCTCCTCACTCTGGGTACCCTGCAGCTTCCAGGTGTTTCTCCCTGTGCTGAGGCAACAGGAGAGGCCTGGTGGTGGCCCTGTGGCTGAACCACTCAACCCCAAGGAGGGATCTCCTGGTTCCTCCTGGTTCCCAGCTGTAGGTGGGCACAGGGTGCCCTGTCCCAGCTGGCCATGGCCACTGTGGTTGGGTTCTGGCAGCTTTTGGCAGGAGGTGTGGGAGTCGGTGGCTTCAGGGGCGTTGCAGCACATGCCCAGCTCTAGCTCTGCTGGAGGTGACCCGGCCTTGGCACAAAACCAGGCCGTCAGCCCCTTCCAGAGATGGGGAAACTGAGGAATGGAGAGCTCAGGTGTCGCTCCTGCCACCAGAACTGGGGGCAAGGGGTGCGCAGGGGCTCAGAGCGGGGGACAGAAGCCAACAGCCCCATTCCGCTCCCTGCAGCCCCGCCGAGGTGGGACAGCTGCGGGGGCAGGTGCGCGGCTTTATGGGGACAGCTGTGCCGGGGCCGGGCCGCGCAGCCCCGCGCGGTGAGGCTGCCCCGGGCCGCTCTGGGGCTTTGTTCCAGCGCGGAGCCGCTCCCCCGGCACCGGTTCCGCTGCGCTCTGCGGGGACAGGGGGGCGCAGGTGAGGTGGGGAGGGGGTGCCGAGCCCCGCTGCCGGCGCCGAGGCTGGGGAAGGGTTAACGCGGGGAGCGGGGGCGGCGCGGGGGCGGGCGCGGAGCGGCGCGGGGAGCGCGCCCGGGCGCGGGGCTGGCGCGGAGCGGGGAGCGCGCCCGGGCTGGCGGCGGGCGGATGCCGGGGCGGGCGCAGCGCAGCCGAGCCGCGCTCGCCGCACTCGGGCAGCGGCTGCGGAGGCGATGAGAGGCCGGCGGGGCTGAGCCGAGCCGAGCCGCGCCGCGCCGGGGGAGGCGGAGGGGCTGCGGGCAGCGGCGGCCGCCCGGCCCCGGATTTCCATGGTGCCGGGGGCCGCCTGCATCCCCCCGCCCTGAGCCGGGAGGCGGGCGGCACCGGAGCGGCGAGGGCTGGTGAGTGGCGGCGGATGGCGAGGGGCTGCTGCCCGCCCGGGCGCGGGGGGTCCCCGGGGTGGGGGCTCCGCTGGGCAGCTGCCGCCGGAGGATGCGGGGAGGAGGCTCGGGATCGTGGTCGCCGTGCCGCCCGCAGCTGCCCGAGCCGGGTGGCACCGGGGGCTGCGGGTGGCACCGGGGGCTGCAGAGCGCGGGGTGGTGCTCGGCGGCCCCGGCCCCGCCGCCGCGCCGGTCCCAGCCGTGCCCGCGGAGCTGCGCGGGGGTGCCGGGGGAGCCTGGGGAAGTGATGGAAGAACCCCTGCGACTGCCCGGTTCCAGGGAATCCAGCTCCTGCTCCCTCCCTGAGCCGCTCCGCGTTCCCATTAGACATCGCTGTTTCCTCGTTAATTCTGCGGCCGCTCGGTACCGCTCAGTCACGGTCTGGAGCCGATGCAGCGGGATAAACTCATCTCCATGAAAAGTTCCTGCTAGCAAGGAGGCGCTTTTTGGAAATCACCCTTGAATCTTAGGGGAAAAGACATAAAATCCCCACCAAAACTTTCCTAAATACCCGCAAGAGCCTTTTTGGAAGGTGATGAAGGGAGAGATGCCGAATGCACTTGTGCTCCCTTGAGGCAAATCCCAACTCCTGGGTAATGGTCCCGGTTTCCGCAGCCCCGGAGCTGTCGGATGGGTGTCGGTGACAGCCGAGGCTGCTCTGTGTGAGCTGTCCTCGCCGGTTGTGACCTCCGTTTAACCTGGCACGGTCAGGCATTCCCGGCTTTGTCTCCATTCACGCTATGGCCAATACTCGCACGTTCCTGGAGGTGAAGTGAGTGATGTTCAATTAATCTGTGTTCTAAGGGGTATCAGAAAGTCAATAGGTTAATTTTAAGCGAGGTGAATAGTAAAGTGGCAGAGGGAAAAAAATCCCCTGTGCGCCTGTGAGCAGCAGCTGAGGCTGGGAGGTGAGGGAACGTGAAGTTCTCGGAGTGCCATGATGTGAAACCACCGCTCAAAGGCTGCTCCTGCTCTTTGCTGAGCACTTGATGCTTCGCTGGTGGCTTCAGTGTGCTTGATAGACCTCAGCTGAGCTGGGGACAAGGTCCTGTCCCTCCTGCTCTGGATGGCTTCATTGATAACGGTGTCTAAAGTGAAATGAGATGACCTACTTACAGCTGAGGGACAGATGCCTCGCAAGAATCTGTGCCATCCTCGGAACAGATGTTTGGCTTTTTACCTTTAACACAGGGGTGTTAGATCCTTTAGAACTCAATGGGGCTTTTTTGGTCTTTATTGCTGTCCTTTTGCCATTTGTTGTCACTTCGAGGACCCTCAAAGCTCAAATGTGGTATTTTAGGGTGGTGCAGGGGACCAGATAAAGCAGCTTTGATTTGCGAGGCTTGGTACGAGCAGTGAGGGACGTGACCCAACAGTGCCAGTTGAGAAATGGCTTATCTGGCAAGGCAGTCATCCCCCCCAACTCTTCTAACCACATCCCCAGCGCTTGTTGCAAGAAGATAAAGTAACCCAATTTACTCCTTATTGTCGTTATGGTGTTGTTTGATGTAATTAATTGTGGAGTTTCCCCCCGGCTCAGAACAAGTTGGTGCGGTGCAAGCAGGTAACAGATGCTGCGTAAGATCTGCACATAATCCACCAATATGATGGAAGCAGCTTTTCCCATGCTCTTCTCGTGCTCTGCCCTGTTCTTTGCATTAACCCTGAGCTTCCCCTGCTTCCCGGCAGAAGGGAACTCCAGCTGGATGCAAGAGGGAAGCTGCAGACGCAGGCTGGCTGCGGGAGCCCGGAGAAGGAAGGGGTGACTGCTCCTGCCCTGTGCTCTTTAACTCTCCTCAGCAAATTGCATTAGGACGTGACAAATTGGCTCACAAAGCAGCTAAATGGAAATGACATTTGGAGCAGTTTGCTGGGCAGACCCCGTGGAGTCTCGGGGAAATGTGTGGTTTGCAGGCTCTTCCCGACATCTCCCATTTAGGTACCGCCACGAGGCTTTCCAGAACTTACTTCGGGAACTCCTGTTGCAGCTAAATGTGGGAATCTCGAGCATGCCTGGGAAAGGTTGCCCAAAAGCTAGGGCAGATGTAGGTGCAGACTGTCTCATGCCGTGGGCAGCTGAGATGAGGAGCTGAACTGGGAGAGAAAGCAAAGCCGATATTTAGAAATTGCGTGAGTGGTGAGAAGCTGAAGGTGGGAAGCTGGGCTGGCTGCTGGGTGCCAACGTGATGCTCTGCTGGGGGAGCAGGGACACCTTTGTTCACCGAGGGGTGATCTCCTGGGGGAGCAGGGGCACCTTGTTCACCGAGGGGTGATCTCCTGGGGGAGCAGAGGCACCTTTGTTCACCGAGGGGTGATCTCCTGGGGGAGCAGAGGCACCTTTGTTCACCGAGGGGTGATCTCCTGGGGGAGCAGAGGCACCTTTTTTCACCGAGGGGTGATCTCCTGCAGGAGCAGGGGTACCTTTGTTCACTGGGGCAGGTTTGTGGCTCTCGGAGAAGGGACTGCGCCGCATCCCAACAGGAACGTGCGCACCTGCCTCTCTCATCCTGCCTCTCCGAGCACATCCGTGGCTGCTCGAACACAGCAGTGATCAAGCTGTTTTAATTGGCCCCTCTGCAGCCTGAACAATAAATATGTAATGGGGGAGAGTGCCCCCCTGTTCCTCACGGCGCTCAGCCTGTCATTTTTGACGGGGCAGCGCGTGCTCTCCGCTCTGCCCATCCCCGCGCTCGGGCTCCGCTCCCCTCACTTCCACCCTGTGCAAACCGCGCTCCCCCATCTGCCTTTGGCATCCTTAAAAAGGGGGGGGAACCTGAAAAAAGATGAACCTGAGCACGCAGTGCTCTTGAGACAGGCCCCTTCACATTTCTAAACACTCTTGATTATTCAGCTAATCTTTATTTCATGGGCCTGTTACAAGAAACACAAACGGGGGAGAAAGTAGAAGGCGGTGACACATTTAAAATACACAAGAAAAGTGCTGGCAGGAATATAATCGTTCTTCTTCCAGCAATATGAAATATTTATGGGCCTAAGTTGTGGCAAGATTCTCTGCCTCCCCTCCCACCTAACTCCGAAATGTTTTTCCCGGTACAACAGGAACTGGGGGCACTGGTGGTGCTGCCAGCAGTGCCCTGTCCCCCCCCCTCGGCTGTCTGCAGGGCAGGGGCACCCAGCTGGCCGGGCACAGCGTCCGTCTGTCCGTCCCCGTGGAAGGGAGGGGAAGGGAAGGGAGGAGCGGAGCGCTGGCCAAGCTGCCCGGCTCAAACGGGAGCAGAGCTGTTACAGTCTGTTAACTCGAAATAATTCAGCAGCGTCCCCTCGGCGAGCTGTGAAAAGCCCCCTTTGAGGTGCCCGTGTTGTGGAGGAGCCGCTGCTCCCCCAGGGCATTCTGCTATTAATTCATTAGATCTGAGGGTTTCTTCTCTCGTCCCCCCTCTTTTCTGTTCCCCACCCCCCTCCCTGGCAATTCAAACAGTGATGAATGGACAAAAATCCCTCAAGGGAAACATTTTTTCACTTAGTTACAAAGATTTCATGGCTAATTAGAGTAAATGTGGTTTTTAGAGTGTTAATCTCTTAACCAGCTTGGCTGGGAGGCCACCGCCACAACAGCAAAGGGGAGGGCAGGGGGAGCCACGGCGGAAAAGGTGCTCCCAGCTCCTGCCGGGGGCTGGATCTGAAGGAGCTGAAGTGTCGGTGTCAGCCGGAGCATCCCTGGGGACCTCCTCGGCCGCGCTCGCTGGGTGCCACCTTCCTCCCCGGGCAGGGCGAGGGCACAGCGAGACTCGCCGGCGTTCGGTCCGAGGAGGCCACGAGCTCTTTGTGCGCCCGAGCGGGGAGCCGGGGATGAAAAGCGAAGCGGCAACAAAAGCAGAATTGAGCGCGCTGTCCTTGGGCGGCAGCGGCGGCCGCCCGGGGCCCGTGCTCAGAGCCGCTCTCTGCAGTGGAAATAAATGGATTTACTGCGGGGTGGCGCCGGCAGGGACACGGGCTGGGGGAGCCTCGCCCGGTCCCCACGTGCTGCTGTGGCACAGGGTGGCCCTGCCACCTCCAACCCCTGTCCTGCGGGGAGTGCCCGGTGACACACGCGGGCCAGGTGGCCCCTTATGGCCAAAGGTGTTTGGCGGATGGAAATCATCTCTTTTTGCTGCTGTGAAGGGGATTTATCCTCATGTTTGCAGTGTTTCTCTTCTCTCCGCTCTCCCCGCCTGCGCTGCCTCCCTGGCATCCACGTTGCAGCCTGGCTTTGGATTTACCTCCAATGGGAAAAAAGGCAAAATGAGCTGAGTAACTCCTGAGCCTGCTCCCCGTGGCAGCCCAGCACCCACCCTGGGCCCCACGGCCAGCACAGAGAGAGCTGGGGGAGATTGGGGGTGGGATGTGGGCTTGAAATTCCTCCTCATCCCACTAGAGGGGATCCTCTGGATCCAACTAAAAACCGAACACAAACCCAGCCAGGAGCAAAGCCGCGCTGAGCTGCGGCCTCTGGCTGGTGGCGATGGGGGCACGGGGTACAGGGGCCGGAAATCTGACCTGGGGCTTTGCTGACCGCAGCACCGGAGGGGGGACAGGAGGTTTTTGGTGCTTTTTTGACATTCCCGGGTGATCCAGGCTGGCTGTGGCTGTGTCCCCACTCCTTGGCCGTGGAAAGGTGGCTCCTCTGCCCGCTGCGCCCCAGCGGAGCTCTCGGGTGGGGCGAGGCTGCTCCAGCAGCACTTTCCCAAGGAAGCACAAGTTTCCCAAGCCCACGAGTGCAACACGTGTCAGTGGTGGACCTGGTGTGCTGCGTGTTCCCCGCCGCGCTGGAGTGGGAATTCTGCTTCGTCCATGCGGCTCGGAGGGGCTGGGTACCGGGATGCTGCGTGGGGGGAGCTGCCAGGGATGGGGCGCTGGCAAAGAGGAGCCCTCCCCTCCTTATCAGAGAGAGCCCATCTCATGTTTGTCCCTGTAATCGCAGCTTCTGTTTGGCTGAAATCGACCTGGGAGGTGGGGATGGGGGAGTGAGAAGCGAGATAAATGTATCCTACTAGGAAAATTTAATCCAGCTTTGCCTGGGCTAAAATTGCATTCACAGCAGGAGATAAAAGGTATCGGAGTCACGTTATGAAAAAGTCCCGATGATCTCCGAAGGCACAGGGAGAGGGAGCCTGGGAGAGCCCTGCTGAAGCCCAGGAGAGGCTCTTCAGAGCTCCTGCCTGTCCAGCCATTCCCAGCTGGAGCCTGGGAGCCCATCCCCAGCCCCATAAGGGATCTGAGAGTCCTGCCCCAGCCAGGCCCTGGCTCTCCAGAGCTGGCTCCGTGCTGTGCTTGGCGTCACAGCAGCCTCCCAGGCAGGAACGTCCCTCGCAGCCCTTTTCCTGCTCCGGCACCGTTTCCCCACTTCATAAAAGTGAAAGGTGACATCTGAGTAAATATTGCCCTGACCTCTCACCTCTCCTCCTCCCGCTGCCGCCGCTGCCTCCCCAGGGCTCCTCTGCGCCTCCCCGGGGCTGTGCCGGGGGCTGGGGGCTCCATGGGGCCTCAGGGCTGGAGCTCGAGCCTGGTGTCTCACGGCTGGAGCTGGACGGGAAGGGCAGGGTCCGGCCTGGCTGCCGCTCCGAGCGCGGTGAGTGGGTGTTGGGTCCGCGGTGGCGTGAGCTCTCCCTGTGCGTGTGACGGCCACCAACGCCATCCGTGTGTCACAGCCCAGCCACGTCCTGGTGGGAGCACGGGGAGGTGCTGCTCTGGCAGGAGCCTCTGTGGGAACCCGCACCAGGAATAATCCGTGTGAGCAGGAGAGTGTTCGGAGAAGGGGGCATAGGTAGGGAGGGCTGAGCGTGGGCCCAGCCGCTGACCCTCTGTGTGGCCTGGAGGGGCTGGCAGGGCTCTCCAAGGGCTGGACCAGCGGCTCCCACCTGCCCTGGCTTTGACTTGTGCGTGGGGATCAGCAGTGGGAATGCTGCAGGGTGTGGGGGAAGCCCTTGGGATGCACAGGCAAATCTTATCCCATTTTCCTACTGAAGGGGCGGTGGATGGGAGAGCGACTGTCCTTGAAGAGCCATTCCCGGTGTGTCCCAGGACAGGCTGAAGCAAACAGCTCGTTTTCCTTGCTGCTCCTGTCTGCCTCTGACAGCATTTCCACACCAGCAGTTTAACCCCTGCAGTGTCAGGCTCCGGAGCCCCGTGTCCCTGTCCCGTGTCTGGGAAGCCGCAGGCAGCGGGGAAAACAGGAAAGCTGTGGGGCAGCGCTGGCTCTGCCGCCGGCTCCTGACGCGCGCCGGGGAGGAAGCGCGGCCACCGCAGCCCTGCAGCCGCCATCACTCCCTGACTCAGCGTGGAAGAAGTTCCTCCTGTCATTTCCAGGCTCAGCCAGCCTGGGAACAGGTTCCTCCCAGGGAGATTCATGTGCAGTTCTTCCTCCGTGGCGGTTCTGTCATCGGGTGGGAGCCCGCGCTGATCCCTCGTGTGTGCACCGGTCCTGCTGGAGGACACTGGGCGTCCAGCAAGAGAAGGGCAGAAATCTGGAGGTCTTTTCCAGGTGCTCCTGAATCACCCTGCTTTGGTTTGTTCACCTGGGAATGAGCTTCCAAAAAGTGAGTTTGTGCTCCGAGCCTTTGAGGTTAATACTTGGACAACGCTTAAAATTAGGCTTTGAGTTGTTTGGATTTGTGTCTCGATTTCTGGGCTCTCCGAGCTTGCCTTGGCAGGGTTTTCTTTCGAGCCCAAAGTGGCGATTTCCCCCTCGGAATGAGAGCTGAGGTTCTGGGAACTGGCAGTTGGGAAAGCTGTGGTGAGTGGCAGTGTGTTGGTAGCAGGGTTAAACCCCCAGGTGACGGTACTGAAATGGGTGTTTTCCCTCTTTTTGGGGAATATTTACACATAGCAGAGCCCAGGGGCTGGGTACTTGCCCAGGTAGCCAAATCTGAGGGGTTCACGTGTGGCCAGCTCGTGTGAAGAGCTTTGTTCCCCGTGGCTGGGCAGATTTATTGGTGTCAGAGCAGAGGAACGGGGAGTTGGCTGCGGAACAGGGATGTTACAGTTCAACTCCATAAAACACGCCGGCTGTCTCCTCTACTCAGTCATTTGCCAAGTCCCCAAAAAGTCGCAGTGACAGGAGCAGAGGATGGAGCTCTGCCCTCATGATCGTATTTCCTGTCTTTGCTGGCTTATGTCACAGCCTGGAATGTTATTTAAACAAAAAAAAAAAGAGAAAAGCCTGTGAATTTCCTTTTGATTTTTAATGGAAGTGTGAAGAGGTGGGGAGGAAAAGGGAGCATGCCTGGAGGTTTCCTAACTGCCTTGATTTTTCTTATGCTTAAAATTTGTCATTTCACAGGTTTGAAATCTGCACTGGAGTTAAAACATAGAATCATGGGATGGTTTGGGTTGAAAAGGACCTTAAAGGTCCCTTCCCTGGCAGTGTCCAAGGCCAGGCTGGATGGGGCTTGGAGCACCCTGGGACAGTGGGAGGTGTCCCTGCCCATGGCAGGGGTGGAACTGGATGTGCTTTAAGGTCCCTTCCAACCCAAACCATTCTGGAATCCTATGATAAACCCAGAGTAAGCAAATTGACAGTAAGAGCTTTTCAAAGTCCACCTTAGAATGAGAAACGCTTTTGTGTTTGCCTTAAATGTCCAAAAATCCTGACCTTTGCCGTCTGCCCCTCTGGATTTCCAAATCAATTTAGCATCAGAGGCATCATCCGTTGTGTGACTGGAGGTGGGAGGGCCAGATGGAAAAACATCCCCAGCAATTTGCTTGGCTGGGAGATGCTGTGGCAGAAAAAGGGGCACTGCAGGATCCTTCTGTCCTGGCTGTGAAGTTTTCTCTGCAGTTCTCAAGGAGTTAATTCCAGCAGCTGCGAGGACGAGCTCTGTCCTGGAGTGTTTGGCTCCACTGGCAGCTGAGGAGCCTCGTGGAGGAGAATTGTGTTAAAAGCCTGCTCAGTGGTGACAGGTTCAGACTGCCTTTAAAAATCTCATAGCAACCGAGGAGCTCGGGCCAAACTTGCCGAGTTCACGGGGAGAGAGAGGCAGCAGCCCCCGTGCTTGTCCCCCGGGCCATAATGAGGTGCTGCCACAAGGGCTTGTGTAACTCTGCTTTTCAGGGCAGGAATCGTGTGACAGGGACAAGTTCTGTGTGACAGGGACAAGTCGGTCCCATCGGTTCCACCAGATGAATTCCCTGGAGTCGAGGTGGCCGCGGCTTGTGCTGGGCTCAGCGGTGCCAGGACAAATTCCCAGAGAGAAACAAAAGCAGAGGCTCTTGTAAGGACTTCCAAGGGTGTTGTGTAACTTGTTTAAAAAAAAAATAAAAGATAAAAATAAGGCCAGCCCAGGGTGCTGGGTCACTGGGAGGTTTGGCCTCAGGAGGGACAGGTTGGGCGGGATTGCGCTGACTTTGCAGAAGGGGTTCTTCACTTCTGAGTGTGAATTCAGCAACCTGTGTTGGGGTTTTAACCATTCACTGCCTCACAGACTGGTGCCAATGAGCTCTGTGTCACTGAAATGAGATTTAATTGACTTTTAATAAAGGAGTGGTCTCCCTGGGGGTGAGTCCTGCTGGCACAGGGCTCTGGGCAGCTCGCCTGCCCTACCAGAACCTGCTCTCCCACCCTCTGAGCTGCAAAGATCTATTGAAAACCAGACAATTTTGGCTTAATTTCCTTCTCCTCCCAAGATTTTAATAAAAGCATTATTTTTGTCACAAACTGTGCAAATGTTAACATGAGAAGAAGCAGAATTTAGGCTCTTTTTTTCATCTCTGCAAATTCCTGCTTCATTCTCTGCAAATTCCCATTATAAACATGACACTTGGGCAGATTATCTACTTTAGCCATCGTGTTACTGAAGGGGATATCCTATTAATTTCCTTGTCATTTAGTTTGTTCTCATCCGTGTGAGATCATTTGGTTAAAAGTCTTGTGATCCTTGATGGAACTCAGTTGCTCTTTGCTTCCGGCTTCCAAACAGACAAAGGAAGCAGCACTGAAGTGCTCCTGGATTTTCCAAGATCACCGGTTTTCCTCAGCTCTGGGAGGTTCTTTTTGGCCAAGCATCTCGGCTGGGTTGTTTCGGTGAAAGCCCCACAGGTTTGGGGCCAGAGACAGCTCCAATTGTTGAGTTTTGGCTTTGCCCCCCGAGTCCTGGAGCTTTGTAGGAATGTTTTTGGGATCTGGAGGAGCAGTCTGTGGTTGTGAAGGGGGGATTTGTAAAACGGAACCAGCTGGTTCTCACAAGTTGTTCTGTTGTGTTTTTGGACGAAACTCCTTTTGTGATGTACCCTTGGGTTTGCCAAAGGAGTCCTGCCACAAGTTCAACCATAGCTTCTCTCCCAGTGGCATCCTCTGTGTATTTTATGGAATCCCGGAAGTTCTGTGGTCGGTTCTTAGCCCATCTTGGTGATGTGTCCACTCAGGGCTGATGGGGTGGTTTTGATCCCTGTGCGGGTCCATCCAAAGCAGCGCCCTGGGGATTTGGGGACAGCTGGGATGGGACTGGGCCAGGGTGGGACATCTCGGCTGGGGCAGTGCTGAATCCAGGGGTGCTGAGGGGCTCTCGGGGCAGGCAGGCTCGCTGCAGCCCTGTGAAATATGGCCTCACACATCCTTGAAGGATTTATTGTTTTCCGGGCACGGCTGGAGCCCGTCCGACAGGCTGGATCTGGGAAGGAAATGACTCAGTTGCTCTCCAGACAAGTGCAGCTTTGAAATCCAGAGAGGCAGGAGACAGCTGAGCGGTTCCGGCTCGCTCCCGTTGGAATTCCCGGTGTGGCTGTTACTCCTGGTGGGCTCTGGGTGGGACGGGGCAGGGGCTGGGAGGGACGAGGCCGGGCTGGGCAGTGGCCACGCCGCCTCAGGACCCTCTGGCGTGAGGATGTCACAGCAGAGCAGGTGACAAGGGAAGGTGGGAGCCACGGGAGCAGGGACAGGCTGTGGATGCCGTGCCAGGCTGGGAGCAGCTGGGAGCAGCCCATGGCCAATTGATTGCCACGCCGGGGGCACAGTGTGGGACACAGCCTGAGCAGCAGCAGCAGCTTCCAGGGGCTTTTATGGAATATTTTCCACCCCCACAGGCAGAAACACTGTGACCCTTCCTGGGTGAGGAGTGTGGGTGCTCCCCAGCCTCCTCTCCTGTCGCCCACATTGTCCCCACAGTCCCAGGGTTTGTGCCCTGCTCTGAGCTACACAGGAACTTGTAAAGCTCCTGATTTTGCTCAGGCTTTTGGGATATCTTAGCCATCAAAGTGTCCGGCCCCTCTTTAGCCTCGGAACTTCTGGCTGATGTCAGATGTGGACGTAAGCAGCTGCTTTCTCCATCTTATTATCAGCTTGGTTGGAGAGAGAGAACTTTTTAAATGACAGAGATCCTTAGCAAAGAGACGAGAGTTAGTGTTAAAAATAAAGAAAACAAGACAGCTCGTTTCATCTAAACAGAAGGGTTATTAAACAGGCTTGAATTAATCAGAGATCTGCCAGAGCTCTGAAATTGAAAAGCAGGGCAGAGGAGCAGGGAGCACACGAGTGTGAAGGAGCCACTTTCTCAAGCAGACATTGATGTCCCAGTGCTGTGGGAGAGGAGCTGATGTTCAGCTGTTGGTGGCACAGAGGTGAGATGGCTCCAGGCTTTGGGGTCCTTGCCTGGACCTCAGGACATGAGGCTGGGGGCACCTGCCACCCCTGGGAGCCCCCAGACACTGATCCCCAGGCCATGGTGGGACCCTGCCCACGGCCAGGGACCATCCCCGTGGGTCTGAGCTCTGTGATGGTCACTTCTCAAGGTGGGTGGAGCAGACTGGGCAGGGATGAAGTTGCTTCGCCCTTCCCAGGGTTCAAGCACCTTGAAACGCTGTCAAAAACTGAATCAAGCACCCGAGGGATGCCCTTGGAAGGGCAGCCAGCCCTGGCAAAGAGGCTCTTGGGGGGTAAAGGCGTTTCCTTGGGGTGGCTGCTGGAGCTGGTGGTGGTTGCAGCTCCCAGCCCACCCTTCCACCAGGCCAGGCCTGCCAGGGGCTGGTTAATGGGCCTGAAGGGTTCTTCAGTGCTGTGTGGCCTCCGTCCTGCATCACCCTGTCTGCTCGGCTTTTCCTGTTCATTTAAGGGCTTTTGCAGCTGTGTTCTGCCTCCCCAAGTCCTCGTGCTCCCACAGCGGCAGCTGGGTGACAGTTGCTCCCCTGTGTGTGCTGGGAATGCTGGGGTTGTGACTGGCAGCTGGAATGTGGAGGGGAGCAGGGAGCTGGTGTTGGGCACGGAGCAGGAATGAACCTCTCCCTGAGCATCTTCCTGCTCTTCCCACCCCTTCCCCTGCCCTCCCAGGGATGGGGATGGACAGCAGGGTGGCCTGGGGGTGTGCAGGCTTGGCTTGGCGCTTATTGCTGCCAATCCCAGGAGATAACCCCGCTCTGGAGCGGCAGGGAGCACCGCCAGGAACCCCCAAACGTGCCTGGAGGTGCTCACAGGCAGTGCCGAGCTCCCCACAGCTCCAGCACTGCTGGCTGAGCGAGACCCAGCGCTGCACAGCTGGGATCCAGCATCTCAGAACCTAATTTGAACAAATGCACCATTTCCTGGTTTACTTAGGTAACAGCGCTGTGGCTACTGTGTAAACACCTCTGGCTGCCGGGGGCAGCGGGGATAACGAACAGCGCTCGCTGCACGGCGCTGGCACAGCCAGAGGAGCTCTGGTGCAGGATTTCTGTTTAATGGAGTGGCTGGGGACCCATTTAATTTGAAGCTGGGGTTCTTCACTCGCCTGTGGTGTGCTGGAGTGAGGCCAGGAGAAGCTGCTGCTTATTTTTCTCCTGCAGTTCGGTGGCCGCTCTGTGATCCTCCCTCGTGCTGCTCTGTAATATTCTCCTGTAATAAACTGCAGCTGGATGTCACCTGGGGACACAGTGCTGGGCTGAGGCTTGGGAGATAAAACTCCCTGCCTTGCCACTGGGACCTTTTGCTTAGCCTTGGGCAAATCATTTCATCGTTTAATCTACTTGCACCTAAGGTCAGCAGCCATTAAATTCCATTTTGTTGGGAATAAAGTCCGTGAATAATCAAACGATGCTCAGGTAGAGAGGTGGATAAAGCTCAGTCCATCAGGACTCAGGTAGGAAACCAGGAAAAGCACTTTCTGAGGCACATAAAACTGACCTAGATTGCCTGGAGGGGTTGTGGATTCTGTTTCTGGGGGTCCTTAAGGACAGTCTAGAGAAACTCCGCTGGAATGATGGTTGTAACAGCTGGGCCTTGCAGCAGGAGGCTGCGTTAGACACTCACAACTCTCCGTCCAACTCTCATTCTTTTAACGTTATCCAAAGCCAGTGACCTCTTTACACAGGTTTGGCTGAACCTGAGCCCTCCCAAAACTTGACTAAACGAGCTATGAAACTTCACAAGTGTTGAATTTCCCCTTGGTGTCGGACTTCAAGGCAGCTGGGAGAGTCAGGGTCTGTTCTGCTCCGCGCTCCAGCACGTCAGGCTGTCACCAGCCTCGAGCCTGTCCTCAGGGACTGCCTGGGGAATAAAGTCCTCCTTGCCCAGCTCCCCTCTCCAAGCAAGGTAATTTATGAGCTGTTTCACAGCAGTGCACTCGAAGCTCAGTAGCTGCCAGCTGTGGTTTCTCAGAGAGCAGGTGTCAAGTGTCAGCACAGGGAAAGGAGAAGGTGTCTCATTTCTGCCACTGAGGTGTCCGAGGTTGGTTATGGATTTTCGGGGAAGCCCTGTGGGGTTGCTGGGTTAAATGACTGCAGCTGTGAGGCACAGCTGGGTGGCAGCCACAGCTGTGGTCCTGCTTTGGATCTCCCTGGGGGTGGGGACTGAGGAGCACAGCTTGTCCAGACCTGTCCAGCAAATCTGGGACAATGCCAGGGGTGGCATCAGATGCGCTGTGTCCTTGTCCTCCAAACTGCAGTTCCAAATCTGGGGCTTAGGACAGGGCCCTCCCTGCATTTTCTGTTTCTCTGGACCTGTTGGGATGTGTGTGCACAGGAGGGAGGCAGAGGAGAGAGCTTTGCGCAGTGTGTGTTGAATAAACAAATATCTGGGCTCTGGACAGATTTTGTGCATAATTCCTGCGATGGTGTTTGTTATCAGGGAAATGCCTTTTCGTGGCTGGGTTCTGTTCTTCCCCTCCTCTTCCTTGTCCCAGGCCTGGAGGAAGCAATAATCACAATGCTGTGTTTTGCCCTCTTAACTCTTTCTCAGAACGCTGCCGAGCCTGTGAAATGTCATCCCTGGGAACAAGCAGCTCCGGGGAAGGGGTACACAGCTCCTGGCGCGGTTCCTGCCGGTGGCTGCCAGCACGGAGCAGGGACAGGAAGCCCAGGGCCAGCCAGGAAGGTGGATTTTGGTCCAAAACCCAAAGCGTTCAGGTTGTGTTTTAGGAAATGCTTGTTACTTGTCATCCCTGTGAGGCAGTAACCTCTGGAGAAACCTCAGAGCTGGCTCCAGGCTCCTCCCTGGTGATTTACAGCTTGCTCTTACTGTTGTTGGAGTCAAAATATTTTAAAAAAAGGCCAAGAAGAGGTGGTAGGAGCCGTCCCCATTGCTCTGTGTTACAGATCCAGTTATTCACACCGAGCCGCCAGTAACTCCCCTTGGGCTCAGGCTCTTGGGTGGTGTCTGCCTGGTGGGGTTTGGAGGGATCAGTGCCAAGGCTCCCTGCTCCAGGATAGCCAGGGAAACCCTCTGCTCAGGGCATGGACGTGCCAAGGCTTCTCCTCCTGGAGAAAGGCCTGAGAGCAGGGAAGGGGTTGTGTGAATGGGAGGAGAGGTTTCTGCTGGGCCAGGGGGGATTTGGCAGCGTGGGGCTCCTCTGGCTGTGGTGGCCTGGCCAAAGAGGCAGCCCTGAGCATCCAGACCTCTGATCCATGCTGGAAACATCCCAGGGCTTGGAGAAGCTTCCATCAGACAGTTTGGCTCAGATCTTTTGTCTAATTAAACCCAAACCCTATGAATTATTGTAAGGTCGTCCTCCATAGGAGACAAATGTGTCCTGAACGTCGCTCCTGCAAGGGGATCAATCCCTGCAGCAGCTCCAGTGCTTGGAGAGGTTTCGCAGGGCAGTTCCCGATGTGCTCCAGGAGGGATGAGGGTCCTGTGTTCCTACAAAGAAATGGCCAAACTCGGGGCTTTTCCCCTCATCCTGTGGGCAGATCTGATACGGAGCCAATGGAAGGGGAAAGGCTCAGGCTGGGGCAGGGCTGAGGTTGTTCCGAAGGGTTTGTTCTATCTTTGGGTTTAGCACGTGCAGCCTGTGCTGCTGGTGGCCCTTTGGGCAGCCTGGTGACCGCAGGGAGGGCAGTGCTGGGAGCCGGCCGCTGCCCCCGCTCCCGGCCATGAATCCTATGGAGCTCTAAAGAGCAAAAAGGGCAGAGCCCACCCCAGCTCAGGGAGCAAACCCAGCCCCTCTGCCCCTCCTGGCAGGCTCTGTCATTCCTCTGCGGGGTTTGTTCAGGGACACAGCCCCCACAAAGCCAGCATGGGATTTATGGCCCGCTCCGCTCCCCCTCTGCCCATCCTTGGGGACCTGGTGGCCTCTGGGCAGGGGGAGCCACAGGGACAGATTGGGAAAAGCTTGTGGGGCTGGGAGGCTGGAGGTGAGGAAGGGGGTCAGTGAGGATGACGGGGTCAGTGCAGGTTCTGGGGTCAGTGAAGGCACTGGGGATGTTTTGCTGTGTCCTGGAGGTGCTGGGGCACATCCAGAGCAGGTGAAATATCCCAGGAACACAGGAGCTGAGGGAGCAGAGGCGATGGCTGAGGGCCCAGCAGTGCTGAGTGTAAATCACTGCTCACCACACCGACCCCACCCCCAAAGAAAAGCCACCGCCACCACCAGGCAAACGCAGCTGCCACACTGGTGACATCAGAATTGTGCCTTTGAGCCGTCATTTGCCACAGGAGATTCTCTTGTTGTTTTGGCTTTAATTTTCCTTTTTTCCCCTGTTTTTTGTGGGTTTTTTGGTGTGCACAAAACGCCACTAATGACAAACTGTGGTGCCCATGAGTGAGTGACAGCTGAAATGAGAGAAATGACTAATGGTGCCTCCTGAAGCCCTGTCGCATGGAGATTAAATGAGCCCTTTTTTCTTCCCCCCTCAATGAGAATCATGGGCATTTGAATAATAATATTATAGTCTCCATTAGGATGACAGTGGGGGAAAAAATCGGCTCAGACCTGTGATTATTCCTTCAATCTAATAATTATTTAAATACCAGATAACTCCTTTCAGCCTAATTGAGGCCTTTCAGCTGCTTGGGTTTATATTGTGTCCCTGAATTTACTCTCGCTTTCACCTTGCGTTACTAATAGCTGCAGATTGCTTCTGAGGCTGTATTTTAAAACTCTCTTCACAAAAAAAAAGAAAAAGAGGAAAAATTAATGATCAAATGGTATTAAGGATCAGAGCTAAAATCACCCATTCTCCTGGTGTTTAACTCCCCAGGTGTTTGGCCTCCTCCACAGAGAATCATAGAATGGTTTGTGTTGGGAGGGATCTTAAAGTTCATCTCGTTCCTCCCCCTGCCATGGGCAGGGACACCTTCCACCATCCCAGGACGCTCCGAGCCCCGTCCAGCCTGGCCTTGGACACTTCAGGGATGTGGCAGCCACAGCTGGCAGCCTCTGCCAACCTCTCCCCATCCTTTGAGCCAAGAACTCCTTCCCCAAATGCCACCTAACCCTCGCAGGCAGTGGGTTCCCCTGGCTGTTTGGTGTCTATTGCTGAGCTCTGCCCAGCCCTGCACCCTCACGTCCTGCCCCAGCCCTGGGGTCGTGGGAGCTGCAGGAGCTGCCCCGGGGGTGACACGGATCCGGGGATGGCTGGGTAGGGTGGCAGCTCATGGCCATGCTCTGTCATGTTCAGACAACGTTTGAAAGTGCAGATTCTCCTTCCCGGCTGATCTCTCCTGCCGTTGGCAGTGACTGTTCACAAACGCTCCGCAAAACCTTCCCTGTGAGGCACAGCAGAGAGGCTGGGCTCCAGCTGACAGCCCTGCTGCACAGCAGCTCCACGCTGCGCTGGGTTTGGGCTGGCTTGGCATGGAAATGTGCTGAAAAACATCTGAAACTGCTGTGGTCAAAGTGCAGAGCTGCTGTTGTCCCACACATCCAGATGTGTGTAAAGTTAATTATTTAAATGCATTCATTTCTGGCCTGCACCGTCCTTGTCTCGCCTTGCAGTGGAACAACTTTTTAAAGATTGGGAGCTGCTGAACAGGAAAGCTGTGTGTGCTGAGCTTTACAGCAGGGCCTCCCTGTTCTCTGCAGGATCTCTCCCTTGTGGGGCTTCCCTTGAAGCAGAGCCTGTAAAGGACCATGTCCCAGGGCTTGGGGCACCGTGGGGTTCCAGGCAGAGCTGCTCTGAGACCCCTGTGCCCTGTGATCAGGTGTCAGTGCCCACCACGTGTCACCAGCACGGAGAGGATCCTCCCAGATCCCTGGGAACGATTTGATCTGTGCCATTTGGAAAGATTCCGGGTCAGGGAACGGTGTTGGGCCGTTCACTCAGAAATGTAGTGAGAAGAGCCGGGGAGTCCCCCTGGTGCTGCTGTGGATGTGGGAAGGCAGCGGGAGCAGCCGTTCTGTGCCACAGCCGTCCCCACAATGCCGAGAGGGTGGCAGGGTCCGTGTCCTCCCCAGGACAGAGAAACCACCACAGCCAAAGGTGGGAATGCCGAGCCTGGCAGCGAGAGGGAAGCAGCTGGGGAAATGTGTCCCTGAGCAGAATGAGAAACCCATTACTGCTCCCTCTCTCCTGTCGTGTCTCCTGTCAGTGACACGGAGACGGCAGCGCAGGGACAGAGCTCCTTTGTCACCTCTCAGGAACAGCCGTCTCCGGCTCCCGGCGGGAACAAGCCTAAAGAGCGGCTGTTCAGTGACACTCACGAGCTCAGAGTGGCTGTGCAGTGCTGGGAATTGTTTCAAGTACCAAACCAGGAGCAGCATCCATTATCAGGGGGTGAGGGAGCAGCCTCCTGCCTTGGCACCCAGGGCAGGGGCATCAGAGCTGCCGAGGGCAGGGTTTCCGTGGGGTGTGTGCTGGCGCTGGCCTGGCCCTGCTGGCAGGGGATGGGCGCAGACTGTGGCTCATCCTCAGCCTCTTCCCAGGCTGGGGTGACCCTGAGGCAAGGAAGGATGTCCCTGAAGTGGCTCCTTTGCCTGCCCAGCCTGGAGCATGTAAAGAATGCAGAATTTGGGATAAAGGAGAACTTCGTGGTGGTTTTCTGTGTCCATGCAGTCAGACACCTCTGTGGTCAGGTTGAGCAGGCAAGGGTGGTCTCTCCCTTGCTGGCAGGTTTGGTGGCTGATCTAACCACGTGCTCCCACCTTGGTGGCAGCTGCTTTTTGGCAGGAAAGTACCTGGTGAGGGAGTTCCTGCCCAAAATGCACCTGCTTGAGAGGCACTTCTGGCTCTGGGGACGGGCTGAGGGGAGATGTCAGTACCTTCAGTGTTTGTGCTTAGTGAATTTGCCGGCATGAGGCTTCTTTCTCAGGTTCCCAAATTAAATCAGAGAGGGTTTAAAGGTGAAGAACAGCTCTTGTTTCCTCTGCTGCTTCCAGCAACAAACCCTGCAGGAGACACCCTTCTAGCCAAGATTGCAGATGGATGGCTGGGGCTGTGAGCCGCGGGCTTTGCCTTGGGCTGGAGCTGGTTCTCCCCTCCCTGGCTGAGCAGAGCGTGTTCTAAACAGCCAAACCACATCACAAATTAAGATGCAGGGGCTGAAACAAGTGGTAAAACATCGACCTGAACTGTTCACCAGTACATTGTGGACTTGCTTAATTCTTGTTGTGCTTAGAGACATCCTCGCTTTATCTCAAGGACTGTGTAATTAGAAAGCCTCCTTTGAATTTTATCTGCAGGGCACACGGGATCTAATCCTTGGCTCTGGGTGGTTCTTCTCTCCACAGAACCATGTGAGGGACATTGCCGGGGCTCAGGACACGTGCGGGGGACACAGAGTTTGCCTTTCCCAGGATGGATCAGAGGAGGAACTGGCCTCGGGTACTGGACTCTGATGGCTGGTCAGTGGCTCTGCTCTGCCTCTTCCTGGCATCGCTCTCCCGGAACGTGTCCAGCAATGCCTTGTTCAACACTTTCCACTCGGAGAACCGGGACTGGACGTTCAACCACCTGACGGTGCACCGGGGCACCGGGGCCGTCTACGTGGGGGCCATCAACAGGGTGTACAAGCTTTCGGGGAACCTGACCATTCTGGTGGCTCACAAAACTGGTCCCGAGGAGGACAACAAATCCTGCTACCCGCCCCTCATCGTGCAGCCATGCAGCGAGGTCCTCACGCTCACCAACAACGTCAACAAGCTGCTCATCATCGACTACTCCGAGAACCGGCTGCTGGCGTGCGGCAGCCTCTACCAGGGGGTCTGCAAGCTGCTGCGCCTCGACGACCTCTTCATCCTGGTGGAGCCCTCGCACAAGAAGGAGCATTACCTGTCCAGCGTCAACAAAACGGGCACCATGTATGGGGTGATCGTGCGCTCCGAGGGCGAGGACGGGAAGCTCTTCATCGGCACGGCAGTGGACGGCAAGCAGGATTATTTCCCCACCCTCTCCAGCCGCAAGCTTCCCCGGGACCCGGAGTCGTCGGCGATGTTGGATTATGAGCTCCACAGTGACTTTGTTTCGTCCCTCATCAAAATCCCCTCGGACACGCTGGCCCTGGTTTCGCACTTCGACATCTTTTACATCTACGGCTTCGCCAGCGGCAACTTCGTCTATTTTCTGACCGTGCAGCCGGAGACCCCCGAGGGCGTCTCCATCAACTCCGCCAGCGACCTCTTCTACACCTCCCGCATCGTCCGCCTGTGCAAGGACGACCCCAAGTTCCACTCATATGTGTCCCTGCCCTTCGGCTGCGTCAGGGGGGACACGGAGTACCGGCTGCTGCAGGCCGCCTACCTGTCCAAGCCGGGAGAGGTGCTGGCCAGGGCCCTCAACATCACAGCACAGGAGGACGTGCTCTTTGCCATCTTCTCCAAGGGGCAGAAGCAGTACCACCACCCCCCCGACGACTCCGCGCTCTGCGTGTTCCCCATCCGCACCATCAACGCCCACATCAAGGAGCGCCTGCAGTCCTGCTACCAGGGCGAGGGCAACCTGGAGCTCAACTGGCTGCTGGGGAAGGATGTCCAGTGCACCAAAGCGGTAAGGATGCGCTGGGTGTTGGCTGTGGGAGCCCTCGAGAGCCGGGATCAATCCCTGCCCCAGTGGAACACAAGTTTGCAGAGTGGGATCAGTCCATCTGTGCCTCAGTTTCCCTGAATTCAGAGCACTCTTCCCCTTTAATCCATGCTCTCATCCTACAGTGGGATGACAATGAGGGAAGGGATGGTGTTAGGGCAGAATGAAGGTGTGCAGCTTCCTGCGAGTCTTTGCCATTCCCAACCTGGGGCTCTGCAAGCTCGAGGATCCCTGGGGAAGGCGGCCGGAGCTGGCAGGGGGTGGCCCGTTGGTGGCCCCCGGACCCTGCTGCCGGCACCGCCAGCTCCCTGCACACCACCCCGAGTGTGTGGGGCTGCCCTGGGCTCTGTTTCACTCACAGCTGCCCCAAACCTTGTCTTTCCAGCCAGTCCCCATCGATGACAACTTCTGTGGGCTCGACATCAACCAGCCCCTGGGGGGCTCGGTGCCCGTGGACGGGGTGACGCTCTTCACCTCCAGCCGCGACCGCATGACCTCTGTGGCTTCCTACGTCTACAACGGCTACAGCGTGCTCTTTGTGGGCACCAAGACGGGCAGGCTGAAGAAGGTAAGCCTGTGCCCGTGGCTCTGGAGAGCCAGGAGCTGGGTTTTGTCTCTCTCGGGATGCTCGTCACTGCTGCTGTGTCTTATGGGTGCTTCCCAGTGGGAAACTGGGAGCGAAGCAGGAGTGGAAGTCGCAGGGTTTGGGTCACAGAGAGCCTGTGTTGGTGAGGCAGAGTTCAGCCCTCAGCGCTGTTAGTGTGGTTTGTTCTGAAGTGCCAAGTTTTGGGAAAGGAGCAGTGGAAGCTGCTGCAGGGTGGTCTTGGAAAAGGAACCAAACGAGGTCTGATGGGAATCTTGCAGTAGTTTTGTTTCCCAGCAATCCTTCTGCAACTGGTGTAGGAGACCATGAGTTAGGAAGCCATTGGAGCTGCTGGTGGAGGCGGGATTTTGGTCATGGAGAGATGGGAATGGGTTCATGTGGCTGCTTTTGGAACCAAGCCTCAGGGCAGAGTCCTACTGCTTCCCTCTGCCTCTTCCCTCCTGCTGGATGATTGATCAGTCCTGGGACATTCCTTGTCCTCTGCACAAGAAACACTGAGGAGGGGTTTGGTGGGGCTCAGCTGAGAGTCACAGAATGTTTTGGGTTGGAAGGGACATGGGCAAGGACACCTTCCACTAGCCCAGGTTGCTCCAAGCCCTGTCCAACCTGCCCTTGAATGACTTCTAGGCTTTTGAAGTCCAGCTGGGACTGCCGCACTTCTGAGTGACAAACTCACAGAATATTCTGAGTTGGAAGGGAACTCTCTGAGGAGTTCTGTATTTAAAATAAGTTTGGAAGTGGCCTTGGGGTGTAAACAGAGGCGTGTGAGAGCCTTTGTTGGCCTTTAGAGCTGGAGCTGCAGCTGGAAGCCAGCTCAGCAGTAGGTTTGATCCAGCTCCAGCAGAACCAGCCTTGGAGCTGCTGCTCTGGCAAGCTGAGACCCTTCCAATTAACCTCAGCTCTAAATGACAGCTTTAGGTGAACCTGTTAAATGCAGCCCCTGCTCCTTCATGCCAGGGAAAGAGTTAACAAATGTAATCAACAGCAGGCTGTTAATTTTTTGAGTCCTTAAGCAGCAGGGAATTTCTTCCTCATCTATCCAGGAAGATACAAGGACAGGCAGATACTACACTTGAATGTCTGCATCATTTTAATTACATCAGTTCATTAATATTCATTCAGCACTTTACAAGTGCTGAGTAGTAGTAAATTAGGTGCCTCCCTGGTGCCTCTCGAGTGTCAGTGGGGCAGTTTTGAACGTGGGGGAGAGGGAGCTTGTAAAGCAGAGCCCTTCACTTCCCTGCACAGGGGAGAGCCGGGGTGCTTTTAGCTAAATGGAAGGGAGAGGAGCCCTTGGCACAGCCCAAATGCACCTGCCGAGCTCGGAGCTGGGGATGCAGCCCGGAGATGCAGCCTGGTGCTCGCTGCGTGCAGGGGTTTGGGGGGACAGGGGAGGCTCGTCGCTCAGAGGCAGCAAAAGCCAAGAGCCTGTGCCTGCACACGAGGTATTTACGGGCTTGTTCCGTGAATTATGAAGGATTACAGAAGCAGCAGTCCCTCCAGCAGGGTTTAATTCCTGGTGCTAGTCTACACTGAACGGTTTTTGATGCGAAGTTAATCTATTCATGCTCCGCTGTCCAGAGGGAGGGCTGTGGAATCCTTCACCTGGAATCCTTCATCTGTTGGATGAAAATTGGCCCATCCCTGGAGTAAATTCGTTCCAGACATTCACTACAGTCAGGCTTTCGTGGCATCTGCCCTTATTTAACATCAGAGCTGCCTGCAGCTGATGGGATCCATCCCCCCTGTAATTAACTGGAACAATCGTGGTCCCGTCCTCCCCTGTGTGGGGCCGAGGATGTTGCTGTTCTCTCTCTCACCGTTCTGTCCTACACCTTCAGCAGATCTTCCCTCATTTGACACGTGGGATTATCTTTTCCATGGCCTGAGAGAGGCCAGGTGAGGCACAGGAAGCAGCTCTGCACAGAGCTGAGGGGCTCTGGCTGCAGAGGAGGTGAGACCCGGGGGAAGTTAACAGGTTGTCTCGGGATTTTGTGCCTGTTTCAAGATAACCAGACACGTCTTGAAGCCAGTGAGTGCTCGGGACTGTTTCCTTATCACTCCTTCGCCATCTGTGAAATGATGGTGGAAATGTTCAGCACCTCTGTAAGTGCCAGGGATTTGTGGAGATGCCTTTTCCACCAGATCTCCTTCGTGTCCTCCTCCGTCTCAGATCTACCCACACAATTAATGTCTGAAAGCTTTGTCACACCTATTCCCTCGCCCACAGCTGTTGATTTCCTTTGGAAATGAGCTGCTGGCTCTGTCTGGGCTTTCAGGGAAGGTGTTTTTGTGTAGCTGGAGGAAAGTCAGGGAGATGTCTCTGAAGCCTTTCAAATTTGCCTGTGCTCCCCCAGTGAGAATTCCTTACTGGAAACACTGGGTTCCCTCACTGGTGTCCTCCTGCCTTTAGCTCTTCACCTCACTGCTCCTGCCACATTCCCAGCTCCTGCTGGTTCTGCTCCCCAGCAATTGTCTCAAAGTGGGTGAGAAGCAAATGCTGCTGATGCTGGGGCCCTCTGGCTCAAGCACAGGTACGTGGGTGAAGTTCTGCCTCCTGCTCTCCTTCCAAAGCACCTCAGCTCCCTGGCTGTGGGAACAGGAGGAAAGGGGATCATGTTGGAGACAAAACCATTCAGAATCGTGGATTCCTCCAATGAAGCCGTTTCCATCAAGCAAAATGAGAAGGGACATTAATGCAACAGTGAACAGCAACTAAGTGCTGGGGGGAGATGTGTCAGCTTGCTTGTTCTGTTTATGGGCTTCATACAATTCTATCAATATTGATGTGTGATGCCTTTGATTTTGACACTAATCATTGCCATGAATTAAATTTGCAGCCATATAATTAGAACTGCTATTAATAGGGCCTCAAGCTAAGCACTGCTGTGCTAGTTGTCTTTTTCCTGATGGAAAAAGGCATCCACGGAACTCAGCTGATGTGGTTTGCCTGGGAGATGCTGAGACTGATGTGAAAATTGCACTTGCTGTGTTTGGAGGGGCTCCTCTGGAAGGCAGATTCATGGGAAGGGTCTGGCCCAGAGGTTTCCCAGGAACTGCACCTTAAACTTCCCAGTGGTTTGCTGCTCTTGGGACACAGAGCCTAAGTGGGAGAGAGGAGGATGCAGGGAGAGCAGGGGAGCCCTCAGCGTGCAGGGCTGTTACTGCCTTGTTTCCATTCCATCTCCCCTTCCCCCTGCAAATGCTCCCGTTTATTCCCCTGCCCTAGCAGAGCTGTGTCAGCTCCGTGTCCCTGTGCACGCCTGGTTCCATCTCATCAGCCTGAGCTCAGTGCCTGGGATGGCAGCAAGGCTCACCACTAAAAATCAATCTTGTATTTCATCCCGAGAGGTCTGTTTCTTATTAGGTCTAATAAATCAGTGAAGTGCCCTTCATTCAGCTTGTCAATGCAGGACATTGTTTGTGATCAAGAATAAATAAATGTCTCTCCTCTGTCTGCCAGTTGCCATCTAGGTATTATTTTTCCATCATGCTGTTTATGCTGGCTGTAGGAAAAATGCAGTTCCTGCAGCCTTGCCTGCCTTCCCACGAGCTGGGAAGGCTCCTGGGTGGTACAGGCGAGGGAGAAGTGGGAACAGTGACGTTGTACCTGGGTTTCACCCAGCACCGAGTTGCTCAGTGGTGATAAGGCTTTAACTTGTGTGCTTGGAGATGTGGAGGTGTTGCAGTGCTGCGGGCAAGGGCCCAGGTGTGGTTATTTCAGACGCCCTGAGGTGAAGGATAAAGCGTGCAAATGAAATCACCCCCAATTCTCCTGGAAAAATGGGTGTCACACGCTGTCCTGGACACCTGTGCCCCTCTGTCCCCAGGGCAGCTGCACTGGACGTGCCTGGAATCCATCCCAGGCTGTGAGGTCACTACTCAGGATCTGTCTGCAGGAGTGCTATGGAGAAATACACAGTGCTGGGACTCTCTTTGGGATGGGGAACACATTCCTGTCACCTGTTGAATTCCTGAACTCAGTCCTTGCTCCCCGCCTCCCCTTTTCCAGGGGACAGCGGTGAGTGATTGGATTGTGCCACCAGAGGAACGGAGAACTTTTAAGTGCGTTGTTACGTCTTGGGACGTGAGAGTTTTATTCAGCTTGGCTGATTTAATTTGTTCCATTAGTGGGAATAAAGGAGGTCTTTCACAATGAAATATATATGTCCGAACCTGTCCTTAGATGACTTCATTCTATGGATGGTTATCTCATCCTGGTGATTTATCCTTCATTATCGCCCCCGCACGCGCATCCCGCGGCCCTTCGGGAAAAACTCGGTTGCATCAGCGTGTGGAGAAGCCAAGAGGACACCAGGCTGTTATTGAACAGATGAAAATATCCATTTGCAGGCGCCTTCCAAAGGATTTGCCTGGTTTTAGCTGTAGGCTGGGAGGTCAGGGGCTCTGCCGGCTCCATGGTCAATCCATCACCCTCGGAGTGCAGATCCCCACGTCCCAGCAGAGGTGTGAGAGGGCAGATGGTTCTTGTTTGGCTGAAGAAGTTGTTTAATTGAAAGGTCTGGGAAGAAAAGTCTGGGTTTTGCCCTAGGATGTGAAATAAGGGTGTATTTGGTCACTACTGCACTGCTGCTGTGGTTGGGACTCGTTTTCTCCCTAAACAAGGATTTTTCCAGCCTCAGAAGGTAATTCCCCTTTGCTTCCATCTGTGCTGTCAAACCACAGAAGTGGGTCCCCAAAATGCCCCACAGTCCCTCACATTTGTTATTGTTCATAGCCAGGAGTTGGAATCTCACTTACTGATTGGAATTTGTTCAAGGGAATAAGAAAAGTGGTGGAAGCCAGAGGAGAGCACTGGGGTGTGTTTGGGGCTGGAGATGGGGCAGAGCTGCCAAGTCCCTCTAGACGCTGGGTCTGAGCACTCCGGAATGTCCCTGCCACCTCTTAAGGCATGAAATTGGCCTCCTCTCCCTGCTCTGGGTCTGTTATCTGGTGCCTGCCAGAGCAAGTCACATCAGGGAAAAGCCAGAAGTTGGCAGATATTTTATAGCTGCTGGAGAGCGAAGGGGCAGGTGTTCAGGAAATGCTGGGGATGTGAAATGGAGCCAGGTGAGCTCGGAGGCTGCTTTAATCTCATTTCTTGGCTCAGGAGATGGAGGGTGACTCTGGGTTTTATGCAGGTTCAGGCACCTTGAAAAGTCAACTTGAAATTTTGGAGGGCAGCGATTGCATTTGGTTCAGTTCTAAACTGGGGTTTGGGGGGAGGCTGCGAGGGGCTGAGCAGCCTAATCCATGGAATACATCCTGCTTCTGGAATCATGGAGTGGCTTGGGCTGGAAGGGACCTTCAAAGGCCATCCAGTCCTGCCATGAGCAGGGACACCTTCAACCAGACCAGGTTGCTCAGTGCCCCATCCAAACAAGGTTTTTTATCTTGAACATATTTTGGAGATAATTCATCCCCACACCTCCTCTCGGAGGTATTATCTCCTTTATGAGCATCAAGTGAGGCAGAAGTTATTCCTCCTCCGTTTCACGGTGTTTTCATCACGTTCAATAATGAGTTTCTACTTGAAATGATCTTGGTGAAAAATGTCATGAAATTCTAAACTCTTTTGTGAGCTCCTGTTGGTTTTCCTGCCTGTCCCGGCTTTCCTCAGAGCATGAAGCTGAGTGAGTTGCTGTGCTCTGGATGTTGTTGGCTTTGGGGGTAGGGCAGTGTCAGACTCCTGCCTTTCTACTCACGAGTCAAGAAGTTCATGCTTTCTTTACTATAAACATATTTTTCTGCTGGCTTTTAAAATCCTCAGAGGTCAAAATAACACCGGTTTTGGTCCATTTGTAAGATCTTAAATCCCTGGGTGGCAAGAAATACTGTGAGAAGACCAGGCTATGTTGCTTCTCTAATTGCCTCCTCGAGGCAGAGAAAACAAATGTGGAAACCACAAATGTGCCGGGAGAGACGGGGGAATGTGCAGGGAGAGCCCTGGGCGCTGCCGCAGCCCCCGAGCTGCTGCTGCTGCTGCGAAAAGGCTGGGATTTGGGGACAATCAGGGGGTGAGACGCCTGGGGAAAGCAGCAGCGCCGCGGTTTGAGGTGGGGATGGCTGCGGGGCTTTCCCTGGGTGTGCGGTGGTGCCGCCTTTAACATCCCCTCCATCCATGTCCTGAGCCGGGCTGTGAAGCGCTGCCGGCTTTGGGCGGCACATCCCCCAGCGGAGCATCTGCCCGCATTTACGGCCGAGCCGGGCGGGGATGGGACGCGGGCAGTTTCTGTCTATCCGCACGGGCCCATTGCTCCCGTTACGAAGCACGGGCTCCGCACCTCCCCCTGCCTTTCACGAGCCTCTTCCCATTCCTGCCGAGCCGCTTGGATAGGCAGAACCCCGCCTTTGCCTTCGGGGAGCTCGCTGCAGGCAGCCCAGGCTGGGAATAACAGAGGGAGGGAAACCCCTGCCTGCTGGAAGGAGCTCCCGGGGATGCAGCACCCCGGGGGATTTTGCACCAGAATCCCCTGGAGCTGTGGAAGGAACTGAACCTGAGCTCTGCCCGGGCTGTGACCCAAAGCTGTCGCTCCCATGGAGCTTCCTCCTGAGCGGAGGGAGAGGCCCCCAGTCACTCCCAGTTCATACTGGGGAGCCTGCTGGAAGCAGGGGAGGATGGTGGAGGAATAGAGGGTTTAGGATTGTGATTCCTTGGACACGGATGCAGAAGGGGAGCACAGGCAGCAGCACGGGAAGGCTGCAATAATTAGCAAGAGGCTCCATCAGCAATTGTCCCGCCAGCCCCTGCCAGCGCCTGCACCTCTCCCGCTGTTCTCTCTCGCTCGGTGACACGGCTCTGCATCAAACAGACCCGTGTACATGAAAGTGATGTGCATTGGAATGAATGTACGCATCATACAGCCTCGCTCCTATACAGCACGGGAAGGGGTTTTTTTGTGGTTAGCTGCTACATTATTTATTGTGTGCCGGGCTTTAATCTCATAAACCTGCCTGCAGGCCTTAGGCAAACCAGCCTGAGCATCCTGGAAAGCCGGGAGCCAGCAGCGCAGAGCGCTGGGGGACTGCGGGTGGGAATTGTTTGTCTTGCCTCGGTCCCTCTGCCCCTGCAGCTCATTAAAAGCAGCGGCACCATAAATTGGTCGCTGCCACCACCTTAGAGCGTGATTTGCATTTGCCACTGGGAGGGGACGCCAGTCCCACACCCCGTCAGTCGGAAAGAACAAGAGCTGGTCCCTTGAGCTGCTGAGAGCAAAGGGAAAAGGGAAAAAGGGTGAGGGAGAGGCGCTGGGGTAAAACAAGGTCTGCCACATAAACGGCGCTGGGAGCTCTGCACCCTCCCGAGCGGCCGGGAGCGCTCTTGCCAGCACCTCGAGCTGCGAGTCAGCGTTTGGCTGCCTCATGCGGAGCTTGCTCTCGCCAGTCTTCCCGAGCCAGTGGTTGATGAGGAGAACAGAGCATCCCCCTGCCTGCCTCCCCTTCCCACTGCCTTTGATGCTCTTCAAGCTCCTCACTCCCAGAGACTTCGTACCACGAGCACAAGAAAAGGGGTACCCTGGGCTTGCACGCTGAAATTAGTGAATAACAGAGCTGGAATGAAACCAGAGTTCCTCCTCCAGCCCTCCCCTTTCTTCTGACTCTCAGGCCAATTGCAGTTCTGGAGTATGTTTGGGCTAAATCGTTGTGCAGAGCTCTGAAGCCAAAGGGCAGCAGGCTGTGACCCTCTCTGCTTTTCTTCTCGGGATTTCTTTGTGCAGAGCCTTTCACCCCAGGAGCTCGGTCTCATTACTGAGAAATAAATAATTAGAATATCTGGAAGGTCCAGGTGTAGTGGAAGGGAGACTGAGGAGTTTCAAAGACACACAGGCTGCTTTCTGCCCCTGCATTCCCACCTGGAAAAGGGGTAACTGCACTTCCTGACTTCACGGGGAGTTCAGCTGGGTTTGTAATTCAAAGTGCAAAGAAAGCAAGATAAACACTGACCTTCACCATTGGCAATCAACTGATCAATGTTTAAATGTTGCATATTTTGGAGCAAAGCACATCCCATTGCATGGGCCACGTTTTTTATTATTTGCCCTTGATTTTTAGGGGAGTTTGGCTGTGCCAGGGTGCAGGCGTGGGGCTGGGATTTGGCTGATTCCAGCAGCCCCAGAGTGGGGATTGCCAGGGAAATGCAGCAGGAACAGGACAAACAGCACCGAGCACCAGGTTTGGGGCGAGAAAAGCAGCTCAGTGTTTGCTGAAGAAAACAAACAAGTTTCATGTTTTTCAAGTGTGCTGCACGGAGCCTGGCTTGTGCAGAGCCCTGTGATCAGAGGCACCAGGCAGCCCAGGTCCAGCAGGAGCTGTGTTATTCCTCGAGGAGCATTAAAGAGCAGCCGATGCCTTCTGGAAATTGTTGATAAAGCTCTCTTTTTTAGAATCATTTTTGCTTCTCCAGCACAAATGTAATATTTCTTGTTTGGATGTGTTGCTTTCTTCATTCACTTTTATTATTAGGGACATTTACATGAAAACAGCTTTTTTTTTTTTTGCTCTCGCAGCACATTTCCCAATTGCAGCTGCACTTCCTGCGTGGAAGGAGATCTCCACCTTCCCTGGGATTGGGGCTGCCAGGCTCAGGGATCAGGGATGGGGATGGGCCCTCCACGTGGGGCAGCTCCCTGTGCTCCAGAGGGGATGTTCCAGCTCATCCCTGGCTCTCTGCTCTCTTTACCCACCTTGTGGGTTCATTGGGATGCTGGGTGTGTCCATCCCCTCCCGAGCACAGGATTTATTTGTACCTTTCCAGCAGAGAGAGGCCGCTGTGAAACCCTCGAGCAGGCAGGAATCCTCCCAGGGTTTCCCAAAGTGCCCGGCCCTGGTTGGGGAGCAGTTTGGGAAGGGAGAGCTAATGGAGATGTCTGGCAGATGGAGAGTGCAGTGATAATGTACATTACAGGGAAAACCCCAAAGGCTGCTGTTCGGGGCATGGCGATGACATAAGCCATGTGGGATGGGAGATTTATTCCCTCCCTGCTGGAGGGAGCCCAGCTCCCTCCCCTGAACAGGCACCTGGAGAGGAACCTGCAGGACCTTCCCTTTCTCTGCCTGCCTCGCTCGTCTCCGCAGATGGGAAATGGAAACTCCAGATGTGTTAAGCACATCTTTAATTTCCTCTCGCTCCATTTCTGCTGGAGGTTTGTTTTAGGGGTTGGCATTTCAGGTGTTTGTTTTGGTTTTTTTTGCTGGCATCTTGAGAAGCTTGGGATAAGCCAAAAAAAAAAGGAGAGAAGTTTCAGGAGAGAGGAGCTGCTCTGGCTGTGGGGTGGGGGACGCCCTGCTCTGTCCCCACAAGTCCCCTCTGCACTGCCCTGGCCCAGCTCAGCTCCCCCCACTCCTGGCAGGAGCTCTGGGGCTGCTGATTCATGGAAGCAGATGCTTGGAGAGGTGAAATTCCTCCCTGTGTGCTTCCCTCACCCCTGACCCCGCTCCATTTCTTCCGCCTGACCCCCGAATTTCAAACCCGACCTTTGGTATCGCGGGGGAGGGGGGGGAGGCAGGAGGGCAGGGAAAGGGCAGGGTGAGTTTGGCTGTGGCTGGGAGGTGGGGGAGGTAAAGCTGCGATCCAAATGATGGCTGGGATGCTCTGTGATGCTCTGGGATGCTTTGGGATGCTCTGGGATGCTCTGGGATGTTGTCGGATGTTGTTGAATGCTGTGGGGGCTGTGGGGGTGGAGCAGGTGCTGCTGCTCCGTCCCTCAGTGCCCGTCTGGAATATTTGCCCGTGCATTCAGTTCCCTGAAATGTAAAATACGTCCAGGGCTGAGCTCTGAATGCCGTCCCCACCCTGTGCTTCCCCTGCCCTGCAGGGAGGGGCAAACCCCCGTGGGGTGCCGGGGGTGTGGGGTGAGGCTGGGGAACACGGGGATGGGGATGTGTGGGTGCTCGTGGCATTCAGCTTCACACCCCCGGGTTTGTGGCAGCTCCTGCTCCGTGTCTGGGGCTGTGGGCACAGCTCAGCCTCCCTGGGCTGTGGCATTTCTGCCTGTGAGCCCAGACAAACACAATCTGCTGTGCACAGTCCTCCCTCCCTCCCTCCCCAGCTCGTTCCTGCCTGGCCTTGGGCTGCTCCTTCCCCACTCAGTGCAGCAGTGGGGGGTTCTCATCCCTGCACCACAACAAAGGCAAACTGAGCTTTTCCACCTGCAGGAACATGGCAGAGGACCCAGCTGAAGGCAGCACCTTTCCAGGGCCTGGGGACACAGGCAGGACTCGATTGTCCTCTTGGGATCTCCGTCCCCATCCCCTGAGCCCCTGCTTCAGCACAGCCCGCCAGCCCTGGTGTGCCCGGGCTGGGTTCATGACTTCTCCCCTCTGACACGCTGCCTGGGGGGGATTTAAAGCAGAATAGAAAAATCCCTGCTGTGTCATGCGGAGGCAAAGTGGCCCAATCCATCTCTGTCCCCGCAGCGCGCTGCTGGCTCCCCGAGCCCCCGGGGAAGGTCCCTGTCGATAGAGTTCTGCATCTTGTCGTGGCACTGCCGAGTCCTTGGGAATGGATGTGGAGGCTGGGAGTGCTCAATATCCCCCTGACAGGTAGGGGCTCATTTAATGGGATGCTGCCTTATCCATTACCCTGGGAGCGGCCGCGGGCCCGGAGCAGGTGCCGGGCTCCCCCTGCCACCACAAAGGCTCTGTGTGAGTGAGGACGCAGTAAATGTCTCTCGCTCCCAGATTTATTCCTTCATTAGGTATTTAAATCCATTCTGCTGGATAGGATGCTTCTGTGAGGGAGGCTGCTGCCTTTTCTCTCTGTGGAATAAACGTGGGGGCTGCCAAACAGCTCTGCCCGGCCGAGCCCCTTCCCCACACCCGCAGAGCCAGCGGGGTTTGGGCAGGGGGAGCAGCAGTGGGGTGGGGAAGGGGCTGTGGGTGCTTCGTTCAGCCTCTGCAGAGAGTGGGGGGTTTGTGGGAGGGAATCCCAGCAGAGGGGTGAGCAGGAGGGGGCTGCAGGGCTGGAAGGGGTGCTGGGGTGGGCGCAGCCGCACTGGGATGGCCCCAAATCCCCGTGGTTTGGGGAGGTGTTGGGCTGGGCTCACAGTGGCCTGGCCAGCAGCCAGCTCTGGCCACCCCACACCAGCTCAGGGACCCACTGGGTTTGTCACAGCAGGGATGGGTCCCACAGGCCCCTTCCTCGCCTTCCCCTTTCCCACTCACAGCCAGGCTGGACCATCCCAGCATGGAACGTTTTTGGGAGGTGCAGTAGGTGCTCTAAAACTGTGCAGTCATGGAACCAGACAGCTCCGGGAAGAGCCGAGAAACTAAAATTAGCAGGAGTGCCCCAGGCAGGGGCCACCTGGGGCTCTGTTTCGTTTCGCTCTTAACTTTCATCTCTTTTATTTATAATTTGTGGTTGATTGATTTTTATTTTTTTTAAGCTTTTTTTTCCTCTTCCCTCCTTTGAAAACGAGGAGCTCTGCTGGCTCATGATGTGTAATCCCTGCATTCCCTAGGGTGGCATTGCCTCTTCTGCCCCAGTTCTGCCTGGTTCCTCCCCCCCAGCAGCAGCATCTTCTTCCACCCAGCAAGAGAAGTGGTGGGCAAGCCCTGGCTCCGCCCTGGACCACGTCTCCTCCTCTCCATCCTTCCTTAGCAGATTTTTGTGCTCAGCCCTGCTCCACCCCAACCTGTAACGGGTCCTTCCCTCAGGTGTTGGACCTCTGGGAACTGGAGGACCCAAATGTGGTGATTTCAGACAGTGGTTTTAGAATCTGTGGCTGCCCCTGGATCCCTGGCAGTGTCCAACGCCCGGGGCTTGGAGCAGCCTGGGACAGTGGGAGGTGTCCCTGCCATGGCAGGGGTGGGATGGGATGAGCTTTAAGGTCCCTTCCAGCCCAAACCATTCTGGGATTCTGTGACCTGCCCTGCCCTGTGCTTCCCGTGCCCCCTGTGTGTTCTTCCTGGGCCGGGTTTGGGGTTTGCACTGTTTGGGTTTTCTCCTCAGGCAATTCCCAGCACCCTTGTCCTGGGGAATGCTCCGTTGTAGGGCAGCAGACTGGATTCCCTGGCTCACTTTGCTCCTGGCTCTGCTCAGTCCCAGCTCTGTGCCAGCTCTGATGGCAGAACGTGCCCGAGGCTGTCTGGAAAATAAACCAAACCTCCTTGAGCCCTGGTCAGCCAGGCGAGGTTTGGGTGAGCTCCAGCGGAGGGGAAGCCGGGGAGGATTTGTATTGATGGTTAAAGGTTTAACAGCCCCTCCCCAGCCCTGGGCAAAGCACCTCCAACCTCTTCATTACACAGTTTATTCTTCTAATGAGGGCTGCTTTCAGCAGCCTGACCCACCCTGGCTCGCTTTGGTGTGAGGTGACCTGACCCCTGTCCGCCGAATCCCCTGAATTCCTCTTTGCCGCTTCCCAGAGCTTTCTCCTGGCCCCAGCTCTCAGTGCCGTGGGCCGGGATAAATTCACAAACATGTTCGGGGTGATGTTCAGGGGTTTGCTCACCACCAAAGCATCCCAGAGCGTGCCTTGAAATCGGAAACCTGGCGGAGGGAGGAGCTGGGACCGGAGCAGAGATGGTGTCGGTGTCAATCAGCCTCATCCCCGGGCTCAGGGCAGCACAGATTTCAGTCCTCAGCTTTGGCCAGCGTGGATCAGGATTTCCTTTTGCCCCTGGGAATGGCACAGCAAAGGAAACATTCATCTGAAACCAGGGTGTGTTTTAAAAGCCCAGAAAATCCAGTAGCTTCCCCTGAACCGCTGTTCTTTCCTGCCGTGTCTCTGGCTAAATTAAGACTTTCTTAGAAATGCACAGGTTAAAAGTTTAAAAGCTTAAGGTTTCATTCATAATTCACATATCAATGAGGCTTTGATTCCTCCCGGGGAGAGCCGCCGGTGGCTGCAGTGAATGTTGATAGGGGAGCCCAGCACCTCTGTGCCTCCCCTTCCCGAGCTCCTTTGTCCAGAGGCAGAGCGGGATGGCTCCCAGGGGCTGCTGCTGGGGAGAGCCAAACCTGTCCCTTTTGGGTCACTGGCTTGAGTCTGACCCAGGGCAGCAGATGCCAGAAGTCATTAATGTCTGACGGCTGCTCAGGGCCCTGTGACAAACGAGGCACCGGCTCCTGGTCCTGTTCCCAACAAGGGCAGCATCCCAATCCCAGAAACCTGCTGCCACCCCTGCCTCCGATGGCCTGGGGCAGTGACTATTATCAGACCATTCCTGATCGCTGCCCTTCCTATCACAGCATCCCCGGTTGTTCCAGGGCAGGGAAAGCCTTGCCCCGTTCCTGTGAGGATGAGGAAGCCAAGAGGGCTGGGCTGGGGTGAGTTCCTGGGGGTCACAGTGTGACAGCACAGAGGGGATGCTCTGTGCTCTGCTGCTGCTTCCAGGGTAGGAGAGTGATGGCTTCAACCTGAAAGAGAGGAGGCTTGGATGGGATATTGGGAAAAATCCTCCCCTGGGAGAGTGGGGAGGCCCTGGCACAGGGTGCCCAGAGCAGCTGTGGCTGCCCCTGGATCCCTGGAATTGTCCAAAGCCAGGTTGGACGGGGCTTGGAGCAGCCTGGGACAGTGGGAGGTGTCCCTGCCTGTGGAATGAGATGAGATTTGAGGTCCCTTCCAGCACAGGCCATTCTCTGGCTGGATGGACAAACCCTCCACACAGCACTGATGTGTCTGTGCCCCTCTCAGAGCTCCAGCCTGTCGTTCTCTCCCTTCCGAGGAGGAAGAGGAGCTGGGAGTGGGTCCTGCACAGGCAGCAGGGAGGAGGTGCCTTCCCCTGGCCGGGCTGATCCTTCCCATGGCTGTCCCTGGCACCCTGCCCTCCCTCCCCTCACCCAGATGGTCTCTGAATCTCCTTGTCAGGCATCCAGGAATGTTTCCCCTGCGCTCTTCCCATCCTCTCCAGCAGCCTCCTTGCCTGGCTGCAGCCTTTCAGCCTTAATCTCCTCTTTGTGCCTCAGAGGCACCTCTGCAGCTCTTGGCTGCCACAGGAGCTCCAGCCACGGCTGCTCTGCTGCTTTTTGGGTGAAGATGCCCCCCATCCTCCCCCTTCCCACCATCCTCCCCCTTCCCCCCCTTCTAATTCTGACAGTTTTGAGAGGGATTAAAGAAACAAGTGCAGCAGCCTGGCAATTTGGCTTGAAACTTGTTCCTTTTGAGAATCTTTTGCCTTTATTATCCAGCAGATAAATCTGCTTTCAGCTGCCTGTCTGTGCTGGGAATGGGAATAGCAGGGAGCAGCCCCCTGTGCTAATCCCCCCTTCCCAGGTGTGGTGCCACTTCCATCCCATCCAGGACCACCAGGACCGGGCTGGAAACGATCTGGGGGCCGGTGCTCTCTGCCTGTGGCTCCCTGGTTGTTATTCTTCAAAACAAGTTAAATTTGAGATATTAATCTCAAGAAGGAGAGGAGTTTTTCTTCCTTATTTTCCATTGTTTCCCCCCCTCCCAAACTTTTCCAAAGGCTTTGCTGGCAGCAGGCGCTCCGTGGCAGCGGGGCCAGGAGGGCGCTTGGCAGCGGCTCAGCGGAGGGGATTGGATTGCAGGAACAGAAATCCCTCCACACTGGGAGCCGGGTTTTATCCTGCCATGTGGCATCTGGCCCCGGAATGCTGCCTGTCCCCCGCCCCACCGCAGGTGACGCCGGCGGGACCCGGCCCTATTGGTGGCCCGGCTGCTCCGAGCAGGAAATCACCGAGGATCCTGTGCATGGGCACTGCCTTCAGGTGTCTTTGGGGTGGATTTGGGGCATTTTTTTCAAACTTCTTAAAATCTGTATTAGAAATCTGCTAAAAGATGAACGAAGGCAGCTGCTCTCAGTTCTGAGCCACGTTCAGCTTAGAGCAGCACCTGGGGCTGTGTCTCTGAATGGAGTTGGCAGCTTTTGGGGGGGAAGGTTTGGGCAGGTTTGGAGCGTGGGCAGAGGTTGGATCGTCCCCTCGCTGTGGGATCCACATTTGGGGGTCTTTGCTGAGCTGTCTCTGGTCCTGGCTGTGAATTTTGCAACAAGTGTGGCTCTCAGACCCTGGGCACTGAACCACAGGCAGGAGCTGGGCTTCCCACTGCAGTTACATCGATGGCTGACCTTTCCTCCCAAAAATCCCCCAGGGGCTCATCCTCACCTCCTTTCCCCTTCCCATCTCTGCTTATCCAAAGCTCCCCTAATATTTAAATCTCTCCATAAACCCTCACTCAGCAGCACAGAGTAATGCACTGATACACACTGAGCTGTTGACAACACAGGTGCCAGGGGCAGTGAGAGAAAAACCATTGAATTTCTTCCTAAAAAAGGGCAAGAAATGGGCAAGAAAAAAAACCCCGGGCCCCAGGAAAGGCACAGGTGCTGCTGCTGCAGGCACTGGGCTGGTTTGTGCTCAGGATGTAAAGGAAGACATTTCTGAGGTGCCCCTGCTGTAAAAGCTGTCCCGGGGCTGCCTGGCTTTGCCTCGCCGTGTCTTTCACCCCAGCCTGGTTCTCCCCAGCTCTCTGCCCCGAGGCACTGCCAGGGTGGCACAGCCCGGGCTGGCTGGTGGCCCTGGTGGCCCTGGCAGCCCCCGGTCCCAGCTGGGGCAGGGGGGATTAGAGCCCAGCCCGGCTGCGCTGGCAGATGCTGTGGTAGCTGAGCTGGTGCTTTAGTGCTCCGTGTGAACCTCCACAGCCATTCCTGCAGATGTTTCCAGGGGTCAGGTTGATAATGAAGGGATTAATTTAATTCCCCCCGCCCTCACCGAGTTCCCCCTGCAGCTGGTGTGTGCCTGCTCATCTGGGGGTGTTTTTATTGGCGTGATTCGGGCACTGCCCGGGGCTGGAGCTCAGGAAATCCTTGGGTTGGGGTTGTCCCAGTGGACTGGGAGCTGTGGGATGCAGCCTCTGACCCTTCCCACAGCCCCTGGCTTGGACAGGAATAAAACACCCAGCAAATACTGGAAACCCAATGACAGCCAAAAATGTTTTGACTTTAATGGAGTGGCCCAGTGCAAAAATCACCTTCTACCAGTCCCACTGCAAGGCTCAAGCCTGACCCTGTGACCTGGGGGGCTCTGGGGGTCCAAGGGTGATGCCCCAGGAGCAGCACAACTTCGCCTGTGGGTCCGTGGGTCTGTCCCTGCCCCAGGGAAGGAGGGAGGGCACATTCCCAGGTCGGTGCTGGGGACAGGGACGTGTCCCCTTGGAGGCAGAGGGTGGCGGGGAAGTGAGAAGCACATTAGTATTGCTGGCTGCAGCTTCCCTGCCTCCGAGCAGCTCTTGGCGGTGGGTGGCTGCAGATTTTTTCCTCAATTCTATCCCAAACCTGTTTCAGATTAAAAACAAACGCTGTTGCATATCGGTTTGTCAGTCACTCTAGACCTAATCTCCCAAAATAATCTTTTGCCAGCCCTCCTCCTCCCCCAAGATGGGCAGTAATTGTTTCAAGACATGTCAGCCTTTGTTTAAAGTGAGGTTTGTGTCTTCCTGAGGCTCGTGTTCTTGGAAGGGAAAGAAAAGAGGTGCTGAGCAAGGGCTGACTGCAGGGAGAGGTGGGAGGGGAGAGATGAGGGGGGGATTTGGCAGCCCCCATGTGCTGGGGATAATTTTCCTGCTGGTGTGGGACAGCACGGGTTGGTCGCTGCCGTGTCCCACCAGGCCCAGGTGAGCTCCAAACTGCTGCAGTGCCCTGGGGAGAGGAGAGGGACCTGTTTTCCCTTGCTCCTGTCTAAACAACAAAGTCCATTTCCCACCAGTGTTGGAAAATAATCCCTCCCACTGATTTTTACCTATTTTGACTCAATATTAATCCAGCTCAGGTCTCTGCAGGTAGAGCTGAATGTCAGTGCCCAGGAGGCTCTTCTGGTGCCATGTGCTCACCACATCCGTGCTCTTGGTTCCTCTGCTCTGTGGCAGTGCAGGGTCAAGGCTCAGGGTCTGTGCTCACAGGGACTGCCCCACGCTGCTCTCCGGAGCCCTGGGAGCAGCTGGAAATGCCTGTTGGGAACGAATTTCCCAAAAAATGTGGCTTTTTGGCTGAGCGCTGCTGTGGTGAAGGAGGTTTTTAAAGGGGATCGGGTGCCAAAACTTTGAAGGAGTTTTTTTCCAGCTATAAGAAGTGATTTTTAGAAAAGCAGAACTTGCTGGCTCTGCAGCTCCTGTGTTTTTTGGAGGATTGCTCTCCCAAATCAGCCTTCCCCCATCGCCCCGCCTGCATCTGCTCCCGTGTGTGTCCCTGGCAGTGCAGGCACGCGTGGTCCCGTGTGCCAGGCAGATAAATATTGCAAAAGTGCTCTGGGACGTGACAGACACCCTGGGGCTGTCGTGTTCTTACCTGGCTCTGCTGCTCCTGCTGGCTTTGCCCATGAAAAGGAGATTGGCAGCACTGGGAATTGGCCACCATTCCCAGGAGGAACTGGTTTGTGGGCTCTTCCAGCAGCCCGAGCATCTGGGACAAGTCGGTTCACAAATGTGGTAACAGCTTATCAGGGAATTGTGGTTTGGATTACAGCAAAATCCCAGAATGAGCAAATCCCTGACTAATCTGGAGGGCTCTGGCAGCCTGACTGCGGCTTCAGAAAGGAAAATGGAGCTGGCAGAAGTTTTCTGTGCCCTCTGGGAACTTTCTCCCAATTCACACCCTGTTAGGATAACAAAGTAAAAACATTTCATTGGTCCCTCCCTCCTTATTTCTGGGCCTCCCTGCGTTTGGATTTTCCATTTCTTGCTTTTCCTGGTGGTGCTGCTCAGTGCTGGGGACTTTGAGCTGCTGGGTAGAGACGAGGTTTGAAACATTAAAATCCGGGCTGGGTTCAGCTCCACGTCCACTGACAGATGTGAGGGTCTGGGGTGAGAACTGGAGCAGCCAGGGGCAGCTGCCAGAGCCAGGAATTTCAACTCCACCTTAAATGAAGGGCCTGGGAGCGTTGGAGCTGTAATGCTCGGCTGGAATTGCCAACTGGACTGTTAAATAGCTGTGGTTTGGGCTGCGAGGAGCAGGTATTTCTAATGCACGGACTCGCTGTGCTGGAGTTTAGCCGGCGTTCGGCGGCGCCGGGAGGGAAGCAGAACAGGTTTTACCTCCTGTACCTCCACCCCCACGAGAGGTCCCTTAGGTTGGCTGCTCCAGATGAAGCAGATTAATGGGATGTGGAACAGGGAAGTTGATGTTGCTGCTGATGGTGGTGGGAGCAGGGAGGCATCACCAGGTGAGATGCAGAGACTTCGCTCTGTATTCCCAATCTTTGGGCACTCTCCCTGAGCCCAGACCTGCTCTGCTGAGGGCTGTGTGAGCTCACGGAGTCACCAGCCCAGCTCTGGTGACACCGTTTGAATACAAAACCCCACAGGGCACCTTTGGACAGGTCCCCAGCACCTTTAACCACGGGACCTGCAGGAAGCTGCCAGCTAGAGTGGTCCAAACCATGATTTCCCTTGCCCAGCCACTGCTGAAGCTCTTTGTGTGCCTGAGCTAACGTGGAGGAGCCCCAAAGAGGAGCAGGCAGACACCCACCTCCCCTCTGCGTTATTCAGAACCGTGGGGGGATGTGATTTGCATTCTTTACGGCACCGTGGGATCTCTGATTCCCTTTGGGGGGAGATTACACGAGATTGCAGCAAGGCTGGCAGGGAAATTGCTCCAAATTGCACCTATCATGGCAAGGACGCGTGGCTGTGCACGCTCAGAGCCGGGGCTGCTCCCGGGAAAGGGCTGGGAGCAGGAGAGGGTCAGGGTGGGAGAAGGGGCTCTGTGACCCAGGGACGCTCCCAGGATGTGGTGGTGCTCCATCACAGGGGAGCTGGTTGAGCAGGAGGTGGTGGAATGGGAGGCCAGGTGGCATCTTTTCCTGGGAGAAGGAATGGGAGAGGAGGGTGGAGCAGGCACAGACGGGTTTGGCTGTCTAAATCTTGAAGGGAAATCAGCGTGGAAGCACGTAGGGTTCTGCTGTGAGACGCTTCCCCTCACATCCCAATTAACACGAGCAAACACAGGCGCTGCACGGAGCACAGGATACATGTGTTGATATTTAATTATATCCCAGCAGCCAGGCCTGCTCCAGCCGCTCCCGGGGGTGCCAGCGGGGTGACACCGAGGGCGCCGCAGTTAATTTAAAAATACTTTGATGAATTTATTAAAGAGGGGCTGGATCCTGTCTGTGCCAGCAGCGTGGGAAGCTGCAGGTGGGTCCCAATCCCTGCATCCTGTGCCACCCCTGTGTCCCTGTCCTGCTGGAGCAGCACCTGGGGGATCACCGGGAGCCGCTCTCCGGCTCCGCGGTGTTTCCTGCTCAGTTGGCTTTTATGGGATTGCCCTTCCTGGCTTTGACGCTGCAGGTTTCTCCCTGCACCTCCCAACTGCTCCACAACTTCTTGGAAGAGACATCAGGGCCTGGCCAGTCCCACTTTCCTTTCAAAATGCATTCAGCACGAGGAGCTGCAGTTTCACTGGAGCAGAAGGAGCGCCTGTGCGAGCTCCTCTTTCTCGCCTCCTTTTGCCTCTTTCTGCTCAAGCTTTTTGCTGGGATATCAGCAGGGCCCTGGGCATTATTTATTGATTCTTCAGCAACACAGAGCAAATCCTCCACCACGGTGCTGGTGTTCCCTGCCCACAGCCCCCGAGAACAGGTACTGGGAGGAAAATGAGAGTAAACTTTAAGTCCATTTCACAGCTGGACAGGAGGACACAGGGACGTGCCCGAGGCTGTACAAAGATTCCTGGAGCTGGGTTAGGAGGTCACAGCCCACAGTTTCTCTCCTGTTTCAGGGGAAAGGCTGTCATGGTCCCCTCCCCATCCCTGACAAGCCCTGTGTCCTTGACTCCTGGCCAAAGGTCTTTAACGTGAACCCACCCCAAACGCTCACCACCTGCCAAACCTCTGTCAGAGCAGCAGCATCTCCCAGTCTGGGCTGGCCTGGAGCCAGTGGCTCCTGGGCACAGGCTTTATATCCCAATCCAGAGCCTTGTGCAGCCCCCTGCGCTCCTCTGGCACCGCAGCTGCTGCTGCTGGGATGGTTCTGCACATTCCCACAGAGTGCTGCCTTCCCCAGAAACTTTCCTGGCTGTCTCCACTGCAGGAATCCAGATGGCTATTCTTCATCTTTCATACAATCTGCTCACGCCAGGCTCAGCTGGAGCTGAGTGCAGCTCGGCGTGGAAGGGCTGGCAAACCTCTGCTCGCATCAGGCAGGACTGAGAAACTTTGGGGGATTTGGATGCCTGCTGGATGCTGCAGAGAGCTTTACCCTGCAGCTGCAGGCCAAGCTGTGAGTCAGGGTTGGTGTCACATAAGAGCAGGGAGTGGTTTCAGGGCTATTTTCAGTGTCCAGGGAACACAAACCCAGTGCACTTGTTTTACTCTTGGGGTGTGTCAACATCCGGGCTCCCCATCCCTGCAAGTGTCCAAGGCCAGGCTGGATGGGGCTCTGGGTAACCTGGGATAGTGGAATGGTCCCCCACCATGGCAGGGGGTTTGGAATGACATGAGCTTTAGGGTCCCTTCCACCCCAAACCGTTCCGGGTTCTGAGATGTGTGGCAAAGATGACCTTGGCGTAAATGGGGGCTGCATTATCTGGCTTTTAAGCAGACACTGGACACGGAGAAGCTTTTGTGTGAATGAGAACTGCCCAACCTGTGCTGGAGCTCCTGACCCCAGCATTGCTCCCCGGATCTCTCCTCTAAGGTGGACAGGCAGATCAAGAGCCCCCGAGCAAGAGACGGAGCCGAAATCACGTGGCAACCACGGAGCCTTTGGATGCAGCCTGGATCAATTGGGAAGGCTTTGCCCCCTCGCTGTGTAAAACATCCAGAGCAAATGTAGAGTGACAGGAAAGGGGTCAGTGGTCTGGGTCACCACTGAGGTGCTGGAGGAGATAATCAGACCCTTTTCCTTCCAGTTCAGTGGCTGCCAAAAACACCGGAGCGCCTCACAAAAGTGCGGGGCCCAGCCAAGCGTGAGCACTCAGAGAGGCCAGCGCTGGAGGAGCCCGGTGTCCCCACCCCGAGTGCCACTGGCGGCTCAGCCCTCGCTCACTTTGATCTGCTCCACAGGGTGAGGACGATTTGGGGGTTGTGAGTCGGGGCATGAAACGTTCACATTGCCCCGCCTCACCTGGGAGGTGGCAAACTTCTCGTGGGCTGCTTTTGTGGACTGTTTTATGGTCCCTGGGGGACTCAGGGCAGGCTGAAGCAGCCAGCCTGGATTAGCAGTGCTGTTAATAGAACTTGAGAGCCTCTCTGCTCCGTATGGGGCTGGGCAAAGCCATAAAACGAGGTGATTTAAGAAGGCCAGACCCCACTAACCCTGCTCTGAGGGGTTTCTCTCCAAAGCTCTCCCAAGGAACATATTGGAGTTTGCTGCTGTTTAGCTCAAATCTTCCTCTCCAAACAAGGCTTCGGTGCTGATTGCATCTCCAAAAAGGCTCCCTGCCGGGGATGTTTTGACAGAAAGTGTGATAAAATATAACACAGCAGATACCGTCCCCCTCGCAGTTTGTGAGGAATTTTGTAACCTGAGGGGATTAATTCCGTATCATGTTACGGCACATAGTATAGATCCTGTCCTGCTTGCTGTTCCTTTGCATACATAATGAGCGAACCTTTGAACAAATTCGTTTGTATCTGAAAAATTCGTGTGGCCGGGCTTGAGCTAATCAAGTTCCCGTCTGCAGCATCTTCCCCCCACTTTGTCCCCAGATGATCTCACAGTTATCCCGACTTTCTCAAAAGCACAAATTAAAACACTTTCTGTGCGAGCTGCAATTGCTTTTGACAACTCAATGGCTCTTTGGAACTTGGGAAACCACAAAAAAACCTCCCAGGCTCCCCAGTTCTGCTCCAGATCCCTTCTTCATCTCTTCCCTGTCATTTACACCCCGTGGAGTGGGTGGGAATGGTGGGAGTGAAATGCTGGTTTAGGAGCATGGAGATAGGTGGGGTTTGGAGGCACGCAGGCAATTCAGCAATGATAATCGATGGGATTTGGGCATTTTCGGGAATGTGTCTTTGCTGCTCGCCGGGCGTTTGTGCAAATGATCAACAACTCGAGACGGGAGATTTGTTCCCCACTCCCTCTCCCTGTCAGCTTTTATTTGCCTTCCCTTGCCCTCCCGCACAATCCATAAGCCCTCCTCTTTTGCATGATTGTCTCAATTTGCATTTCCAGCAGATCCACTGACATTTGGCTGGACTCTGGGTGAAACACTCCTTGAAATTAGCCTGCACATTGAGTTTGTTCTGGGGAGATAAGAAGGGAAGTGGCAGGGGGGCCTGGGGGGAATTACACATGTGAAGCTGCGCTGGGAAAGGAGCACCAACAGCCACACTCCAGGCCAGCAATATTTCTCTGGGATTTGTTTGGGAGGCAGAATTTGTCACCGTGGGCAATAGACTCGTCTCCCTCACCCCACTGGCTTCCAATCCCAGCACAAGCCCGCCTGAGGAAGCCAAAGGATAAATTGTCTGCTCGCCTGCTCTAGAGCTGCTCTGTAGTGCTGGCAGTGTGAGACTGAGGAGGAATTTTAATTTCATGCTGTGTAAGGAGGAGTGCATGCAACAGTAGCAGCCGTATGGATTTTCACATGAATAGAGTACAGTATCCATAACAGGGCAGCAGTGTTGTCCCGCAGGTTTGCATTCTTCTCCTTTCTTTGCTGTTTTCACATTTCCCTCGCTGTCCACCCATTCTCGCACTTGCTGAAATGGGAAGTATGTCCTTGCCAGACGGGTGTACAAAGTGACGAGCCTGTTTCTCGGTTAGATGGCAATTGGCTTCAGAGACCTTTTGTTGCTTTAATTTCTGTGCAATCCAAGTGCGAGTCTGTTTTGCTTGAGAGGGAACATTTTTTAGCCTGGTGCCTCTCTTGCTCAGCTTTGCGGGTATCTAAGCACGAGCACTTTGCAGACAGTGGAGCCCATTAATGCTGCTCTGTCTTGAGAACTCTCTAAAATAGCGGAACTTAGATCGCTTGCTCGGAGGGGGAAGGAAGGTCCTGGGAATACTTGATCAGCAGGGATGGGTTGTGTGGGGTTGGACTGGGGACTTTTTGCCCCTTTCTCCTTCCTGGTGATCTCTTTAGTCTTCACCCAAGAGCTGAAGTCACCTCAGCGGCAAAGAATTTGGTTTGTAAAACCTGTCGCGCTTTGTTCGGGGGAGGTTTTGTTCTATTTGATTTTAAAGATGTTTGTGGATTTGTTGGGGAAGGAACCTGTAGTGATTTTTCTTGAGGGTGCTGATCTAATACATTCTGCACAGCCATAAAATATGCTTTAGATAAACTTCTCCTCCTAACATCTGTGAGAGCGCTGCTCCGCTCGTTTCCATGCTAAACTGGTCGTTAATGCGCCGGCACGTCTGTCAAACCCAATCAGTTTTGCCAGGTAGGGCAGGTGGATAAATCTGTCTGCCTGCAGACACTGCTCTTCCTGATATCCCTGCATGGTAGGGAAAGGCATGAATGGGGAAAATCCTTTTCCTGGCTGCCGGGGAGGCATGGGCGTTGACAGGAGAGGAGCAGGGAAATCTCAGGATTGTCGGTGCAGAGCGAGCCTGGACACTGAGCTGGGGAAACGTGGCTGGAGAAGGGGTTTGCAGCAATGCAAGTGATTTTCTCTCCCATCCTCGTCTGTCCCTTTGACAGCTGCTGGCAGCACGCTGAGCTGAAGCCCAGCAGTGCCGGATCTGGCTCCGGACATTCCCTGCCAGCCGGTGGGAAAAATGGAGAAACCCGGTGGCGTCTCCAGATGGACGTTGCCCGACCATCCTTTACAGTCCTGGGGTGGTCAGGGCACACCCTCCACTGCCACAGTGCCCCTTGCTAGGGAGAGAGTGGATATTGGGGAAAAAACAGTCAGGTTCAACCACATAACTCCATGAGCTGCTCGTCATGAATGTGGTGAGTTCCTCTGAGGGTAATTCCAAGAGATGCTGTCATGGCCTGAGAAGGGGAGAGGTTTCCCCAGGGTACCTCTGAGAGATCCTCTCGTGGCCTGAGAAGGGACAGGTCTGTGCCTGGCATTGCTGCCTCTCCTCAGCCTGGCTTGGAGAGGCTGTTAAGGAGCTGTTTCAAGTGCAGGCTAAGAGGGAAGCTAAAGTGACCAATAAAGTCCCTCTTCAGCACTTGTGGAGCCTTTGGGATCCTCTTATAAATCAAAGCCTGCAGGTAGACTCAGGTGCAGGAGCACAGAGCCACAAACAGCATTAATGAGGCCGCGGAACATCATCCCCGCGGTGGCAGAAGCAAAGGGGAGGGTGTTTCATCTTGCAGAGCCTGTGACTCTAATGATGGTGCAAGTCCTTCAGAAGGAAAGAAGGGACAGTCTGGGGAAAAGGACCTTCTGGGCTGGCTCGTTCCCAAAGATCCAGGAGTGTACGGAGCTGCTCATGTTGCCTGCCTGCTAATTGGAGTTGGCTGTAACTGGTTTAGAAAGCGATGGCCTTGGGGAGCTGAGATTGTTGTTTGTGTTTGTCTGGGATTAAATACAGATGGAATTAAAACGAAGGGGCGAAAAAAACAACCCCACAACAAACCCTTGATTCGAGGAGGAAGCTTTGATGGAATGAATTCGTGCTGCTGGAAGGGAGCGGGGGCTGCCGCCGCCGCCGGGCCGGGCTTTCGGTGCCATTCCCATGGAAGCAGCGGGGAAACAATGAAAGGGTAGAGACAGAAATAGAAAGCAAAAAGATGAGTGGACTCTGATGAAAGGAGTCATATTAATAATGAAAACGGGAGGGTTTGAAGCTGCTTTAGAATGAATTTTCAAGGCACGGAGCCTCTCGGGAGCAGGGGCTTTGGCGGCTGCCTCAGCCCTTTGGTGGAGGCACAAACCACAGCACTCCAGATGCTCAGAGCAGGACCCAGCTCCCAGCCAGGCTCTGGAAGCACAAACTGCAGCAAGAGACAGGGGAATACCTGGTGGGTTGGAATGGCCAGGCCAGAGGCCTCCAGCACCAGGAAAATTGGAGTCTCGTGGTTTTAGGTCAGGGTGAGATTTCTTCACAGCTGAGTGCAAACCATGACACAACCAATAAATCATGACAGTGAGAAAACACGAGGCCTGGGATCATTAGCAGATTGCACTCTGCAGATGTGTGGATGTGGAGGGGGGGCTGTGTTGGTTCTGGAGCAATGGGAAGAGAAAGGCAAGAGGGAGCTCAGCTCCCCTGGCATTGAGCAGTGGCCTCGTGCACAGAGGCTGCTGTGCCAGCACTCCCTCGCTGGGAAAATCTGTCCTGGAAGGTAACTTTCCATATCAGTTCTGAGCCTTGGCTCAGTTTATAGCTCTTATTTTAAAAGTTTAGGAACATTTGATACCTGGTCTGTTTTTAGTGCGAGCAATTCAAACAACTGCCCTTGTTAGAACTCCAGCTTCTGGGGGCAGGGGCTGGAAAACGGGAGCCTCAGGCCCCGATGGTGTCCCTCAGGCCACTTCAAAGCTGCCTGGAGGTGAATGTGAGCAGCTCCCTTTCCTCCCAACACCTCTCTCTGCCCCTTTCAGCACCCCTGACACCTCTCCCTGGCTGGCTGCAAATCTCCTGCCAGTGCTCATTAACGTGAGCCGAGACTCCCGAGATTCCTGGGTCTGGCTGGAGTCACTTCCACCATCCCCTGGCAAAACAGAGGCTGAGAACACACCCAGGTCCCCGGGCTGTGGCTTTGCTGCAGCTTTGTCCCCTGAGAGCCGGCAGCAGACATCTCTGGGATGCTGCTGCACATCCCCAGTGGGTGCCTCAGTCCCAGCTCCCAGTATGACCAGTCTGGGGCTGCTCTCCCACTTGTACACTGATGGATGTGAAATGGGGAAAAGAGAATAAAGGGCATCCAGCCCCTACAGAGCTGCCTCCAGCTCCTTTCACCACCTCACAGCTCCCCATGGAGCCTTAGGATGCCTGGCTTTGGGCAGGCATGGGAGATGGAGAGAGGAATTTGTTCTGGATTTAAGGCAAAGACACCACAGAGCAGCCAGCACAGACTCACGTGTCAGTGGCATTCGATACTGGGGGTGTGGGCAGGAAGAATGGCCCCGAAGCTGCCTGAAAGCTGCAGTAATTCCTGGGAGACAGAAAAATTCCATCCACTGACAGCCCCAGTGTGCAAATGGGATCTCCTGTCTGGAATGCAGCAGCCAGAGGGTCCCTGTCCCTGGCCAGAGAGGGAAGGGGGGAGCACAGCGCCTGCCTGGGGGCTGGAAACACCATTTGGGATGTGCCTGCAGTTTCAGGGACACACGGAATTCTAGCATTGCCTTTGGGAGCACAGTCCTCAGGAGCTGTGGGATGGGCTCTGTGCGGCTCCTCCGGGAGGCTTTGAGGGACCAGGTTGGATTTTAGCTGGAAGCGCGGTTTCCATGCAGAGGGAGTGATGGCAGAGCACCAAACTGTGCCAGATCCCTGCTGCTGCTGCTGAAATCCATCTTGATGTGCTGCCATCCAGCCAGGAGGCTCTGCTCCCAGCCTGGTTCACCCCAGTGCTGGCCATGGAAAGCAGCCTGTGTCCAAAGGGAGGCAGGAGCGGGAGCTGGCTTAGCCAGGAAAGCAGCATCTGGGCTCGCTCTCCTCGGGGGCTTTCTCTTTAAAAGGAGCTTTGAATTGATAAATTTCCACTCCTTTTTGTCTAAAGAAATCTGCCTGGCTTTGCTACAAAGGCGCAGCCTGCTCTGCTCGCTGCTGGTCTGTTCCTGGAGCAGGGGGACACGGAGGGGACAGAGGAGCAGGGCTGGGGACCAGAGCCTGGAGCCCAAAGCGGGGAGCCAGGCACAGCCTGTGGCCTCTGTCAGAACCGAGAGCTGGGGCTGCACAAGCACCCAGGGCTGGCTCTGCCCTGCCCCAGCACGGAAACAAATGTTCTGTAGGGATTCAGGCCATGAGGCCAGGGCTGTGCAATGGTTCTGAGCTTGCTCCTCACACGAGGGGCCTGGTTCTGGGGGCTCTGCACTCTCCCAGGCACAGAAACCCAGCCCCTAGAGCAGCAGCAACCAGAACGGGCAAAACAGAGACCAGGACCTTTTTCCAAAAGCAGGCAAGCCCTTTGTGACACTGCCTAAGATGAGGAGTGAAATCCTCCTTGAGACACTCCAGCTAATACTCCTGCAATAGTATCGCTTTTAAACCTGTATTTCAGGGGACTGGCATTAAGTGTGAAGAGAGAGCTGGAGGTGTCTGTAGCTTGTATCACAGGTGAATTTTAGAAAGAAAACAGATATTTGACCGTGGCTTCAGCAGCTCAGCTCCTTGTTGCTGGGGATGGATGAAATGGTTAAGTGAAGGTGTTTTCTCTCTGTGCTTTCTTGGTTTCTCTGCCTCCCCGTTGGCACACACATCCACGTTCTCTGTTCCTCTCCCATCTGCTTCCCCTTCCCAAATTTCGAACATTTCAATCCTAAAATTTTGCCTTCATGTATATGAATGAAAGAGAAAAATATCACTGCAAACCATACGGGCTCAGTAGCTGGGATAAATTCTGATCTGCACCACAAAACCCCTCCTAGGTGTGGTCGCCTCCAGCTCTGGTTGTGGTGTTGGTGCTGAGCATCCCTCACGAGGAGACTGTTTCTCTGTCGGGGTCTCAGTTGTGGCTCTCAGATGCTGAATTTAGGCAGGCGGGGGTGGTGCTGCCCTAAAATCGCGGCGTGATCACTGCGGGATGCAGATGTGGTGAGGGTGCCACTCCGACACCAGTGGAGCAGGGGCTCTGGGTGAGCTGCGGGCCTTGTTTCATGCCCAGCCCCTCGGGATGTAACTGGAGCTCGGTGGAGCAGCAGTCTGGGGGAGATGAGGCCTCTTGCAGCAATGAAAGCACTTAGAGCTGTTTAGGGAAGCGGCCTGGGAGGACAGCACAGGGGGAGTTGTTCCAGTGTTGAATTACTGCACCACACACGCAGTATTTGCCTAGCCAGCTAGACCTGAATTGCTGTTCAAACACTGCTTTGCTGCCTGACGTTGGCAATCAGGGAGCTAATTACACTGGATTAGGGTTTTTCTCTTAATTACATGAAAAATTTAGCGCGGCTGATGTTCACGAGGCTGCAGGGGATTAAGGCGGAAGCCGTGTGTTTATCTACAGGTCAATTATGGAAGCGAGAGCAGGAATGTGCCGGAGCTTTGTCTCTGCCATCCCTGCACCCCAGCCTGGACCCATCTCCTGCTGCTGATTTTGGGCCCTGGGCGCGAGGAGGGATTGGCTGAGCTGGCTGCTCGGGGAGCAGCAGCGGGGCGTGGGGAAGAGCTGCCTCTGTCCTGCTCCTGTGGGGTTTGTCAGCTCCGGGGTGGGTCTGTTCCACCTCCTCGTGCTCAGGAACCACAAGCAAGACCGTTCAGCACGAAGCCAGGCTCAGGCTGCTGTGTCCCGCTGGAGCAGGGCGTGCAGGCTCTCAGCTGTGCCGCTCGTGTGTTCCAAACCTGTTCTCAGCTCCAGTCCTGCAGCCACAGCCCCTTTTCCCCTCCCTCCTCCCAGTCTGGGGTGTCTGACGTGTCTGGTGTGCTTTGCCTGGATCACCCCGTGTTGTTGCTCCATCTGCCCTTGTGTCCCTGTGCCAGTGGCATCCGTGGCCACCAACAAGGAGTTGTGGCATCAGCTGTGTCCCTGTGATTGCCACCGGGGGCAACATCACCTCTTTGTGATGTGTTTTCTCTGCGGATGGGGTGAAGAGGGAGGCTCTGTGTCCACCGGTGGCTCTGCCAGGACAGGACAGGGCTGTGGCTGCTCTGCAGGGAATTTCACAGTGCTTCAGGTGTTAGACCCAGTCCTGAGTCCTGACTGGTTCAGAGGCACAGGCAGAGCACCCAGCTCCTGCAGATTCCTCTCTTTCCCCAGCTGAATTTGAAACCAAACTCTGAATCTGGGTGTTTGAGGAGCAGCAGGCTGATCCACCCACCCTCCCTCGCTGGCCCGATGCAGAACAGGGCAGTGTGTGCTGGCTCTGGGGAACTGCAGCTCCAGCACTCCCAGGACAGGGATGGACAGGGACAGAGGGACAGGGACAGACGTGTGCTCTGAGCCCAACCCAGCAAATCCTGCTGCGTTCGAGGCCGTGCTGAGCAGCGTTCCATGTGTTGCATACACAGATTATTCAGAGCCAGCTCATCTGCTTATCTGCTGATTAATTCTGTGATGCTGCAAAGGGCATGTGCCGAAGGCTTAGGGAGTAACAGTGCGGAGATGGAAGAGATTTTGCTTTTTGTTTTTATTTTTATCCTTGATCTGCCCCAGAATAGCACTAGGGAAGCAGCTCAGAGGGGCAGGAGGAGCTTTCCTCACACAGCGGGAACCTGAGCTACCTCAAACCTCTGTCTGACGGAGATGGGGGCATGAAAGAGCAGATAGGGAAGTGCAAGGAGAGATTCAGCCCCATGGATTTATACTGTAGAGCCTCCCCTCAGGAGTCTTTAATGCTTCCAGGACAGGGAAAGTACCAGGAAATGTCCCTGGGCCCCAGCCAGCCCTGCAGGTCCTGCAGGAGACACGTTCACTGCAGCTCCTGTGTGCCCAGAGATGATGAAAAAGCCCCACACACGGAGCCTGTCCCTGCTCTGTGCTTGCCCACAGCCCAGCCAGGCTGCAGGGGCAGGGGAGAGCTGACGGAGCCGTGGGGCAGTGCCAGCTTGGCCGGGGCTCTGTCCTCACACGACCTCGCTGCAGGGCTGCTCCTGCGGCCAAACCCGGCCCTGTGCGGTCAGGGACGGGCTGGGGATGGACACTGAGTCCTCTGGGGGACTCTGGGCCATTCCTAACCAGAAAATCCCATCCCCACCTGCCACTCTGCATCCTGCTGGGCATTGGGGTGCAGCAGCGATGTGGGAGAGCCTCATTTCCCGGGATTTGAGTGGAGCTGAGCGCTCTGTAATTTTCTCACATCCTCTGCCCGAGCAAGGTTAGATCTGATCAGTAACACATGACTGGCTCTGCATGCACAAGTGAAACCAAAAACATGCACGGCCTCCTCGTTCACCTGATGGCTCCTGCCTGGCCTAGAGCGGCGCAGATCCACCAGGCAGGATTTACCCACAGGTTTATAAACCCCAAAGACAATAAAATTTAGATTCTCCTATTTCCTTCTGGGTTTTGGCCTCAGAGTTTGGCTCATGTTCCAGCATTCCCGGGAGGTGCTGGGCAGGAAATCGAAGCCATTTGAAACATATTACTTACATGATGTTTTCGAAAAGGAAAGAGACTAATATTTCCTGAGGAACTCTGTGGCTCCCACCTGATCAGCTGGAAGCCGTGGCTTTGGAGAAACAGGGTTTTTGTGTGGCAATTTTTGACAGTCATTTAGTTTTTTCCTCCTTGGGGACAATCACGACTCACTGAAGCTCATTTAGAGCAAACTTCACATTAGACAGTCTTGTCTAAGTGGCTTTTGATGCCATTTTACATGGCCACTCAAGGTCAACAAAGCAAACTAAGCAAGACCAATCCCTTCAGCTGTGAAATGCAGTGCTGGAGGAGGATGTTGGTGGGGGGAGAGAGCCTGGTGCGGAGCTGTGCGGGATTATTCAGCTGGAAGGGCACAGGTGAGGTGTGGACAGAGAACACAGATGCAGGGCTATTTTGGGGGCTTTGGGCAGGAGCTGCAAATCGTTTGTGACAAGCAGATACCTGGTACCTCCCTCGCCCTAAATAACACCAGAACAACACCAGCTCTGGGCTTCCTCTCATGTTTTCTGTCGATCACAGGGGCTGAGGCTCAGCACTCAGCCCTGTTTTCCTTCCCTTGGGCTGTTACTCCCTCCCCAAAGGCCACTCCCAGCTCCCTCCATCCCTGACCGTGTCCTGCAGGCAGGGACAGGGAGTTGTGGATTTCTGTGCTGGCTCATGGGTCCCTTTGGGTGCCTGCTGACACCGAGCCCAGCTCTGGGTCAGGGCGAAGATGGCAACAAGGGCAAAGAGGAAGGGAATGACCCAGGGTTTGTGGCACCCAGAGGGCTGAAGGGCAGCCTGGGGTGTGTTCCCTGCACACCCAGGGTCCCCAGCTAACCCTCCATCCCTGCTCAAGGCTGCCAGGGCTGTGGAGAACAGGATGCTTTAGGAATAAAAACCCCTCTCTGCCTGCTCCTGGAGCTGTCCCACTCTTTCTTCGCCTCTGCTTTCATTTGCTTCCCAGCTGGAAGGGAAGGAGCTGCACTGAAGCTGCCCGGAGCAGGAGGAGCAGGGGTGGGGCCGGGAAAGGATGGCAGAGGCTGAGGAGCAGCATGCAGAGGGGTCGGCATGCGGAGCTGTGGCACAGCAACACCCACCTCGTTCCTGCCTCTGGGAGGCCACAGCTTCATCCCTTTGATGGATTCCTTGCTCGGTGCCCAAATGTAAAGCCTGGAGTGGAGCAGGGCTGTTAATGATTCCCAGCTCCCAGAGAAGCACCGAGACACCTCCTCAAAAATCAAACAGGAGAGTAAAGGGAGGAGGGGCTGACCACAGGGAAAGGACAGCACTGCTCACTGGGGCTCTTCCTGAGGGGACAGATTAGAAGGGGACAGGTTTTGAGCCCTGAGCTCTCCTCCTTCTGCTCAGGGAATCCCCAGGACCCTGAGTGTTCCCACCTTTTGAGGGTTGTATCTGATGCTGCTGGAAGGTGCGAGGCTGCTGGCCCTGGACCCCCAGCCATTGTCTCTTTGCAGCAAGTGCTCCAAAAGAAAGCAGCCCTGCTCCTTCTCAGCATTCCCTCATCCCTGGAGCCCCCCAGGTTTTTATTCTCTACCTTCTGCTTTTGTATTGAGCCCTCTCCTGCCCTGCATTTCCTCAGTACTATAGAAGACAATTCTTCTGAGCACCTCACACATCATTTTTTTCATCTCATCTGCTGGTTTTAGCTGATTTAGGGCTGGTCTGTGCCATGCAGTGGTTGGTTCCAGCACCAGGGTGTGCAGAGCCTTCCTGAGGGCACAGAATGGGAACGAGCTTCCCTCTGGACAGGAGGGAGAGCTGGGCCTCCAGGAAAAGACAATGCTGCTGATTTAAAGCACCATCCAAAGCAATCCAACCTCGCCAGCCCAAATTTGATTCTAATGAATCCATCCCCGGAAGAATACTACTTAATTAATTAGCAGCTCATTTGCATGAGGTGGCATGTTATTAAAGTTCTGCTGCTGCAAGTGGGGCTGTGACAAGGTGTGAGCTGACAGCTTTTCAAATAAAAAGTCTTTTCAAGGAATGATCTCCCGAACTGGCAGCTTTGTTCTAAACGAGCCTCTCATGCAGTAATAAATTAAAGACATGGGGCTGCTGATTAGGCTCTGCATGGTGCCTCTGTGCCATCCTCCCTGCTTCATCCTGCAGGATCAGCTCTGCACAAGGGTGGAGGGAGCAGAAGGATGGGAGAAGGAAATAAAGGTGTGGAGAAAGAAAGAACCTCTTCAGTGGCAGTTTCTCTTAAGGGTTCGTCCTGTCAGGATCTCTGAGCTGCTGCTTCACCCCAGCAGTTGGCTCCTTCCCCTCCAGAACCCTGCAGAAAGGCAGCAAGGGATCCTTCTCCTGATCTCCTTCCTCATGGGAATGGGAAGAACTGTGTTCATGGAAAAAATGTTCATGGAATCTCTTCTGGCAGATCCAACATTGTGGGTGCACCCCAAAGCTGCTCCTTCACCTTGGCGTGGCAGCTGGGTGTCCCTGGCCAGGGGACAGTGGGGCTGTTGGACCAGGTCATGGGCTCACAGAATGGTTTGGGCTGGAGGGACCTTAAAGCTCATCCTGTTCCATGGGCAGGGACACCTCCCAGTACCCCAAGGTGCTCCAAGCCCTGTCCAACCTGGCCCTGGACACCTCCAGGGATGGGACATCCAGAATCCATTTGGTGCAGCAGCCTGCTGAGCATAGTTTGAGCTTTAACAGGGAAGGAACAGTGGGGTTTAATTTGTTTTGTATTTCAAAACCTCCCTGGCCTTCCCTGGAGGTGAGCTCACACTCAGAAATGCCAAGATTGAGTGCTCAGGTGTCTGTTCCACCCTGGGCAGGCTGCAGTACACTTGCCAGAGGCAGGAAGCCTTCCCTGGAGGAGCAGTCCCTGATGCCTGGCGCTGCAGCCGCAGGAAGCGCGAGTTAATTCGGGTTTGTTTGTTTGTTTGTTTGTTTGCTGCATCACCAGCGCGGTGCCTGGCGGTGTGTGGGTGCTGCAGACACAGCCCCGCTCCCCACGGAGCCGCTGCCAGCCCGGGGGGCTCTCGGTGCCCCCTCAATTAGCCCAGCGCTTCCTCTGCCTCCCGGCGCCTCTGGGGAGCTGCAGCTTCCCGGGCTGTGCCTTTGAACGCTGAGCTAACATTTCCCAAACAGAAAGGATGGGAAGCACAAGTGGGTGTGAAGCAGATGCACAGAGACGTTTCTGACACCGGTATTGGACCCACTGAGCCCTCAGCTCTGTGAGCAGTGTGGGGCACGGAGGCTGAGCAGAACACGTCCAGGCTGGAGTCCCCCTGCCTCCCCCTGCCCAGCTGCTGCCCCACGTTACCTGCGAGTGCCCAGGCCTGCCCCTGGCACCTGCTCCCCTCTGCCCATCCCTTTCCCAAGGAATTAGCCCAGGCATCCAGCGGCACAGCCAGGAGAGCCTGCACATCCTGCAAGGGAGGAATTGTCTGAGCCGAGGGCAATTTAATCCATGGGGAAAGGTGGGATCCAAGTGAGGCGGGGACAGAGGAGGTCTGTCCCCTTGCACCTGGGGCTTTCCTGAAGTTCAGGGAGAGAATGGAGGAGGGAAAGCTCTCCAAGAAAGGGGATTAGAGTTGGAAAACATGAGCAGAGAGAGGTGGTCATGGCTTTGTCCCTGCCTGGATGCTCTGTGTGCCCTGTGCCCAGCAGCAGCAGCAGTGAGAGGCTGGGAAGCACAGCTGGGTTTGCTTGGATGGAGCTCTTGTGTCCCTTTGAAGTCCAAAAGGCAGAGGAATGGTGACACCTGGACACGTGTGGCCCTCATGGAGGACAGGGGGAGCTGGGGGAGTCTTGGGGTGATCCCACCAAAGTGCCAGGGACCTGAAATCCAGACTTTGAGCAGTCTCCTGGCAGATGAGAGGGTGACACGATGCCAGCGGCTGCTTGTCACTGGCCCCAGTGGTTCATCCCCTTCCCAGCCAGAGCTGCCACCCATCACTGATGCCACAGCTGCCCTGCTCAAGGCCCCTCTCAGGCACTCTGGGAAAGAAAGATCTGTGTGTGGAAATTTAAGGAATGTTCCTGGCACCAGCAGGCAGCGCTTGAGGAAAACTCTCATCTCCAACACAACCCCGAGCAGGGCTCCCTCCAACAAACCCTTCACCAAACTGAATTCTCTCCCCAGGGTTTTGCAAGGCCAACCCCAGCAGTGATTAGTGAGTGTATTTAATGTTTAGTTGGACAGTGTAATTCGGGAAAGGATGGATTTTCTGCTCCCTCAGGGACCAGGTCCCTTGGTCTCCAGGAGCTGCTTTGCTCCCAGCCCCTTCTCCTGGCAGCGCTGTGACTCCTGCAGGGAACTCATCCATTGAGGCTTCGCCGGGCTGACTTTGGGGCAAGGACAAAGGTGATGCCCACTGTGACAGATCCATTCCAGCCTAATTTGGGAGGAATGCATAAAGAAAATGTGACAGGAGAGAAGGAGACTGGGAGATGAGGGAGCCTGCAGGTAATGAAGTTAATTGGATATGCTGATTTGAATTGGATGTGCATGTAAGGTTCGTCATTAACTTCCTCACGGACACATCTATGATTCAAAGGAAAGATACTTAATGGGATTACTGTTTCACTTGAATTCCAAGAGGGAGACTTCCCACATGCAGAGGAGGGAGCCCAGTCCATTCCTGGTGTTCCTGCCTGCAGGAGGGGCGTGCAGGGAAACTTTTCCAGGTCTGGGTTTCTCCTCCCGGGGATGGGGACGTGGTGAGGGGTGCTGCCGGAGGCTCGGGCCCCTTGCACACCTGCATTAGCAAATTCAGATCCCAGATGTGGGGTGGATTGGCAGAATGATCCTCAGAAACACCCCCACTTCCCTGGCTTTAGTAGTGATCTGGAAATGGGTCCAGTCCGGACCAGCAGCGAATCTGGGGGGTGCCTTGCTCCCAGAATTCCACAGAGGGTCTGAAGGGCTCTTGGAAACTTCTCGGGTAATGATTTGCAATTCCAGTTCTGGATTCTTCCCTCCTGGAGGTGGCTGTAGGTGTCAGAGGATGCAGGACCAAGAGCATCACACAGGCCCAGCTTTTCACTTCGTTGTCATTAAAAAAATAATCAAGTTCAGGCAGTGCCTGCTGCTCCTGGCCCTGGGAATCATCTCAGGAGCCCCTCCATTGCCTCCCTGGCTCTTTCCACATGGCAGCCCAAAGTGCTTTGGGACTCAGCAGGCGCCTGCAGATGTGGGGAGGAGCTGCAGCTCTGGAGGAGTTAATGGGTGGCCTTGCTGCAGGACCCAGGGTGGGGAATCAGTCCCTTCATGCATGGACTTATTCAGCTGTTTTTTCTGGCATCAGGCATTCCATCATGAGTCAGCCTCGTGGAAACACCCGTAATGAAAGCAGACAGGTAATTTAATCATGGAAAGTTCCTACAAAGAGATCCAATGTCTTCTAATGGGAGCCTGCTGGGAGGGACTGGAAGGGAGTGCAGAGATATCCCAGCACTGGCACTGGCTGGGCAGAACACCTGAGGGGAGCTTTCCTACAAGAGGTGTGCTGGAGCTTCATGTCCAATTAGATCCTTGAATGGCTCCTACGTGGCAGCATCCCGGTGGCACAATGTGGTATTTTGCTAATCTCTGGTGATAAAGCCCAGCTTACGCCTGCAGCTGCATTGTGGGGGTATTACAGAGCTCAGTGTGAGCCCAGCTCTGCAGGGCTGCAGCTCCCTGCACCCAGCACATCCTGCTCCATCCCGAGGGGCTGCCGCTGGCCCTGCGAGCCAGGGATGAGTTTGGATTTGCAGATTATGTCATTAGGGACTTCTCAGGAGAGATTTGTAAACATCCATCAGGAGGGGAGGGCTGCATCTGGCCCAAGCAGCTCTTCTGGATCGTGTCCGAGTGTGGGAGCCTGTGGTGTGTCCTCCTGGGCTCTGCTGTCCCTCTGATCCCCGTTCCAGCTCACTGAGGTGCCTCTCCCCACACCTGCCTGCTCCACCCATCCTGGCCCTGCTTCCCTCTGTGCCTCTCCGTGCCATCACTGTGTCAGGAGACAGGGAGAGTGAGGGGACATAACCAAACAGCACCACCGGAGCCCAGCCCCACCCCTCTGCTCCCCTCTCCCTCATCGCCGTGCCAGGATGAGCCCTGGATTCGGGATGAGCCCTGGATTCGGGACGAGCCCAGAGGTGCAGGGTTGGTCCCACGCTGCTGTTCCAGGGACAGGTCAGGAGCTGTCTGGCCCTGGGAGGGCACCCATACGTGAGGCAGACGAATTATTTCCCTCTCCAAACGTCAACAAGAAGCTTCCTGCTGTGTGAGATGATCCCTTTCTTCTTCCTCATCCACAGGAATCATCGCTCTTCTCTGACATCATCATTTGTTGCCATGGTAACCGAGCCCTGAGCAAGAGATGCAGTGGAGCATCCTGGTGTCAGTGGGTGCCTCTCAGCCCTGGGCTGTGGGCAGGGGGCTCTGGGGTATCTGGGGGCTCAACACCCACCCAGGGAGTGGGGCAGGGGGGCAGCGGGCTCTGCTGTCCCCTTGTCCCGTGCCCTGAGCCACCTCACCATGACAGGCTCCAGGAGAGCCCCAGGGCTGCTCCCCGGCCTTCGGGGGGGCAGGAGGGTGCAGGCAGCACCCAGCACCCCGTGCTGTGTCCCAACACTCCCACTGCAGGCACGGCTCCGAGCCCTCGTCCAGGCTGGAGGAGCCATCGGGCACACGGCGCTGTCTCCAACCCAGAGCTGCAATTCCCAGTTGGAATTGGTCTGCACCAGGCTTGTCCAGTGGTATCTCTCTTTATTAGCCCTGTCTGACCTCATTACTAGAAAGAAGCTCAATTTAACGAGCTGCCGGTGCCCTGAGGGAACTCTGGAAAACAGTTGTTTTTCACAAAGGCTGCTGATCCTTCATGTCCGGAGCTTCCATTCCGGTCCGGCCATTAATCAGGCGTTTGCATGGAGCTGTGGCTGTGGATCCCTGACAGCCCCGAGTTCTGCTGTTTATTCCTCAAGTGATTTTTGTCCCTCTGTCCCTGGTGGCTCCCAAAGCAGCGTGGGTGACTCGGGCTGCAACACCCAGTGAGGCACTGGGCTCATACTGGTGTGAGCCTGCCTCTAATTCTCGGTGTTTCACGGGGGCTGTGATGATCCTAATTCTCACAGGTGGAATTAAAGCAGGATTTGACCTTCTGCCTTCTGGGGGATTTTGCTTTCTGAAAATTCAGGGCTTTCGAGGCAGGCTTGGGCTGGCAGCTTAATCCTGCCAGAGGCTCCGTGCCTGGCTGTGGGTGTTCAGCAGACCACTCACATTCCCACCTGATGTTCTTTTATAGCACTGAAATCTCAGGAGGTAAAGAGGAAAAGAGAGAAATCCAGAAAATAAATGTGTTTGTGTGTACCCAACGTGTCTGTACATGGCAGGAGGCACCGGGGCTCTTTCCAAGGGGAGGATTTATTCGGAGCAGGGTGTAGGGGAGCGTCTCTGCTCTCGGAGGGTGAAGATCTCCTGGTATTTCCAGCTGGGGTGGCTCATTTCTCAGATAAATCATAAGATGCTTAACAGCCTGCTCCCTTACCTCCTGGGGACGTGAACCAGAAAAAAGAGCCAGCCCTTTCTGTGCTCCCTCCTGCCTCTTCCGAAGGTTTAGGCTTCGGCTTTTCCTGCCTTTGCAGCCAGGCAGGGAATAACAGAGCAGCAGAACGGGCTGGGGCAGCAGAGCCCGCCTGGAGCAGAGGGCATCTCTGGGATAAGAGGTGTTTCCAGGGCCGTGATGCCTCTCCTGCATGGGCAGCAGGCTCATCCCGGCCCATTCCCGGCCCATTCCCGGCCCATTCCCGGCTCCCTGGCCCGGCAGCGCTGTCGCTGCGAGCCCTTGGCTCTCCCAGCCCCGCACACACCGCGTTGCCATCCAGTGGCTCTCCAAATATGCAAATCCTGGTGGGAAAGACAATGTAAATAGTTTGTTTATCCTCCTCCCTTCCCCTCGCACAGCCCCCGAGGCCATCAATTATTAACTTTGGGAAGAGAAGGAGGCTGCTGGCAGGGATGGCGTTTGTCACAGCCTGGGCTGGTTTTCCTGCAGGAGCAGGGAGTTGTTTTGGAGGGACGGAGGGATGCCTGGAGGCCGAACTGAACGGGCCGTGTGGTGCTGTGTCAGAGCTCTGCTCTCCCAGCAGAGCGGGCTGGGCTGGCTTTGCCTCACTGAAGCCGGCAGACAGGAAAGTGGCAGCAGCATCTCCAGGTTTTCAGCAGAGATGATGCTCCAGGAGGATTCCGTGGCAGGAAGAGGTGATGGAGAGTGTCCAAGTGTCATTCTATAGGTGTCTAGAGAATTACAAAATAACTCTGCAGTGTCTTGGCTTTGCTGTTGGCTGTAGAGTTTTGTGGTCTCCTTTCAGGCTTATTTTAGAGAGAACCTTAAAAGTTTACAGTTTTCCTTCCCCCTGGATGGTCAATCACAGCTCACTGGCAGTCTCTGTGCTCACCTTGCAACCACAAAACTTTCTCATTATTTCAACTGGATTGGGAAAATCACATTGGCTCCAGTGGAGAAGGAACCTTTGCTCCAGCTCCTGCTCCCACACACTGCCTGCTGGCTCCTTACTCCCTCTCCAGCTGGGAGCTGAGATTTTTGAATTAATTCCTTTTCCTACCTTGTCCCCCTCCTCCTCCCATCACCCCACCATCCCCCGAAGTAAAGCCGGAATTTGGCTGCTGTGAGATCCGCTCTGATCTGTGTGTGCTCCTTGCAGATCCGGGCAGACGGCCCTCCCCAGGGCGGCATTCAGTACGAGGTGCTGACAGTGTTCAAGGACGGGAGCCCGGTGCTGCGAGACATGGCCTTCTCCATCGACCACAAGTACCTGTACGTCATGGCAGAGCGGCAGGTGAGTGTCTGCTCCCCTGACCCCTTCCTGAGGAATGTGCTCTGGAGCACACAGAGCTGAGCCCTGCGGTGCCGGGATGGGGACGAGAGGTTGGAGCGCCAGGAGGAGCTTGGGTTTTTCTGCCTGCAAGCAGAGATTGGCGTCAGTGCTCGGGGGAGAGTTGTACCTGCATGGTCCTGGCTGGAAGTGCTGGGAACTGAGCTGGTGTGGGGCTCTGAGCCATTCGTGCCTCAGTGCTGAGCCGCAGGGATTCCAGGGCTGCTGCTCGTGCAGCGAGGCTGGCAGGCTGGGGGTCTGCGTGGGTTTGTCTGGGGGCATCCTTCAGCACAGAATCCCAGAATCCCTGAGGTTGGAAAATCCCTCCAGGATCATCGATTCCATCCTTTGCCCCATCCCCACCTTGTCCCCAGCCCAGAGCACTGAGTGCCACTTCCTTGGACACCTCCAGGGATGGGCACTCCAAACCTCCCTGGGCAGCCCCTGCCAAGGCCTGAGCACCCTTTTTGTGTACAAGTTCTTCCTGAAATGGCTGAACTGATGGGGGCTTTATTTCTCTGTGTATTTCTTTGTTTGTTTAGCTATTTACCAGCGTGTTTGAAGGGGTTGCCAGTGAGTGATGCTGCACAGAGGGGGGACCAGGCTCCACTAACCCCGGCTCTGCTCTGTGCCAGTTCTGCTCCTGCCCCGGGGTGGTGCCCACCCCAAAAAAGCACAACCCAAGTGATTATGATGGGAATTGATGGCTGGCAGTCCACGGGAGGCTGGTGCTGGGGGAGCCAGAATGATGGCAATAATCTGGGGCCTTCTGTTCTTCTCTGAGGCACAGAACCACTCGGAGCCCCCCCACTCAGATTTCTGGGCTCACTGGTTCTGCTGAGCATTTTCCTGGCTGTTCCTCAGGCCTGTGGGATTCAGGTTAATAGGGCTGGTGCCTTGTGGGTGCTGGAGGCAAGGGAAGGGCTGCACCTGGAGCTGTCTGGGTGCTGTTAAATTGTTCTGTGTGCAGCGAACCCTCTGGTCACTGGCAGCTTTCCACCTGTCCTCCCTCCCACCTGCTCTGAGGTGCTGCAGGGAGGTGTTGGTGTGATCAGGGATGTTCTGATGGGGATAGAGAGCAGCTCCCCTTGTACCTTGCACTGGGAGCCTCCAGCTCCTCCCAAAGCCAGCAGAACTGTTCTTCTAACCTACGGCAAGAAAGAAAAAATTGGGAAACCCTTTGCTTGGTTATAAGGTCATTTAAAAGCAGGGAAGAAATGTTTTAGAAGAGGGCAAAGTCTTCTCCCTGCTGGAAGCATCGAGTGAATGAATCCCTGATGCTGAGGAAGGCATTTTGTGCTTGTTAGAGGCACTCAGGGACAGACACTTGCATGAGCAGCCACAAATTTCAGATCCCATTGCAGCTTGGGCTGGGATTAGATGGCAATAAAGGGGATCTGTGCAAACTTTGCAATTGAATTATTTTATTCAAATGTTAATGCTTGGTCACTTTGTGCAGGAGCCACATGCTGCCGTGCTCCCACCAGGGAGGAAACGACCCAGTGTGGATCTCAAACAGTTGAGGAACTGTTTTCATTAGGAGCAAAATCCAGTGGGAATGCCTCTAACTCATCTTTTATGAGGCAAGAGCATCTTAATATTCATCAAAGCACTAATTTGCTTAATTGTGAAACAAAAAGATGTGAAGAGAATTAGCAAATAATAGAATATTCCTGGAACATCAACTCCATTTTCAGCCACAGCTCTGCCTTGGGGAGACTCCAGGAGCTGGGGGCTGTTGCCTCTCATTCCTTGCAGGATTTGCCACAGGATTTGCCTTTTGCCCTCGTAGCAGTGCGTGCTTTGGGTCCCAAAATCCCAGCATCCGATGCATATGGATCTTGTCAGCTCCTGTGACCCCAGTGCCCCCACCCTGGCAATGTGATAGTTCAGCAAAGTGCAGCCAAGAATATCTTTTTCCCTGGGTTCTCTATAGAGGAGGCTGATGGTTGGAAAGGGGTCAGCACCAAGAGGAGGAGAGAGGTCCAGTGGCTCCAGAGGGCTGAGGCTGTAAATGGTGGGAGGGGCCCTCAGAAGGACTGAGAATGTACAGCAAAAAAAGGCCTCTGAAGGCTGGAAATTCAGAGCAAACAGAAATTCTGCCACAGGAAAATGGCACCGAGAGCAGCTGCTCCTAGCAGGGATGGGCTGCACGTTAACTTGGGGGGAGGATTGTCCAGAGCTGGGATTTGAATATCTGCTGAGACAGAAACAGGCCAAGGCCTGTGTCAGAGCACGGCTCTCGAGAAACGGCCGGGATTGTGGAACTGAGCTGGGGAAGGGGCTCCCCAAGAGAGCTGGGACAGCTCCTGAGCTCCTTCGGGCTCGGGGACAGCCAGCCCTGGGACGGGATCTCGGTGCAGCACCGGGACTGTGGGGATGCTTCCCGACAAAGGATGGAGCTCCTCGGCACGGAGCCCGCCTCCCTTCTGTGCTAGCAGCAGCCAGGACCAGCTTTGTGCTGAAATGCACCCGGGAAAGGAGCCTCTCCCTGCTCAGAGCTGTGGTTGTAGGCACAGCCCTTCCCCGCTCCCCTGGCTCCTGTCCCAGCCCCGTCTGTGCTTTGCTCCAGTTTTTTCCTCCCTCTTTTTTTGAGCTCTCCCTGAGCCTTTCATGTCTCGCTGCCAACTCCTTCCAAAGCAGAATATTTGACATTTGATTTCACTCCCACAAAGCACAGGAGCAACAGTTGCACAGCCCAATCCGGGGGAGAGAGGAATAAAGAAACTTTGCTTCCAGACACTCGGAGTTCTGGAACCACGCGGTTTAAGGGTGGTTATTAGGAGCTGTGTCAGGTTTCAGATACTCAGAAGGGGAAAAGAGAAGTGGTTCTGACCCTGTTTAAAGCAGGAATTAATTTCTCTGTGTTTCTGGAGCAAACAAAGCCCATTTCTGCCCACAGGCTGAGCAAGGCTCGGGGAGAGCTGGGTGGTGATGGGAGATGGAGATGGATGGCACTGGAAGAGCTTTGTGGGGTTCCAGGGTGGGTCTGGCAGGTGCTGACAGAGTTACTGTCCCCAAAATCCCAATTTTTGGGTCCTGTCCCCAAATTCACCATGAGTTCTGTGGTGGGTCAGTGTCGGGGGGACCAGCACGGCTACAGTTAGGAGACCATGGCTCTTCTCAGCCACTGCCTCATTTTTCACAGACAGGCAAATTCAATTAACAGTTTCTATCAGGAAAAAACCCAAAAACCCCACAAAAAATAAAATATTGAAGTGGAATCGGTCACGTTGCCTCTTTACCGGCCACGGGTGAGATGTGGGCATGCACCCAGGGCTGATCAAACAGCAGGTGAGGGGTTAATGGCAATGCCCTGACAAATGTGGGGCCACCAAGAGCCCCACAATTAAAAATTTCCCATTTTATCAGCGAGTCTGTCACAGAGCCCACCCCAACAACCCCTGCACGTGCAGGAAATCTTCTCTGCTTTCTTCCCTTCAGAGGGAAGGACTGGGGCTCGCAGAAGTGCTGGTGACACTGAGGAGAAGTGGCTCTGTAGTGCAGTTGTGGAGCAGGAATTGTCTGCCTGTCGGGGACACAGTCGGGTTCTTCACTGTGAGAGCTCGGCGCGTTCCAGTTCCACCAGCCCTGTGGGATGAAGGGGATTTGATGGCCCCAAGGCCGCAGGAGCCCCCTCTGCTCCCTGGGGCAGCAGCTCTGCCTTGGCTCCCATCCACCCCCAGCCCTGGCAGGGCTGCTGGGCACACTGCAGCCAGGCCTTATGTAAGCACCAGCAAAAGTGGGGCCAAAGATTTTTGCAGCTCTTGGCAGAAGAACGAGTTTGGCTATTTTTAAGCCGGGAGTGAGAGGAGCTCAGTCAAACCCGGGGCAGGGATTGCCGGCTCCAAAGGATTTCACCACCTAATCAAGGGCTGTAAACGTGGAATTTAAATCAGCAGGATCGAAACGCCCGCAGGAAGCACTCCTTGGAAGGAACATCCTTGTGTTGTGGGGAGGAAAACATCCCAGGAGGGCTCTTTCCATCCCTGCCAGCTCCAAGCCTTGTCCACCCTGGTTTTGAAGTCTCCAGGGACGGGGCAGCCGCAGCTTCTCCTGACCTATCGCCAGACCTGTTGCTTTTCCACCGACTGAATTTCCCCCCTCCCTCTCCACATCCATCACTGTGGCTTTAGGTAAAGAAATTGTCTTTCAGTCTGCTTTTAGGAGCAGTGAAATATTTGCTTTGCAAGTGCCCCTGTGCCAGGAGCTGCAGCTCTCCAGGGATAATTTGTTGTGCATTCCCCTGTCCTGTAACCCCAAGAGGTTTCAGTCTTGTGAAAACTGCTTTGTTTTGGACTGGACTTTCTGGATGCTGATTGAGGGGGAGGCAGACGGGAGCTGCCCGGATGATTTAGGAGAGGTTGGGATTGGAGCGAGGGCTGAGAAAAGCAGGGGAGCCCATCAGTCCTGGAGCAGCAGGGCTGTAAATACTGATGGTGTCCTGAAAAGAACTGAGAAAACACGATAAAAAATGCAGGAGATGTGGATAAAAGGGTCTGGAGTCATCAAGAGGGAAAAAATGAACTGATTAAATTTTTAACTACATTATCTGCTAGTTGAACAGCCAGTTAGCTGGACATAATCTCAGCAGACTTTGAACACTGGCACAGGGCAAAGGGCTTGGCTGAATCCCACCAGAGGTGTCCGAAATCCTGCCTCCCGTGGACTCCTCCACCTGCTCATCCTGTGCCAGCCTTTGCCCACAGGCTGGGACAGAGAGGGAGCTCGGGATGGGGAGAGGATCCTGGAGGAAGGGCTGTGCCCTGTGGGGTGTTGCACAGCTCCTCTTCCACGCCACCTGCTCCTCCTCCACCCTGCCCAAGTTCCTGGCTTGACGCTGACTTTTTCCACTTCCCTCCCCGCAGCCAATTAAGAAATTCTGCTAAAAACTTGCCTGAGATCATTAACAATGCCTCTCTGACAAGGAGGATGTGTTAATTAACATCAATTGACCAAGAAGCCCAGGCAGGTGGGACAGCCTGCTGCCTCTGCGGTGCCCTGCTGCCAGCACATTTGTCAGGCCTGCAGAGCTCTGGCCCTGCTGGGGCTCTCGTGCTGGTGGCCAGACTGGTTCCAGTGCCTCCCCACAGCCCCCAGCTGGCCGGGATGTCTGTCCAGACACAAAACAAATGTGGGCAGCTCAGGGCAGAAGCCGTTGAGGTGAGGAATCCTTGAAGAAGAAACTTTCCGGGAAGAAGTGGTGGAAAGCGCTGCAGTGTGAGCTCGGGGTCGGTGGGTTTGTTTTTCCTGGATGAGTTCTATTTCAGACATTGCTCGTGTGGTTGTTCCTTTCAAGTGCTGCCTGCCTTTGCCTGCAGTTTGTTTGTTTTGCTTCGGGTTTTCTTTGTATTAGGGCTGTTTCTTCCCCTGCCAGTCACAGCCACAGGGTTCCCATGTGTTTGCTTCGGCACTTGCTTCCCTTTCCAATTCCTCCTCTTCCACAGACCCATTGTTCCATTCTCAGGCGAGCCACCACAGTCCTGAAGTATTTCTAGAATTTCCCTTACGTGCGGGTTCCCAGGCACAAAGCCTCAGCTCCCCAGTGCTGCGGGGCTTCTAAAGGGACCTGTGGCATCCTCAGGAGCTGGGGCAGGTCTGGTGTCCCTCCAGATTTGATGCCACCACCCCTGCTCCATCCTGAAAGAAGCTGAGTTCATGGAATCCCAGAACTTTTGGGGTTGAAAAGAACCTTAAAGATCATTTTGTTCCAAGCCCTGCCATGGGCAAGGACACTTTCCACTGTCCCAGGTTGTCCAGAGCCTCGTCCAGCTCCGTGGGTGATGCTGATGGGTTTGAGCTGGGTGTGGAATGCTGCAGAGCCCTGGCTTTGCTGCAGGATCTCCTGTCTGGATGGACAGACAGACCCAGGTGTCCTTCCTTAACAGCAGCAATGACAGACAGAGCTGTATTCCCAGCAGGGAAAATGGCTTGAAGGAGGGATCTGAAATGTCACACTTGGTGCTCAGCTCTGAAACTTAAAAACAAGTTTGGATTCCTCTTCCTCTTTAAACTTCCCCTCTTCCCCCATTCTCGTGGCCCTGGAATGGTTTGTCTTTCCAGCAGATGAGGTTGGTGGGTACTGAGCCAGCGAGGCCGGGAATTGCTCACGCTGGGCGCCAACAGAAAGGAAACATAACTCACAATATGCTGAGGGGAGCTCTGAAATTGCACAAATTATTCTATTTTATACTTTAATTAGTTTGAATTAGCAATGGGAATAGATGCATAAAATGATCCAGTGAAGGGTGAAATGGAAAAAGGGCTGTGGTGTGGAGTACCACTTTATTATTGTGGGGTTTGTGCAGACAACGTGCAGGAGCTCGTCCTGCTGGATCTTTTTCCTGTGAGGACTGCCTCATCCCTGCAGGAGTTTGCCTCATCCCTGCAGGAGTTTGCCTCATCCCTGGCAGTGTCCAGGGCCGGGCTGGACATTGGGGCTTGGAGCAGCCTGGGACAGTGGGAGGTGTCCCTGCCCATGGCAGGGGTAGAACAGGATGGGGTTTAAGATCCCTTCCAACGCAAACCATTCCTGGGTCTGTGACTCTGCCAGGAAGGGCAGCAAGTTCAGGCTCTCTCCTGCAGTGCTTGCCTTGGGCCAGGCTTTGCCTGATCTCCTCAAAAGCCTGGGACAATGTGGCGCTTTTCTGGTGGCTGTGTGGGCTGGGGAGCAGCTGAGAGCCCCCCCAGCAGTGCCCTCTCCAGTCTCCCAACTCCTGCTTGGACTGAATCTGAGGCTTGAAGGGGCAGAAGGATTTAAGAGAGTTCAAATTCATCCTGGCTCTTAAACCCTGAGCATCTTTTTCTGCTTTTCCCTCCAAGGTTCTGAAAAATTCCCCCGGATGAGGTGGAACTTGATTCAGGCTCCTGCAGGTTCCAGATAGGTTGAAGATGATGGATGTGCCCCAGGGAAAGTGGCTGGAATGGTTTTGCAAGCTGGGTCTAAATATAAAAGTTAAAGCTGGTTGTAAAGCAGAAAAAACCCAACTTTTTGTGACGTTTGCTCTTGCTCTCCCTCCTCCTCCTCCCCTGGAAATGTATTTCCTGTTATAAGTTTGCTGTGGCAAGAAACGTTGAGATTTTCTGGAGCGTGGGTCTGGTACAGGGATTTGCCTGGGATCCCAAATGGAAATCCTGGGCACCGAACCTGGTGCAGATCCTGCCTTTCTCAACAAGAAATCCCTCCATCCCCGAGGTCCCTCCAGCCCCATCCCTGTGCTGTTCCCAGGAGCCTCTTGATGACTGTGGCATTTCTGGCTGGTGCTGGTGAGGGGAAGGAGCTCCATCAGTAACCCTGTATTTATTTGAGCAGCGAGCAGGAATGTGCCTGGCAGACTAAACACTCCCTGCTCCCCCTGCACCAGGGGCTGCCCCTGCCCTGCCAGGGCCTGGCCCAGCCAACAGTTCTGGGGGCCAGGCAGAGAGGGGGAGCAGCAATTGTGGCCAGGAGCTCTCTGTGTGGGTGTTAAAGAAATTATTTTCGTTGTAATCAAGCTTGGGATGTGCTGCTCCCACGGGGGGATTGTTGTTTTCCCTCTTTATTTTCCCTCTGCCTTTTCCACCAGTTTCTCTGCTCCAAACCCCACCAGGCTGTGAACATTTTGCTCTCCACTCCCAGATTTCACCCTCCCCAAAGCCCTACGAGATGGAGCAGCAGTATCACTTTTTAGATCAGGATTGAAGCTCTGTGACCTATCCTAAGTCAGGAAATCTGGGAGACCTCCCAAATTTTTAGTCCCACATTCCATTCTTCACTTTGCTGCTGTCCAGGTCGATGCTCCAACGAGGAGGGTGTGGGAAGAGAAGGCAGTGGATGTGGTTTGCTGTGCCAAATAATTTATAAAGACCCCATCGATTTGGGCATCACCTTCCCAACTGCAGCTGGGAGTGAACCTTTAAAATGGATAAATGTTCGTGAAAAGTTGATTCCGGCGCACAAAACCCCCTTGGAAGCTGCAGCAAATGCCCCAGTGCCTGTCCCCGAGGGGGATGCTCCTGGCAGGGCACACAGGTGTGCTGGGCACCACGGCTGCATCCTGGGGAGCTGTGGGAGCGCCTTCCCTCCCCACAGAGCAGCTGGAAGTGGCCGTAGCCGGCGGCATTTTCCAGGCTTGGCTGAGCAATGGGCTGATCCTTCGTGGCAGCCCTGGAGGTGCAGAGGAGCTTTCGTGTGAGCTGTTGCTGCCAAGCTACACCTGTGAATATTTATAGATCCTGGGCTCATCTTCTCTCCACCCTGGGAACTTCCTCTCTTTCCTCCAAGCCTCCTTGAACTCTGGGAGAGCCAAACTTCTGGGTTTGATGGCAAAAAGCAAAGCTCGAGGGGGGTTTTGCTGTTGCTGCCTTGGAGCCCCAGTTCCACAGAACATCCCCGGGCTCTGTCCTTCCCAAGTACAAACAGAACAGCATCCCTGATTCCAGCTGCAGACAAAGCAGGGCAGAGAATTTGGGGCTTAAAACTGTGCTGAAGGCTCAACCAGCAGGGTCGTGCTGCGTCTGTAAAGGGAAAGAGGGGCAGGAGCACTCCATGACCCACTCGTGCTGCCAGGGCTGCTCACCGTCCTTTGTTAGGGAGAAATGGGAAGTGCTGGGTGTTTTCTCCTCTCAGGAGGCAGGAAAAGGCTGTGTTTGGGAGGATGGGTATCCCTGCAGTTGCTGTCTGCAGCCCAGAGGCTGCTCAGTTGCAGAGGAGTTGGCACAGGCGTTCTGGAGCGTGCTGGAAGCTGGCACGGGAAGGCTGCTTTATCTGGCCTTCAGATGGAGCAAAATATTGCTCCAAATGGGCATTGCTGAGGTCAGGGCGGCCATGGAGGGCACAGAGGAGGAGGAGGAAGGTTTTCAGGGAGCAGTTTCTTGCATTGCACAAAGTCTGGATGGGTTTGGGGGTATTTTAAGCCACGAGCACTCTGCTGAAGTTGTGCCACCAGCAGCAGTGACACATTGCCTCCTCCCTTCCCTGGCTCCACTTCAGAGCGTGTCTCTCCAGTTTCTCTTGCAGCACATATTTATCTGCTCCGTGCCCTTCTGGCTGTTTGATTTGTACTCGTGTTCCCTTTCCAACAGAGGCTGAGCAGAGCGCGGGGGGAGCGGGAGCCACACGGGCAGGGCACACGTGGGGCTGCAGGACCTGCAGGAGGCCAGACTGGCTTGTCAGGGTGTCAGAGATGCTTTCCATTAATTGAATTCAAAGACCCTCTCGGAATCCCGTTCCAGCAGTGGAGAATAGGGAGATTTGAGTAGAGAGGGGGACAAAAAGGAGCCCCGGGCACTGAGGGTCTCTCAGCTGCTGAGGGGGGTGGAGGTGGAATGCGATGAGCTTTAAGGTCCTTTCCAACCCAGACCATTCCAGGATTCTCGGGTTCTAAGACTCTCAGAGGCAGGGACATGCCTTTCGCTTCGTTTGTGACACCCTTAACGATCCTGGGCGGAGCCGTGGCCTCCGGAGCCACATCGGAACCCAAACGGCCAAAATCCCGGGACATTTAGGGCAGGATTTGGTCAGGGATCGCTGCCTGCCTGCCTGGTTCTTTGGGCACTCTCTGGAGCTGGGGCAGCCCCTGGCAGGCACAGCCGAGGGAGCGCTGGGGAGCAATTCCCACCCGATCTGCTGGAATGGGGACAGCACTCAGCACTGGGGACCAGGAACGAGGCTTCCTTTGCCTCCTGACAAGCTGCAGTTTTGGCTTTTCCCCATCCGTTTAAGAGACTCACAACTGTCAGTGCCCTGGGTGCTATTAACACCTCACTAAGAACACGATTTTAAATATTTTAAATTTTATTTTCTTTGTGGAGGAACCAGGGGAAGGATGGGGTTTCACAAATAACTCCTCCCTGTGTGGCTGGGCCTCGGTGTGAGCGAGAAGACAGCGCTGCCCACAAAAACAATTTGCTCAAAATCCCTCCAAAAAGAGCTGACCGCACTTTTATTTGGAGAAGCTGTGCCAGAAACAGCATTCCCGTGCCGGCAGAGTGCAAGCTCCAGTTAGACAAAAACAAGCTGGATTTTTCCATTTTAGGTCTTTGCATGGTCCAGGCTGGTGGCCTGGGATCCCGCTCGTCCCTGGCACCTCGTCCAAGCGGGATGCTGGAGGAAATGTTGGATTTGTAGGAGAAATATCCCTGTGAGGCAGCAGCAGGGGATTGGGGGCTGGGTTTAGGCTTTGTTGGGGTGATGCAGGGGAGGCAGCGATCCAGAGCAGCTGGATCTCATCCATAAAGGACCTTGAGCCTTCAGGGTGAATAAGGGGATCAGAGAATCACAGAATACCCTGAGCTGGAAGGCACCCACAAAGACCACTGGGTCCTGGCCCTGCACAGGACACCCCAAAATCCCACTCTGTGCCTGACAGTGTTGTCCAAACACTGAGTTTTGGGTCATTTTAGGAGTATTTTAAGCCATGAGCAGGATTCTGAAGCTGTAGCACCAGAAGCAATGGCTCATTGTCCCCTGGCCTCCCTGGCTCCACTTCAGAGGGTGCTGCTGGAGGTGTCCAGGCAGGGGGTGGCTGGTTTGGGGCTCTCCCTGTCCTCACAGGGGTGCAGGGGAACCACTGGATCAGAGGCAGCCCCCAAAGCAGCTCCCGGGTCCCTTCCCGTGGTGTCCGTGGGGACGGGGAGCGTTCTGCTCATCCAGCAGGACTCCCCAGTGCCAGGAGCGGGGACGGTGGCACTGGGATCCCAGCTGGCAATCACCCATCCCTCCCTGAGGCCCTGGCTGTGCTCCCCACATCCATGAATTCTCCTGCCGTGGGTCAGTTCCAGTCAGAGCCTCAGTGCCACGGGAGGGGCAGGGTTTGATCTCTGTGGAATCACCCCGATGGCAGCGGTGTCACAGCGCTGAAGGATGGGTGACAACAGGGACAGGAGGCTCCTCCGGAGCTCCCCGTTGTTATTGTCTTTGGGTGCAGAGCAAAAATGTGTAGGCTTCAGGCTAGATTGTGTAAATCTCGTTAGAAAGCCATTCCCAGCTAATGAAACCCTGGGAGAGAGGGATTTGGCTTCCCAGCCCTCAGCCTTGCAGCAAAGGCTGGAATAAATCCATCTCCAGTGGTGTGTGGGCTGCTCTGCCCTCTCCCCCAGCACGGGGGTGTTTTACTGGGGGAGCAGCCCCAGGTCAGCATTTGGTGCATCTGCACCTGAATAATTTCAGGTGATAACTATCTTCTCTTCAAAAAAGAAAAAAACCACCCAGAAACAAAACAACAACTGCCGCACGAAGAAACATCACCCGGCCTTTAAGGCTCGTGCAGGAATGGAGAACAGCCTCGTGAATAATTCGGCCTCCCCCTGCAGCTCGCTGGGCACTGGGTATTAATTCCAGGGGCCAGAGCTGTTAAGCAAAGCTGTTGAAAGGAGGGATGTGAGATAAATTCACCTCATCTTGGGTTGTTTGTGTAGGCTGGGGCTGTGCCTGCCACAGCCATGGATCCCACCCGGGGTCATGTTTGTTTGGCTGCGCCTTTATTGCTCTAAGTGTGAATTTAGCAGCTCCTACCGGGTGAAATACGATTGTCTTTGTGCTCCGTGGCCAGGCTGGGCTTTGCTGAAGTTCTGAGCGCAGCTGCTGCAATGTTTTGGTTTATTAACACAGATACAAGGCAGAGACACAGCCCTGGGCTTCAGCTGCAGGATTTGTGCCCAGATTTGTCCCTTCCCTGCAGATTTGGGGTGATTTGGACACCCAGGGCTGGCTGCCATCCCCATCCCTGGAGAGATCCGTGATCCCTCGTGTCCCAGCCCATCCTTGTGCTGGGCCTTCCCTTCCCTGCAGGCACCGAGGCAGGAATTGCTCTGTTCTCTGCTTTTTCTTGATTTATCTGTTTTTCCCTCACCTGTCTTGCCTTTGTCACCCATATACATCTATCTATCCATGTATCCATCTCCCTATGTACTTATCCAACAACTGACATGCAAATCCCGCAGTGCAGAGGTGTCCAGGCCCATCTGGGACAGCACAGGCTGCTGGAAATATTTCCATTGTTTTGCATTCCCTTTCCCCCTGCCTGTCCCAAAGAACACAGGGGTATCCTGGGCGTGTAATGAAGCCCCTGAAGGGTTGAACAGTTATTTCTTTTCCGCCTCTAACTAATCTTTTTTAATGCTTGACAGGCTCATGTTCTGTAATTGAATGCATTTTTATTTAGAAAATAACATTTAGTGCCACTTTGGATTTCCAATTATTCTTCAATTGGACTTTGAGGGCCTAATGTCTTTGTCACTTGGATGTGTGCAGGAGATGGCAACATCAGAGCAGACAAGAGCAAATTATTTCCACTACTGATTACTAGGCTTGGGAGGAAAATATGCAGGGACAAATTTAGTCTCAGCATAAATGTATGAAAATGAGTTAAAGCACTGCTCCAGCAGCAGCTCTGTGCCGTGGCTCGGTGCGGATGGGAAGCACCTGCCTGGCTCATCCTGCAGCTTCCTGCAACAACCAGGGAATCTTCGGGAGGAGGGGAAGGGAGAGGCTCGGTGACAGTGGAAAGGCCTCCAAGGAATGGGAGCTGCAGAATCCACCTGGATCTGTCTGTGGTGCTCAGGATGGGCTTTGAGGGCCTTGGTGGCACCTCTCATGCAGGAGGAAAAGCCTCCCTGGTAAATCCATTGTGAACCCACAAATAACTCCTCACCAAAGGAGGAGCTGCCTTCTCCCACCTCGTGGGTGTCCTTCATGCTCAGAGAGGACGCAGAGCTTTGATCTGGAGCTGTGTCAGGGCAGGTTTAGGTTGCAGATCAGGAAAGGTTCTTCCCCGAGAGGGTGCTGGGCACTGCCCAGGCTCCCCAGGGAATGAGCACAGCTCCAAGGCTGCCAGAGCTCCAGGAGCCTTTGGACAGCACTGCCAGGGATTTTTCCATTGCTTGCAGTGCCCAGTGGAATTCCACAGCCTGGGAATCGAGAGAGAGTAGCAGGATGTTCCTGTTGGTCTAAATCTGCTGTTGTAGTCTAAACCATTCCTTCAGGGCTCCTCATTAGCCTTGAGACAAATCTGGCACCTTATCACAGGGTGAGATGCCCAAGGACACCATGGGCAGGGCCAGCCCAGCTCTGTCTTCCCTATGGGAAAAGCAAAATGCCTTGTCAGAGCAGTAAATTGGGAGAATCCAAAGTATTTTCCAGTCTCCAACGCAAACAATGAGTTAAACTTCAGCCCAAACTGATTTGGTTCGTGTGGGAAGGGGAGGGCCTGCCGTGCTGGGAGCAAACACAGCGCCTTAGAACGATCAAACCTTCTGTTCTGACAGCTCTCTGTGCTCCCAGGGTTTGATGTGGCCCTGGAGCTCGGCCGTGTTATCTCCTGCGATGTTTTTCTTGGTCCTCACTGACGTGTCCATGTGTGGTAACAGCCCCATGTCCTACACCCGCCACGGGACGCTGGGCTCCTTCTGTGGGGACAAGGGCTTGGAGCTCATTTTCCTCCAGAACTCGAGAGTTTGGGATACGCTTAGGAGGGCTCATTCCTCACACTGGTGGTCAGGTTCCTAAATTATTTTTGACAGCCGCATGTAATGATATACAAATGGGAAAGTGATGGAGTAGCAGAAAATTGACTGGCAAGGACAGCGTGATGGAGTTAGAGAGCAATCCCTGCTAAAAAGCCGTGGAGACTGCGGCGCGTTCCTGGAGCAAACACGGAGCAGGGCCCTCGCCAGGCTGTGGAAGCAGCAATGATACCACTCTGTGACCTTTAAAGCTACTCAGGGCATTCAAGTGCTTTGGATTTTCAAGGCTCTATAAAATTGCACAAACGGGCTGTGCCTGGGACATTTCTCCCAGGTTTCCGCAGTGTTTGAACAATTTGAAGAGCCCTGAATGGTTCAGAAATGGGGAATTGAGGCTTGCTCGTGTTCCTGCCCTGAGTGCAGCAGACCTCTGTGGCTACAGAGAAGATCTGAGCAGGGTCTGGGATGGCTGTGTTGAATCTGCCCCAGAGCTCACCTGGAAAGGCGGCATTCCATGGGATGTGGGCGTCTGAGGGATGAACCTTGCAGCTCTGCCAGCCAGGATTCATAGAATCCTAGAACATAAAAAGGACCCACAGGTTCATCCAGTCCAAATCCTGCATGGGACACCCCAAAATCCCACCCTGTGCCTGAGAGCATTGTCCAAACACTCCTGGAGCTCTGGTAGCCTTGGGGCCGTGTCCGTTCCCTGGGGAGCCCGGGCAGTGCCCCAGCACTGGTCACCCAGCCTGGGATGTGGGATGCTGTGCTGGAAAAGCAGGCAGAGTGAGATGGGCACAGAAGGAGCCAGAGGGGCTGGATGCCCTCGTTTGGTGCCCAGCCCCTCTCTGGGCAGAGCTGCTGCTGAATAATCCTGTCAGTCACACGAGAGGTGCGGGCAGAGCCGGGGTTGGGCCATTGAAACAATGCCTTCGTGTGCCAAGAAAACAAACAGAAAGGGCCAGTCAAAGCTTTTCAGTGTCATTGACACCCTCGGACGTGCCAGAGCCGGGAACAAAGCCGGCATTGAGGCGCAGCACAGCCTGGGAGGCTGCTGGGAGCAGGCAGATGCGGGGCTGTGCCCACCCTGCTGCGCCGCAGCCACTCGGACACGTGGGGCCCTCGCAAGGTGGGTGGCAGGACACGGCCTGGGCTTCCTCCTCAGCGAGGAGGGCGAACAAAATGTGGCCTCGTGTCCCCGTGTGTGCCAGGGGTGGGAGGTGGCCGGGAACTCGGGGGGGTCTGTAGGGACAGCGGCGGGGAGAAGGCACAATGCCAAGGCGACTCCAGCTCTGCCTCCGAGGTGCCAGGAGAGGGGTGGCTTTAGGACACTGGCCCTGACACAGAGTGCTGCCAGCGATTTTGGGCACACCTGGCCTCTGTGCCCTCCGAAAGTGCCCAGCAGAGACCTTCAGCCCATCAGGCTCTGGGGAAGAGCAGCCTGGGGACGGACACGGGGCACCGCTCCGGCCACTGCCGCCCCTGTGCTGTGCCCCACTGCACCGCCCTCCCCAGCACTGCTCCCTCGCCCACAAACCGAGGATAATGTTTCCTCTGCTGCTGGCAGCAGCTGTGCTCTTTTGTGTTGTGTGTGCACACGGTGCCCATTCCAGCAGGGCTGCAGCTCCTCTTTAATCTCCGGGCACGCCAGAGACGCGAGGAACGCGCTGCCAGCCCGGGACACCGGTGTTGGGGACCGCCAGGTGTGAGCCAGGTCACTGCCTTTGGCTGCTTTGCTCCAGCAGAGGAAAGCAAGGGTTAATCTCAGGGCCCCAGTGGAGAGAGGGAAATAACCCAGGGAGCCTGGGGTCCCTCGCTGTGCTCCATCTGCCTCCCGTGCATGTGCTGCTCATTTTTCATACTGAACACAGCTGCCGCCAGCAGCTCTGTCCTACCCTGGCTCCTGCCAGTTTTATGAGCAAAGAATAAAGAGGGGGAGCACATAAAGCACCGAGGTTCATTTGCCGGTTGTCAGGCTGCCGGGGCAGCAGGGACCGAGCCATCGCAGCACCTTTTCATTGGCAGCGTTCTTTATTCATCCCCCCAAGCTGCTCTCCTTTTTGGAGGAAGGGACCTGCTGCTGCTCATGCTTTTATCAAGGCTTTGGCCCTGCTTAGCTGGGTGGGATGGAAGGAGCTGCCTTTCCTGGGATCTCTCCTGGGGTGAAGGCATTGCTGTGCCGAGGTCGATGCCATCAGCCTGTGCTGTGAGCACTGGGGTCTGGCAGAGCCCGCAGGCTGCCCCTCTTCCTTCAGCTGGGTAATTAGGAGCTCTCAGAGAGGGGGAAGAGAGGTCACACATGGACTGGGCCTATTAACCCCGTCCCTTGCCAGCCACCCTGCGGAGAAATGCCCTCGGAGCAGCTGCTCCAGCACGGGCTCCCAGCAGGACGGCGGCTGAGGTGAGGGAAGATCCCCTTCCAGCCCTGCTCCCCCACGCACAGGTGGGGATTCGCCCCCAGTGGGAGTTTAGCAGCTGAAAAACATCGTGCCAGGGACCAGGTTTGGTCCAAAAGGGATGGTTTCATGTCTTTCACATGGCAGAAGGAGCCACCCTGGTAGGGCACCCTGTGCCCTGCTCCCTGCCAGAGGCAGAAGACAGAGCAGGTCATGGATCCACCAGCTCTTCTCCTGGTTTTTGGCATTCCCAAGTTGTCCTTAACCAACTGATCCCTGCAAGTCTCTTAGATGCCATCCACTTTCAGCCTCCTGGGGCAATGATTCCCCCTTGTTCCCAGCCTCACTGGGAGCTGAGGGCTACCAATTCCCACAGAAGTTGGTTAATTTTGTCCTCTCCAATCCCTTCCAAGCCCAGAGCTTTTCCTGGAGCTGATCTGTAGGTAGGCTCAGCAGCAGTCTGCAGGATCCCCCTCGCAGTCTGTTGGGTCTGTTGCTGTACTGACGCCAGTGATATTTATGGAAATATATGCAGAAGTTCCTCCGGCTCTGATGGAGCAGAAATAGTTTCATGGCATTATTTGCCCAAAATGCCACCGTTCTGAGTGCTGAACCCGGACAGTGAGAAGCTGATGTCAAAGCAACTGTTTACAGCAGGAGCTGATGTGGCTTCCAGGGACAAGTGACTTGGCGTTGCAGCCCTGGGAGCATTAATGCAGCAATGCTGAAGTTTGTGTGGAAGCTCTGAGCTCTGAGCCTCCCGTCAGAGCAGCGCCACAGCCCCAGAGCTGCTCTGTGATTCCGCATCTCCCGTGCAGCAAAACAGCAGCCCAAGGAGAAGCAGGTAAAGATCAAAGCGAAACCCTTTGCCCGACCTTCTCTGGCTACAAAACCCGTCCCAGCTTTTATTTCCCGTAATGGGAGGCCCTTGGTTGGTGCTCCCACTTTCCCAGGGGCACTTCCAAGCCGCAGGCAGCGCTGTTTGCTCTGCGGTGCGGGAGGGAGAAGCAGGGGGCGTTTAAAGTGCTCACTTGTGGTGGCACCGCAAATGAAGTCATGTCCCGAGGGACGGGGATGTTGTGGGGAAGGTCTGATGGGTGAAAACCGCCGTGTTGTGACTCGTGACCCAGCGAAACCCCTAATTGTGTGTTTAAAGCAAACCCCAGGCTGGAGCTGTTTCCTTTGCCTCCGTCTTGGCGCGCTGCCTTTGGCTGTGGGGGGCTCGGATCACTCATCCTGTGGTTAGGGCTGGTCAGGAGTCACCCCCGTTGTTAGGAAAGGAATGTTAAAGGGCTGTTGTGTAAACCAACCGCTGTCTGAACAGGCTTTGTTTTCAGTGCAAATCCGCTGCAGGGAATGATTTAACCTTCATCTATTCTTTTTTTTTTTTTTTCATTAAATAAGATTTATACAGGTATGGTATTGGAAAGGTCATCCATCCCCCGAGCTGTGGGACGAGCTCTGTGCATTCCTCCCTCTTCGCTTGGCTGTTTTACCCGTGGTTTCAGGCTGGGAATGCACCAAGCCTGGGTTTGTTGCCTTCCTGGGAAATGGATTTATCCCTGCCTGGCACACGGGGCCCCCTCAGCCCTCCTGCCCCCATTCCCACACTCGATGAATTCTCCAGCCAGAGTCACCAGGAGCTGCTGTGTGGCCTTTCCCAAAGGGATCGCATCCCAGCTGGGGGAAAGCGGGGGGTAATTCCCCTCCTCTCCCTCAGGAAATACGGGATGCTGGATCTGCAGCACGGACCTGGGCTTTAAGCTCAGGATCTCTGGATGCTTCGCTGTTCCACACTCCGGCTGCCCCTGGATCCCTGAAATGAGCTATTTTATGTCTTTCTTGTTTACTGATATGTGCTGAGGCTGACTGAGGGTTTTTTTTGCAGTTATTTAAGATCCTGTAGCAGCAAAACCTCGGTGGTTGGGCAGTGCAGCCCGGGTGTGCTCCCAGCGCTCTGTTTATCCCGTCGGCTCTGAGCATCCCCAGCCTTGGAGGACACTCCAGCCAGGCACGGAGCTTCACAGGCCGAGGCAGCAGAGCTGGGAAGGAGCTTTTGCAGCTTTTCTAGCAGCAACCTGTTCTCCAGGGCTTTTCTGAACCCTGAGAACAGATGGCTGGGCTGGAGGCTGAGATGCAAGGACAAGGGACTCGTGTTGACATTACCTTTACCGGAGTGCCTTTCATCATTAGCATGTAAATGCCACCAAACACCCAGGAATTATCCATCTATGATCTCTTCATTAGAAGAGGCCTCTGATCAGGTTAATCTCACTTTCCCAGCGTGGAAAGGAGGATGCTGAGCAGCTGTACCCACCAGCAAGGGGAAACGGAGTGAATTTCTGAGAGGGAAGGATGCTGCGAGCATCGGGTTTGAAGTGGCTCGTCAGTGATTGCTTTGGCTCTTGCACCGCGCTGCCAGGGCTGAAACAGCAGCGCTGATGGTGGTGATTGAGCCTGATGGGCCTTGAGCTCTGGGGCAGGTGGCCTGGAACACCTTGGGTGGGTGCTGAGCAGCCCAACTCTCCTGCGGGCAGGAGGGAAGTGGGGGAAGCTTCCAGCCCCGTGCGTTTTCCATCCTCTCAGTGATCTCCTCTCCCTCTTGAGAAGCAGAAGCCAAAGCAAGCATGGGGGAGGGTGGAGGAAATGTGTTTTAACAGTAAATACGGCCTTGTAATTTATCAATGCAGAGTAATTGAAGTAATTTCATGTCGGTTTTAAATGCAGCGCCCAGGGATCTAATCTATCTGTCTAATATTAATGGGGAATATTTGCTTGCCTCATTCATTCATTACTGTTTTCATTAAGACTCTAGTCCCATTTAGGAGTCTGTTTGTCATTTTAAACTCTTCTGTTTTATCTTAGCCTGCCACAATCCTTTTTAACAACTTAAGTGAATTCGTGAGTTGCAGGCTGGCAGCTTGGGGGAAGGGGCTCTGCTGTCTGGCGTGTGCTTTTCCTGGGGAGACAGGAGAAACAGACGGCTGGAGGCACCCGCAGGCAGCAGGCTCTGAGCTTCCCTGGGATCCACACCCCGGAGACTCAGGGCTTTCAGAAGGAGCTGGGTGTCTGCGCTGCCCAGCATGGAGATCCCTGCTTGGACTCAGCTGCAGGGACCCCGGCTTTGGAGGCTCCATCATTTCCAAGCCAGCCCAGGCAGGTGCTCGGAGCAGGGATGTTGCTGATGAGTGCTCAGGGTGTTCCCAGCTGGGTGCTCTCGTTCCTCCCAAGGTGTGTCCCCCCTCTAAGGCATCCCCACCTTCAGGATATCACAGAACCTCAGAAGGTCTGGCTTGAAAGGGACATTAAAGCTCATCCAGTGCCACCCCTGCCATGGCAGGGACACCTCCCACTGTCCCAGGCTGCTCCAAGCCCCGTCCAGCCTGGCCTTGGGCACTGCCAGGGATCCAGGGGCAGCCACAGCTGCTCTGGGCACCCTGTGCCAGGGCCTGCCCACCCTCACAGGGTGGAATCTCTTCCCACTGCCCTATGCCAGGGGCTCTGTCCCTGTCCCCACACTCCTCCTGGATGAGTCCCCACACCCCGGAGCTGGGAGGAGCCCAGGGAGCTCTGCTGGGGTGCCCACGGAGCATCACCTGCAGTGCTGGGTGGGCAGCAGGGCTGGGCATCCCTGAGCTGGAGGCATCCAAGCCTAATTAGAGTCCTGGGAAACAGGAGCATTGTGCTGCTAATGACTCTCTGGCAAAATGTTCCAGCTAAAACAGTAATTTCAATAAGCACAGCCCAATTGTGAGTGTTGAACACCTAATTACATTGGTTACTGCTCCAAAATTATTCCGAATTCTATTTGTGCCGTTTTCTCACCGAACAGAGAGGGGAAGAAGTGCACACTTTATAATCTTTCACCTTAATTAATTTTCTGAGCTTCTGTTAAAACTTTTAAATGACTGCAGGGAGCACATCAGGAGTTCCGTGGCAGCCAGGCAAAGCACGGAACGCAGAGGCCGTGAACTGATGTGAGATGAAAGTTTGCTGTGTTGGATTGATCCCCACCTGAGCCCACAAATTTTGGAAGGCTGCCCCCCTTTTATCCTGATTAATTAGTTCCCCCGAGGTCTGGGCTAATCAGGCTGCAAAGGGCAATGCTCATCAGCGGGGTGGCCTCGCCCAGCGGTGTCAGAAGATGGTGCCAACACGTCAGGAAGCCACTGGTGATGGCAGCAGTGATGTCCCCTGGCAGGAGCACTTGGATGTGCCCCTGGCTGCTCCAGACACATCACCCTGGAATCCAGAGCGAGCCCAGAGGGGAATCCCACAGGAGCAGGGCGGCTGTGTCACCCTGGCTGGGGAGGAGCAGGGGAGCTCCTGCCTGGATCAGGATCCTGATTTCCAGGAACTCACTTGACCCTTTCCGTTCAGTCAAGAACAGAATTGCAGCTCCCCTGAGGTGTGGTGGTTTTCCAGGGATCCAGGGATGTGGATCCATCACAGCCTAACCCTGTCCCTGTGGGGGCGACCTTCAGCATCCCACTCCTCGTTATTGGCACGTGTACACCCTCACCACTCCCTTTTCTTGTCAGGGAGAGGTTCTCTGGGTCAGTTCTGCAAGACACACAGTGGTTTAGTGTCCCAACAGAGGAGAATCTGCTGAGGGTCCTGTCCTCCCCAGCTGCCATCCCTGTGTGGGGACACCAGGCTGTCACCAGCACCCTGGGGCAGGAGCAGCTCGGAGGAGCCAGCCAGGAATGAATGTGAGGCTGCACCTCATTATTTAATCCATGAATTTTGCTGCATTTGCCATTCCAGAAGCCACTGGGAATACCTCAGCCAGGTCTGTGCTCCAGATTTTATTTCAGCGTTGAAGATGAAAGAATTGCTTCCTGATTTTGTGTGTGCACCAGGCTTTTCCAGCTCTGGAGGCAGTGGGCACACGGAGATGGAGGCGGCCGTGCATCCCTGGCCCCACAATTCCCAGATGCAGATGGTCCGTGCGAGGCAGGAGGCAGAGCTGGTGCTGCCAAGGCACTTTGGAGCAGTGACTGTCACACAGAGCTGGCACTGGTGTGCCAGTCTGAGCAGGGGGTGGATGCCAGGGTGGGATCCCAAATGCTGGGCTGAGCCTCCACCCACAGCTGGGAGCTGAGGGAGGGTGAGGGATGGGACACCTGGTGCCTGTGCCACGCAGGGGGCACCTGCCCCTGTGCCACCTCCTGCACAGGCCCACCCTGCAGCCCCGGAGCGTCACTGTCGCCTGCCAGGGCAGAGGAGGAGCTGCCAGAGTGAACAGACCGAGCATCCCATGGACGGTCACGTGCAGCCCGCGCTGGAGATGAAAACCCATTTCCCCTCCTGCAGGTTTGCACGAGCCTGTGCTGCTCCTGGGAGCGGGGCTGGGATCTCTGCCTGGCACTTTGTTATTCCAACAAACCCCGCTCAGATGTTCCATATTGATGTGATGATTAACTCGAGCCGTGGTAAACCACAGGAAAGCATTTGTCTGCAGGAGCCTGTGTGCCAGAACACGAGGCTGCTCCGAGCCCTGCCGGGATGCTGGGCCGGATGGATGGAGGAAACTCTGGCTTGAGGACAATTTTCCTGCTTGAGCAAGCCTCACTTCGGGATATTTGCTATTTTTTCAGTCTTCCTTGCTTCCCAGAGGAGGCTGTCCTCGCTTTCATCACCTCCCTCAGGAGCCTGGCGCGGTACGAGGAGGGTGTGAGGGAGCCAAGGAGATGGGAATGTTTGGAGAAGCTCTGATCCCTCACTCGGGGAGTGATCCGGTCCCCTGTGCTCCAACACAGCGTGTCCTCATCAGATGTTAATGAGGTTCTTAGAGCAGCAAAGCCAAACCTCTGCAAAGGTTGCCTGGATCAGAGTTGAAGGGGCTCTCTCCGCGTGCATCTGCAGCGCCGTAATTAAATAATCCCCTCGTAGCCATGGCAACGTTGTCTCCGTGTCCTCTCCCACTCGCTGCTGCTCTGCCAGAACTTCCAGGTGTTGATTTGGTTCTGACAGCCCGGTGGGGGCTCTGAGAACCCTCCCTGAGCTGGGGGCATGGGAGAGCAGAGCTGGTCCTGCAGGAGAGGCTGGACCTGGCGGGAGAGCTGCCCCTCACCTGCTCTGTGCCTTCCTGTGGCACAGGAATTGATCCTGGAGCCATTCCCACCCTTGGGAGCTCCACAGCATTGTGGGGATGCTCCTCAGTTATTTGTGGCTAAAACTCCCCCTCTCCCCTCTCCTCTGTGCCCTGGCTCTGCCCCAAGGATTCATTTCGCGCATCCCACTCGCTCCTGGTCCTTCCACACTCATTGCTGGCGTCAGTCTCGGTGTGTCTGAGATCTCCACGAGTCAGGAACAGCAGTTTCCAGGTAGGAATTTCCACAGCCCGAAGCAGATTGCACCCACGTGTCTTGCTCAGCACAGCCAGAGTGTTCCCATCCCTGCACACTGGGATTTTTCTTGGCAAAGGTGCCCAGCAGGATGTTCCACCTGGAGCTGAGCATGGAGGCACAGGAGGAGGAGCAGTGGGAACAGGAGTCTGTCAAACTTCTTACAGCCCCTGAGAAAGTCTCACTTTATTTTCCCTGTCACCCTGACACATTAATGGCTGCAGCTGAGGCATCCTCCTTGCTCCTTCCCACACTTTTCCACATCTCCTGCCCCAGCACAAAGCAGAGTTTTCTCATGAATAAAGGAAAGAATCAAATCTCATTGGAAAGTTCATCAACTTTGGGCTCCTGCTCAGTGAGTGATAGATGGCTTTAATTACACTGAACTAGTTGGCATCTCTACTCCACTCCCCAAAGTCATTAAAAATTGATTTTCTGTTTGAACTCCAGCCCCTCGAGGGGTCTGTGGGCAGCGTGCCGTGGCTGTGGGATGCTCCAGGGGCTGTCTCCAGCCAGGGGAGGTCACAGGCCTGGGCTGGTAGCACGCAAAAGCTGTGGAAACTTTGCTTTGGCTGCTTATTTTAGGTCTTTATTTATTTATTTATTTGGAACTGGTTTCTTGCACTTATTTGTTCCGGGGGCTGGCAGAGTTGGAATTCATGTGTTTTGGAGAGACCGTATTGACTTTTTTTTTTTTTTTTTTTTTTAAATTTATTTTATTTTGCTGCTCTTATGGGTCAGGCAGTCATGGAAAGCAGTAATGAGACTTTATCATTTAATGGTTGAGCAGCAGGTTCGTTTTGGCACAGGGAGCAGGGAGAGAGGTCACAGTCAGGCAGGGGGGAGCAGGGCTGTGCCCTCAGGAGTGAGGAGATCCCCCGGCAGTGTTGGATTCTTGGCTGTTCTCCTTCACACAGATGCTCCTCTGCAGACATTGTTCAAAATCTCTGTGTGGTTTTTAAAGAATTACCATGTGCAGAAGCCGCAGCTCCTGAGCAGAAAAAGAAACGAAGCGCTCAACATCAAATCATCTCTAATGAACTCTTATTCACATAATTCCAATCCTCTGTTATTTATAGAGCGCAGCGAGAGCATCCAGCTCCTCACAAACACGAAACAAGCCCTGAGCTGCATTTAAATCACAGGGACAGATCCTGCCAAGCCTCCCTTTGTTGGGGATCCACAGTGCCGGGTGATTTTGGGGCTGTCCTGACCTTCAGGCTGGGTCCGAGTTCAGCGTGCTGGGCAGATTTTAGGGGAAACCCAGCGACCTCCCTGGGTGCTCCTGTGCTGGCTGGTGTCTCCCACAGGGAATGCTGAGAGCTGTGGGATGCTTGTTTGGTTTGAAGAGCGCGTGTTTGCTTCTGGTTCTCCACCCAGGAGCAGCGTGATGGCTGCAGCACTGGTCTGCACTGGGAAATGCTGGGGTGGGGTGGATGTGGGCAGTGTCAGCACCAGGCAGGGTGCAGGAATAAGTCCTGGCTGGGCTGTCCTGGGGGGCTGTGCTGCCTCCAGCCCCTGGGGTCGGTCCCACCCCACGGTGCTGTCCCTAAAGTGCTTTTTGCTCCTTAGAAGGGAGAGGCAAAGCAGGAAAAAACACCTGACCTGTGGCCACTCGAGGTGTAGACCCTGCGAGGACACCCCAGGCCCCCTCTGCAGCCAGGAATCAAACCCAAGCCCTTCATTTCCACCTCTGACCCTGAATTTCTCTTCTCCATTCCCGAAGCTCTTTCATCCATCACTGGCTGAGGGCATTCCCACCTCTGCCCCTCATTTCCAGGGTCCCAAACCGAGCCCTCCACCCATCCCACGGGCTCCACGTCGGCGAGAAAACACCAACCCCGCGCTTCCCTGGGTGATCTCTGTTCCAGGAAAAGCTGTTGAGTGGGACTGAGGAAACAAGAAGAATAGCAGCCCTATTGGTGTCGTCCTCAGAGAGGAACTGGGTTCTCACTGTGTCAACAGCACTTGGCGTGACAGTGGCCGTTGTTTGGGGAGACACTGCTCCTTTCAGAGCCGGCTGCTGGGAGCCGGGTGCTGTTTTGACGGACAGAGCCGGTGCAATCCAACAGTTGTTTGAATTCCCAGCCAGTTGCAGGCATCGCTCCCGGGGCCCGAGCGCTGCAGGGAGGCTGGGAGAGGATTATCTGCAGTATTTGGTGGGAGAAATGGAAATAGAACCACAGGATCACGGAATGGTGTGGGCTGGGAGGGAGCTTGAAGATCATCCGGTTACACCTGGACACCTTCCACTCTCCCAGGTTGTTCCAAGGTCTGTCCAGCCTGGCTTTGAACACCTCCAGGGACAGGGAGTCCACAGCCTCTTGGGAAACCTGTTCCTGTGCCTCCCAACCGTATGGGAAGGAATCTCTTCCATACATTGTAGAGGGACAGAGCAGGAGCTCTGTGCAGAGATGGGATGCAAGCCCACCCTGCTGCTGGAGGTGGCAAAGGACGGGTTGGAAAGGTTCAAGTGGTTAAAAAGGTTAAAAATGTCTTTGCTGGAGCCAAGCAGTGACCTGTGGTTAAAGCCTGGTGTCGTTTTGAAGCCTTTGGGGTTTCAGTGCTGGTAAATAGGTGAGGGCCGTGCTGCACCTCAGCATCAGGCAGGGACCTTCCTCATGTGCTGTGGATGGGAGAGGGGTTTACAGCAGTGTTTGGGGTTGTTCCCACCTGTGCTTCCCTCTGTGGCATCCCTGCCTGGAAGGGACAGCAATCCCCAGGGGGTCAGGCTTGGGGCCAGCGTGGCTGCTGCTGGAAGGGCTCAGAGGGGCCAAAGCAGTGAAACACCCACCCAGACTAAACAAGCTGCCAAAATGCCCGTGATTTATTGCCTGCAGCAGCTCCCCTGGGAGAAGGGTGAGAGAGCAAAGCATAAATCAGGGAGGAGAGGACTCAGCTCCAGCCACAGCGGAGGTCTGGGCAGGGGGGCTCAGGGGTTTGAGGAGCCGACGGCGCCGTGGGAGCCCGGCTGGGGCTCTGTGTGCCCAGGACTCGCCCAAGGGACGGGGTGACCTCATGTCTCAGTCTCCAGTAATTCCTATTCTCGCATGTTGGAACAAATTCATTTCAGGCTGTGGATTTGCTGTTGTGTTCCGTGACTCCGAGGGGCGAAGTGGGACCTGGGGCTGCTCCGGCTTTGCTGTGGGGGACCAGCTCTGAGAATGTGTGGTTCCCTTACAGGTGTCCCGGGTGCCCGTGGAGTCCTGTGAGCAGTACACGACCTGCCAGGAGTGCCTGAGCTCGGGGGACCCCCACTGCGGCTGGTGCTCCCTCCACCACATGTAAGTCCAGCCTTGGCTGTTTCCTGGTGATAAAAGCAGCTTTCAAGGCTTCTGAGTGCCTCCACGCAAAACGAATTAGGCTGAAGTTCCTTAAATCCATTTTTCTCTCCTTCGGACATTCCCTGCATTGCAGCGCAGATGCCATTGGAGATCCCTGAGCTCCCGGGGAGAGGTGAAGGGAAATAAACTCCTGCTCCAGGAGCAGTGGGTCGCCCACAGTGTGGGCAGGGGGATGTGGACACAATGGAAAACCAAAATTTAAACTGGTGGGAATGGAGGTCTGGTGGTTTGCACACTCCTGCTCCTTGCCCAGGTTGTAAATCCCAAATAATGTGAAATTTTTAAAGGCAACAGTAGATGTGAATCTGTGAGTGGGGCTTTGCTTCCAGCGAGGTTACAGCCCCAGAGCAGAGCACAGAGCCCTTTTAAATGCACCAGGAAAGGAGATTGAAATCCTGCAAGGGGAGGTCAGGGGTCTCTGCTCCAGCCGTTCCCGGGGGGATCCGGCAGCGGGCTCGGAGCTGGCAGCCCCCCTCACACTGCCAGGCACAAAGGGCTGAGGGTGCTTTTCTCCAGGGGAACTCCAGGAAATTCTCTCTGCATTCAGGAGGTGTCCGTGCCCTTCCTTTCTCTGCCCTGCCATAATAAGGAGCACTTCCTAAGGCGGAAGGGAGACCACCGGGCAGAGGAGCTCGGGGGAGGAGGGGAAGGCCTGGGGAAGGCTGGAGCAGGGGAATAGAAATCCCTCCGGCCCCGTGCCAGCTCGCAGAGCGGCCCCGTTACTGCACGGAGAGCGTGGCAATGGGGGAGGCAGAGTTCAGGGCCCCGCACAGCAGCGCTTGGCCCCTTGCCTGAGGAGCAGGTGCTGGAGGGGAGCGGGGAGCTGCAGGCTCCTCCGCAAATCCGGCCTGGATTTGGGGCTTTGGGGTGCAGAGCAGCTCCCCACAGCGGGTTTGGTTTTTGGCCACACTTGGGGAGGTGCAGGAGAAGCAGCTCAGCCCCTGAGCATCACACAGGCTCCTCTCAGGGAAGGGCTGGGGACAGCAGCAGAGCTCTGAGCATCCCACAGCAGCACCTCAGGGCACTCTGGGCATCCTTTGGGGTTTTTCAGCTGTTTTCCTTTGCAAACAGGCCTGTCCTGCCCTACAGCTGAGCCACCCTTTGTGCAGTCATGTCCGAAAGTCTTCACTGCCACAGCTCCTTCTTCAGAAGGGAATTATTTCCATCCCTGGGCATTCCCACCCCTCGGGCTCTGCCCCTGGGGCAGCCACCCCAGTGTGCCCTCCCAGGGACAGCGGGTGGGGAGGGGACGCTGCAGCAGGGGCTGTGCTGGGGCTGTTGCTGCTGCTCCTGCTGCAGCTCCTCCGAAAGGATCACCGAGCACTTCCCTCATGCTAATGAGCTGGATCTTCACAAGCCACCTGGGAGGCAGGTAAAGGTTGTTATCTTCATTTTGCAGAGACAAAACCCTCAATGACAAGAGGAGAGAAAAGTGTCATTTCCTCTGCCCTTTTGGCCATGACATTTCGGCATCAACCTATTCCCAACAAGGGCTCCTCCCCGATGGGATTTCTCAACTCTCCCTTCAAGCATCTGCACTTCAGAGCAGTGATCATTTTTTAGCCTTTTTTTAAGCTGTAAATAATTGAGTTTATCTTACTGTTCCTCGAAGCCTCTGTCATCTTTGTTTGGAGGCCCCAAGTGCTGGAGTGTTTGTATTTAATATGTCATCTCTCCCCTTTAATTCTCACACATTCCTGCTTCCAGCTGGAGCAGCTGCTCTGTGGAAGGGTGGTGGGTCAGGGGGTGACGCTCACACTGTGTTTAGGGATGGCTGAAAGGGTGAGGGGCAGAGGAGGAGGTGATTTGTTCATCCTCTGCATGGACAGAGGGATCCTTTGCTCTTTGGGAGTGATCAGAGGCCTCCAGGAGATTGTTACAGGATCTCTCCAGCCCAGTGGGATCTGAAGCCTGCAAGACTTCCCCGTGCTGCTCTCTGCAAGTGTGTTATTGTCTCCAGGCCTATTTATCTCTGTTGGGGCTGTTGCCATAAGTAGGATGATAAAAAAGAGCCATTCCAGCGAGTCAATGAGATAAAGGCTCCAGTCAAGAGCTCACTTTAGGGCTATCTTAGAGATTCACTTAAACCTCGATATTTCTTCCTTTGGCACCATTCATATTTAGCTCCATTATGCTCCAGGAGAAAAGGTACAAAAGGGAGAGGGTGAGGAGAGCAGCCCCAGCGTCTGTTGGGGATCACGGGGGTGGTTTGGAAAGGGAAAGTGGAAACCTCACTTATCCTCATCTAGAGCAAACGGCCTCACTCCCACTGTCCCATAGAATCCCACAGTGGGTGGGTTCGAAGGGACCTTAAAGGCAAATTTGTCATCTGCACCCATGGAGGGGGGTTGGAAGGAAAGGATTTTCCCCAAATGACATAAACCAGGAAATCCTGGAGGGATGCCAGCACCACAGTCTGGTTTGAGACACTGAAAGTCCTCCCTTGGTTCCCAGTGGGTGCTCTGCTGGAAACAGCGGAATTTCCCTCTGCTCCAAGGACACCTGCAAGAGAAAACAGGGATAAGGAGCCATGCTGGAGCCCATGGAATGCCAGCAGCAGTCCCAGCCACCTTGGCATGCTCAGAGCGTGCGTCCCTGCTGCTGGGAATGGGATAGAGCTGGGAGCTCAGGGCGTGAGCACCAGCCAAGCACCGCTGGCAGCAGCTGGAAGCTCCCATTCCTGGCCGTGTCTCGCACTCAGCTCCAGGAGGAGATGATTAGTGAGCTGTGTGGGTTCAATTAGGACAGAGGCATCATCCTGCCCCTGCCTGTTACTGCTTTCTGCTTTAGTTCCTGTGCAGATGATGAGTTCATGGCTCGTCCCACACCACCAGCACATGGGATTAGCAGCTCTCAGTTGTGTCCCAGTGCAGGAATTACTCATGGGATACTCACGGTTTGTCTTTTTGCTGATCACAGAATATTTTCCAGCACCCTTTGCTCCTAACCTGGTGCCCAACACCTGCTCCCTGTGCGGGCATCACCAGGGCCTGCTGCGGAACATCTCCCCGGGGGTTTTGGGTGCGTTCTGTGCTCTGGGTGGGTGTTCTTGTGCTGAGTGCTCGTGTGTGGCAGGTGCTCCCCGAGGGACCGCTGTGAGCGGGCAGAGGAGCCGTTCCGCTTCGCAGGGAGCATCAGCCAGTGCCTGAGTGTGACGGTGCAGCCCAGCAGCATCTCCGTGTCCGAGCACAGCCTCCCGGTGAGCAGGGATGGGGGCTGCGGGAGAGGCACCTCCAGCAGGGAACACTCCACGCTCCAGCCTTTCTCCCTTCCCTCTGGCACAAGTGTTTTCTCATGAAGTCACGCTCGCAGAAGGACAGGGGAGCCAAGGGGTCACCCGAGCTGGGGAAGGAGCCGGAGGGGGGACGGCAGAAACAAATTCCCCTTCCCCTGGTGCCCCAGCTCACATTTCCCTTGGTCTGGTTTCTGTAGCTGGTGAAAGGAAAGCCTTTGTTTCCCAAAAAGCTCCTCTGTGAGCAGCGCTCGGGCCTGGCTCTCCGAAGCTTCCCAGCTGTTGCTGCCGGAGCCCCCCAGCCCCCTGTGGCAGCTGGTCCTGCTGCCTCCCCTTCCCAGGCTGCCCTCAGAACCCCGAGTAAAAATGGTGTGGGGAGAGGGGACTCAGCCCTCCAGGCACTGGTTTGCCATGGGGACACTGCCCAGCTGTGATGGGGACACTGGGGACTTGCTCCTGCCAGGCCAGGGCAGGGTGGTCTGTCCTGTCCATGCAGTGGGAGGGGAGGTGGATTGAGCTCAGGGGTTTGGGGACAGTTACTGCTGCTCTCAGGGTCCTGCCATAGGCTTTGGGGGCGGCAAAACTTCTGTAGAGCAACCAGGGGACAAAAATCTGCCATTGCCACCACTCCTGACCTGCAGCGCCCAAAGGCTCAGCGGGGTGGGTTTGTAGCCATAAAGAACATCCTTGGCTTCCTTTTTCCCCCTCCCTTTCCCATGAAAGGGCAGCTGGCCAGAACCTGTGGGCAGGTGGGTGATTTGAGGGGGTCATTTTGAAAGGGAAAACAGTTGGGACAGAGAATTTGAGGGAGATCTGGGAAGCTCTGCCTGCTCACAGCTCTGTTTCGCTCCCCGGTGTCCCTGCTGCAGCTCAGCCTGTGGGTGAGCGACGCTCCAGACCTGAGCGCCGGCGTCAGCTGCCTCTTCGGGAACCTGACGGAGGTGGAGGGGCAGGTTTCGGGCAGCCAGGTGGTTTGTGTGTCACCGCCAGCCAAAGATGTCCCTGCCATCCCCGTGGATCAGGGTAAGTGATGACTCCTGAGCGGTGACACGGTGTCAGACAGCGCGGGGCAGCTTTGGGAGTATCAGCTGAGTGGAGCAGAGCCTTTGGGGCTGCTGCCGGAGAAATTCGTGCTCCTGTCAAAGCCTATTGAACCCAGGGAGCTTCATCCTTAGGAAATGCATCCCACACAGGGCAGGATGGGCTGGCAGCAGGCAGCAGGGAGTGCTTGCCCTGTCCTTACACCCTCCCTGCGCTGCCAGACAGCTCCCAGGGCAGGACAGGAGCCGTCTGTCCCCTCCAGGGTGGCTCACAGGTGGCCAGGAGCTCTCATCCCTGCCAGACGGGGTGAATCTGGGAAGCAGGAATCTCCCCTAGGCCTGGCTCAGCACCCACAAGTACTGGCTGCAGTTTCTCTGTTTCGGTGCTGGTCTCTGGGTTGTCTCCTCATTAATGTCACCACTGTCATATTTTCTCTTCCCGTAACTGAAACGCCACTGGCTTGGAGTTCATCTTCCCCTTGGCATCCTTCCAGGTGTCCACGGTGCCTCCCTGCTGATGTCTTTGTATTTCTGAGGCATTTTATGGAGTCTGAGACTTGGGGAACACCGGGGGGCCCAGAGCCCTGTAGCAGCAGGACCAGGATAGGCTTCCCCACAGCAGCCCCAAAAGAGCGATCTGCTCTTAATTGACCCAGAGCAGAGGCTCCTGGAGAGCTCCGCTGGTGCTTCACTTGTTTCCAGCAGCGGCTCCTGTTCTAGGAGATAATTCTGGGACATTATGCCCAGAGAAGCTGTGGATCCTAATCCCTGGAAGTGTTCAAGGGTGGGGCTGGATGGGGTTTGGAGCAACCTGGGATGGTGGAAAGTGTCCCAGCCCATGGCAGCGGGTTGGAATGAGATGATCTTTCCCTTCCAACCCAAACCTTTCCATGATTCCACGATTCTATTCCTGGGCTGCCTCTCAGAACAGTCTCACTTCTTATACCGGAGACTGACTCAGGAACAGGGCGAGATTCCAAAATCATCCCAAGGCAGCGTTTCCCCTGTGTCTCTGATGCATTTTGCCATCAGGGCTGGTTTTTTGGAGGCATTGTTGGACACAGACACCCCGGGGTGTTCGGGGGCAGGGTGTGGGTGGAGGTCCTGGTGGGTGGGGGAGCAGGGAGATGAAACCCCGAGCTCCCCAGCAGCAGGTGGCTCAGCGGGCGGGCAGTGGGCAGCAGATCAGCCCGGGTGTGCTGCTGTCCCCTCGCTCCCGCGGGCAGGAGTGACGGGCTCTGCTCTGCATCCCCAGACTGGTTCGGCGTCGTGCTCCAGCTGAAGTCCCGGGAGACGGGCAGGACCTTCGTCAGCACCGAGTTCAAGTTCTACAACTGCAGTGCCCACCAGCTGTGAGTGCTCCTTCCCCACCCTCAGCAGAGCCAAAAACCAGCCCAGAAAATTTGGGGCATGGGCGTGGGACCGGCCAGGGGGGTTGGCACGGTGCGCGGGTCGCAGCACGCACGGTGCGGGCCAAGGGCAGCCAGCAGCCCGGGTCTGCTCGAACTCCGGGGGCGTGCGGAGCTCGGAGAGCCCCGGGAGGACGCAGGTGGAGCGAGCCGGGAGCAACCTCAACCTGCTGGTGCCCCCAAGCTGCGCGATCCCGCAACTGAGAACTCGGATACAGCCGGCTCGGGAACGGGAAGGGAGCTGCTGGGGAAGGCAGAGCAGGGGGGCTGGGGGATGCGGGCAGAGGGAGGTGGGATGCGGGCAGTGGGAGGTGGGATGCGGGCAGAGGGAGGTGGGATGCGGGCACAGGGAGGTGGGATGCGGGCAGAGGGAGGTGGGCTGCAGGAGGGGAAGGTGGGCTGCAGGAGGGGAAGGTGGGCTGCAGGAGAGGAAGGTGGGCTGCAGGAGGGGAAGGTGGGCTGCAGGAGAGGAAGGGGGGCTGCAGGAGGGGAAGGTGGGCTGCAGCCCAGGCATGTGGGAGGCCCAGTGGAGGCTCCATGGAGGGCTCGGTGCTGCTGAGGATTGTGGAATCACATCCCCCCGGGCACTGGAAGGCAGCAGGCAGCCGGCCGGCCTTAAAAACACATTTTCAGACCTGAAGTGTTTATGGATTTCTCTCTGGAAACAAAGCGAGCTCCGGCTCTGCGGGCAGGACCTGCCAGCAGCTGGATGGGGATGGCAGGGCTGGGAGCCTCTCCTGGGGCAGGGGCAGCTGCTGGAGTCACCGAGTGCCAGCACAAGGTCACTCCCAGCCCTTCTGTGCTGGTTTGAAGCCTCAAGCTCCAGGGCCTTTCCTGATGCCCTTGGAAGAGGGTTTGTGTGTTTGTGTGCTCACGGGCTTGGCTGGCCGCTGGCTTTCCTAGGCAGGCATTCATTTTTAATTTAAATTCTGTTGTGAGCCACAGCACAGAGCAGAGGTACCGGGATGACAGGGAATCCTTCAGTCCCCCTGTGCTGCCTGTGGGATCCATGTCCATAATCCCAAGGATTCCTGCTCCTGTCCTGCTGCCCCTCATGCACAGCTGTCTCCTCAGGCCCTTGTGCCTCGGTCAGGCTGTGCAGCACCAGCAGCACTTGCAGTTCCCCCAGGCTCCTCTGCATTCTCCCAGTGTGGAATTTTCATGAGGAATGGCGTTCCAGGGACCCCTATTTCCATGGAGGAGCCGAGGTTTGGATCAGGAGAAGCAATACATCCTTCCTGGCCTGTCACTCGGCTTCATCTGGCCGTGCCTCCCCCCGTTTGTGTCTGGAGATAAAGTGCTTACAGGGTGGTAAATTCTGCAGCACTTACATCACTCCAGACTCGTTATCACAGAGTTCAAGGAGGGCACAGCCAGCCTGGCAGGAATGAATCACGGCATGCAGAAAGGAGGCAGAATTCAGGGCTCAGCCAGCAGAGAGGAGAGATCTATTGATCCTGAGGCTCCGTGCTGCAGTGCTGGGTGTGCGGGGAGCAGGGGAGCTGCTTTGGGCTGTGTGGCATCTGATGCACTCACCCCTGGGAGGTGACACGGGGAGAGAGGGACAGGAGGGGTTTGGGGATGGGCAGGAAGGTCCTGGGAACCCTCCTGTGATGTTGTGACCCCATGGACTGAGGTGGTTAGGAGCTCACGCCCATGGATTCTGTGTCCCCAGGGGGCTGCAGGTGGGACAGGGAACCTTCCCTGACAAGTGTCTTTTAGTAAGGACTAGGTGGGTGGAGAGCTGCACTTTCTGAAGCAAAGGAGACACACTGGTTCTTGAGAAAGGTGGACTGGGGTGAAAGAGCCAGGGTGGTGACCCGGTGTAAAGCTGAGAGCTCAGGATCCCACGTTGCCCTACTGCCAGGCCGGGGGAGAGCTGGAAGCAGCAGCCAGGAAACTACAGAAACCACGGAACAGGGAGAGGTGCCAAACCAAACCACTGGCCTGGGTGCCCAGGGAGATCCTCCTCCCTTGGAGGGGAAACTGGGAGCTCCAGCAGCCCCTGCTGGGAATGCTGGAGGCCAGGCTGGGTGAGGGCAGGTGGGTGAGGTGCTGCAGACCCAAACAGGGACAGAAGTGGGTCAGACAAATGAGTAATTAAATAAGCTCGCAGCACTCGGTGTTCTCCCCCAGATTTGCCCGTGCATGATTAGAATAAGCTCCCTTGGCTATTGGGGCCACCAGGAAGGCATCAGGAGAACACAAGTGAGGTATTAGAACTCGTTCTGGTGGCAGCAGCTCACACGAGCTCGCACTGCCCTGGTCCCTGTGCCCAGCTGGCGAGGGAGCCCCTGCTGCAGAGCCTCTCTCCTCCTCTTCCAGAGCTTCTTGCCCGAGGCCACACTGCCACCTCCCTGGTGACATTTGTCTGCCTGCCCTGGCCTTGCTCCAGCACATCCCCGGGCACTTCCCTCTCCAGGCAGCACCACAGTGCCTGGAGCCACAGGTTATGGCACGGGACGGACTCCATGGGCACAGCTGATCCTTGTGCCACCAAGAGCTGCCACGTGGCAGGAGGGGTGGCCTCGGAGATGGAGGAGGTGGCAACTGCCAGGATCAGCAGCTGTCACAGCTCGTGCATCTCTGTGGCGGCAGCAAGTGGGGAACAAAACCCACCCAGGCACTCTGCTGGCAGCTGGGCCCCCCGGGGCTGAAAAGGGTCTGTGTTCTTTCAAAAACATTTCATAAACAGTTATTTTTTTTCCCAACATGAATCAAAAGCACTTGCTGGACCCTCTGCGCTCCAAGGCCGGGCAGAAGTGTTGCCGTTGACTCGGCGCATTCCTGACTTGTAAAACAACTGATCCCATTTTTGCCAGGCTTGCCTTCTTTTCTAGAAACTAAAACCCAAGCCTGGTGCCTGTGCAATGCCCTGCTCTACTTTACACCAACCCAGTGATGTGCAATAAATCCCAGCTTGTATTTTACTGTGGAATAAATTGTGAGGCTGCCCAAAGTCTGTCTTTTGAGCCTGTGTGTTTTCCCAAACCCGTTTCTCACTTTTGCTGTATCAAAACCACGCCCCTCAAAGAAATTATTTTCCCAGGAAGCCTGGATTTCTGGTGAAGCCTGGAGATGACTGTGCTGAGCCCTGTGCTGACCCCTCCTTTGTCCCCAGGTGCCTGTCCTGTGTGAACAGCGCCTTCCGCTGCCACTGGTGCAAGTACCGGAACCTCTGCACCCACGACCCCACCACCTGCTCCTTCCAGGAGGGACGGATCAACGTCTCTGAGGTACCACACCGGGATTCTTCCCTTTATCCTTTGCTTTTCTGTGCCGCAAGCAGCAGAACGAAAGTTTCTGTGAGGTTTGTTGCCTTCCCGTGGGTCTCCGTGTTGTCAAAAAGATGCAGCTTTAAAGCAGGGAGGTGTTGGTGTCACTGAAGTGCTGCTCTTGACCTGAACGCCAGATCTGATCCCACCCCTGCTGTGTGGGAATGCCCAGGTTCATTAATTACAGTAATTACTGCAGGGCTTTCCCTCGGGGGGGCCCAAGGACTCCTCAAACCCAGCACCTTTCAGCAGCTCTGCTTTGTCTGAGGGCCACAGCAGGTCTGGCTGGGGCTGGTCGGTGCCTTGTGCTGGCAGGGCTGGGATTTATGGCTGTGGACTGGTGGAGAAGGGAATTGCCAAAGTGCACAGCCCCGGATTTTGGAAAAGGGAGTTGGTTCGGGTTCCAGCGCTGGGGACCCGGAGCCATCTCTCTTAGCAGTTCATAAAAGGTGTGGGGCTCCAATCCAAAAATGCTTTTAACACTTGGAAAGGCACAGCCCGTGAATGGCTCTGCCAGCTCTCCTGTGCGTCCCAGGGCTGAGGGATCCCAGGAGGAAAGGGGTTTGTTAGCACAAATTCCTGATTGAACATGGCCAGGAACCCTCGGTCTGGGGTTTCTGCATCCTTCGTTCTGGCTGATGCCCCTGCCTGCTTCATCTTGCTGAGGTCCTGATGCTGGTAAGGTCCCGGTCTTTGCCCTCACTGTTCCTACAAACAGCTTTGTAGCACCTGAAATGAGACCGTATAAAGACAAAGCAAAACCCTTTGCGTCTCCTCCTCCTGAGCGATGGGGAGGTTTCTCCTTCACACTCAGAGCATCCCTGTCCTCCCAGGCTGCTCAGTTGGAGTCCTCTGTTCTCTGGGTCTCCAACCCTGCCAGAAGTGTCTGGCAAGTCTCTGCTAAAGTAGGACAATCCCATTGTCTCTGTTTTCCTCCTGGGAGCACCCAGGACTTGCCTGAGATCACAGAGAGGGAGAGAGCGGAGTTGGTATCTCTGGAAGTTCCTCCTGGGATCACAGGGCTGTCGTGTCTCTGAAGAACTTCCTCTGTCTTCTTCATCTTGCAGAGGTTGTTTCTTACCAGGGGATGTTTTGGGATATCTCACACCTTCCTGGGATTAGTTTTGATAAGGGCTGATGATAACGATACAAGTGCTCTGCTGTCCATCATTTCTTCTCCAGACCTCTGAGCACAGGCAAAACCACCCCAAATAAATTTGTTTGTTTATTTAAGACCAATGAGTTTCCTCCTCACACGCAGCATGGTGATCATGCCTTTACTACGGGCTCTTTACTAGCACAGAAATAAATAAATGCCTCATGAAGAGTTTCCTCTCCTAACCCAACACAGATCACAATGTTCTCATTGTGTCACGGCCTGATGTATTAGGAAATTGTTTGTGCTCACCCTCGCTCCCTCCCCAGCAGAGCCAGTGGTGTTTGGAGCCGTGATCTCCGTGTCTGTGCCCTACTTTCAGTCTCCTGTGCCTCTCCTTATGTAAGGTTTACACACGTGTTCACACCGGCCTGGAAATTTGCTCGCATCTTTATATTTAATTCAAGGGAAAATATCTTGAATATTCCCTTTTACTCCTGGCCCATCAGAATTGGCGTCCCAGTGGGACTGGATGTGTAACGAGCTCCCTTTGATGCTCCCAGGAGTTGTCTGTCTGGAGGAGGAACAAGAGCTCAAAGCCTCAGCCACTTCACAAGGAGATGAGGGAGAGAAATTCCTTCTTCGTGAGCTGTGCTCTTGCTCACTGCAAGCTTCTGCCTCTACTGACCGAGCTAAATGCTGCTTTTTTGCCCTGCCTTCCATGAAAATACAACCCAGAGAGCTTTGCTCATCCCTCCACCTGCCCTGTCAGCAGGAAGTGTTTGCTCAGGTCCAAGCTCAGGGGCAGATGTGGGGGGTGCAGAGGAAGCCCCAGAGGGGGGTGGGTGCTTTTGGAAAAGTGCAAACGTGGAACACGTGGTTTGGGGTCACCAGTCAATGAATACAGAGCCCTTCACAGCCTTTACAGCAGAGGGAACTTGCAGGACGGAGCTGGCTGTTCCTGCTATCCTCCCTCATGGGAATTTCTGACATGGGGGAACCCAGCTCCTCTGAGGTGTCCATTTCCAGGTACCCAATTCTTTAGGAGTTCCTAATTAGGTAGGCAATTATTTTCCCATCCTGTTCTTGGCCAGAGGCTTCATTGTCAGCAGAAGGTGCCTGCTCAGACCTTGCTCCCACTAAATCAGGATTTCTCCAAGAGATTCTCGTGGGTGTGGAGCATTGATTGGCCCACTTTACACAGCTCCAGATCAAGCCAATGATGTGATTTCAATGTGTCTGATGTGGTTGGGTTTGTGTGTGTCTGAGGTTTTATGATGTCTCTCTCTAAATGTTTGAAATTTCCAGAGGAGGAGAAATGTGGATACATAAACACATCCTTACACCCCATCCCAGGGAGAGCTCGAACCAAATAAATCCTCTTAGCTCCCCAGAATGTGGGGCCCATCCCTCTTTGATGTCCAGTGTGTGCTGATAATGCCATTCCCACAGGAGGGCTGCTGATCTGGGGACGGAGAGTTCCAGATTCGGGGAGTTCGGTGCCGAGCCAGATTCCGGCTCCGTTGTGACTCCTTTAAATTCCCACTGATGTCAGAGCAACGCCCTTGCCCCTGGCTGTGCCCTTGGGTGCTGAGTGCTGCTCGATGTGCCTTGAAGGACACAAATCGAAATCAACCCACCCTCGTGCCTGTCCTGCCAATCCCCATCCCAGGAGAGCTGAGATGTGCGGGAGGTGACTCAGAGCCACATCTCAGGCCACCAAAGCCAGCCAATGACTTTGCTGGGTCACACCTGACTTTGGGGAGATGCCTTTGCCTGAAATAGGAACAAAAAGCCCGGTTTCAGCAAAACTACCCCAGCTCTGAGCAGTGGCAATGCCTTTTCCATCCTCGGTGTGGATGTTTGGTGTTTGGAGGGAAGGAGCCGCACGGGGAAGAGCTGCAGGGAGCAGAGGGAGATGTTCCTGCCTGTAACCTGTCCCCAGGGAATAGCTCCTGTCCTCACCTCTGGCACACAAAGGGTTGTTTACAGCAGGGAATGATTCCCTCCAGCCTTTCCATGGCTGTAAATATCCGCCTGCCTCCCAAATTAATGGAGAAGACCCAGGTTACAGCACGTGCCCGGAGCTCAGGACTAATGGTGTGGGGAAGGAATTTACCAGGCTTGGCTCCAGCTGCTTTTCTTTCATGTCTGGTTTCTAAGGAACAGGGTCTGCTCTCCTTTCCAGTGGCATAAATGAAGGATAATGTGTTTCCATGAGTGACAGGGACTGTAATTTATATCATTGGGAACACAACTGCGAACCAGGGGTTTACATTCACGTGCCAGATTGGGTTATGTTTATAATTTCAAAATATGTGCAGCAAGTTAACATTTGTGGAGAGTTTGTGGGGGTTTTTTGAAGATGAACAGTACAAAACCAGTCTATTTTGTGCCATTTGGGCTAAATCCCGTAGTCAGAAGAATTGCCTGCCATTTCTAGGCAATTTTTTTTTTCCAAATAAGAGCAAGGAGGTTTGACCTACTAAAACTGCTCGGTTAAACACAAATAATAACCATGGGTGCTCTGTTCTGCTCCAGAGACAGCTGCAGAACACGGGCCTTTAAGGTATTTATAGACCTTAGAGTCTTTGAGGCTAAAAAGTGTTGGAGAAGCATAAAATGTCTTTGTAAATTGTGTGTGCTGCTACTTCACAGGCAGAATATTCCCCAAGAGTCTGTGCCACTCAGGCATCGGAGCCTTGTCTTCCTCCAGCAGATCTGATCCGTGTTTATTCTGGTGGAGGGAAGTCAAGGAGGATAATGAGAGGATTCTGCGTGTTTGTTTAGTGAGAGGAGGCAATAATGGCCTTCCTAACTCGCTGCAGGATTTACCACTCATGAATTAAAAAACAAAGTAAACTGATTATGGAACAAATTGTGTATTCCATCACCTCTATTCGGTGTTTTCTGGGTGTTTCGCTCTTCCTGGGGAGGAAACGCGGAATGGGGCACCCAGGCTGAGCCTGACAAAGCAGGGACACGAGGGATCTTGGCCACAGCTCTGGCCCCAGCAGCAGGGCTGGTGCTGCCAACCCCTTCCCAGTTCATCAGGAAATTCCTCTGAAGGGAATCAGCACTGACTGGGGCACTGCTGAAGCTGATGATAAACCCCTAACAAAATAATTTGTCTGCAAACTGGCTTTACAGCCAGGGAGCAGCTGGGAGAGGTGGTGGAGGGACAAACCACGCTGCCAGGCTGTTCTCCTGCAGCAGCACCCATGTGAGAGCCAAAACCCCCACACAAGGTCTGTGAGCAGGGCTGTGTGTGCAGGGATGTGGGAGTGCAGGGATTTGGGGTGCAGGGATGTGGGTTTGTAGGGATTTGGGGTGCAGGGATGTGGCTGTGCAGGGATTTAGGGTGCAGGGATGTGGGTTTGCAGGGATTTGGGGTGCAGGGATGTGGCTGTGCAGGGATTTAGGGTGCAGGGATGTGGGTTTGTAGGGATTTGGGGTGCAGGGATGTGGGTTTGTAGGGATTTAAGGTGCAGGGACATGGGCATGTAGGGATTTGGGGTGCAGGGACGTGGGAATGCAGGGATTTGGGGCGCAGGGATGTGGGTTTGTAGGGATTTGGGGGTGCAGGGATTTAGGGTGCAGGGCTGTGGCTGTGCAGGGATTTAAGGTGCAGGGATGTGGGTTTGTAGGGATTTAGGGTGCAGGGCTGTGGCTGTGCAGGGATGTAGGGTGCAGGGATGTGGGTTTGTAGGGTTTTAGGGTGCAAGGCTGTGGCTGTGCAGGGATTTGGGGTGCAGGGACATGGCTGTCCAGGGCCGTGGGTGCATATTACTGCGGCAGCAATTTAAAAAACAAATGGCAAAGAAAAAATCCCTGAAAGCTGAGCACTGAGGTTGGAAATGGCTCACAGGGGCTCCAGAGCACGTGCAGGGTCTGAGCCAACCCAAACCCTTGACCAGCCCTGGCAGCTCCCGCGGCTCCCCTCGCTCAGCTGAGAAATACAGCAGCGACTGCCCGCAGCAGTGTGGCTCCCCATGAGCATCCTGGGTTTTCCAGAGTCTGGCATCTTCCTACAGATCTCTCCATCCCAAAACGTGGATCCCTTATTAGTGTGATCACTGCAGCTGTCAGCCAGCACAGAGGGGCTGCCTTGCTTCTGCTCAGGCTGCGCCCGCCTTGCTTTCCTCACAATCCCAATGTGACATTTTCCTTCCACTGGAACCAAAGGAATGGAAAAAGAAAAAAATCTATTTTGTCCCACTTGTCTCTAATGATGGCAGAACAGATTTTGCTACCAACGTTTTCAGCACCAGAGAGCAGATCTGGGAACAGGAGTCCTCTCCCGTGCCTGGAGAGGCAGGAGCCCATCCTTAGCAGGCGCCTCACGGATGGCGCTGGCCAGGAAGGATAATGGTCCATAACATATTCATTATTTTCAGGACTGTGCACTGAAGTTCTTGCACTGGTGAGGCACGTGGAGATTTTTTGTTTTCAGTCATAGCGGGGTAAAGGACTCTGCAGCTCCAGGCTGCTTTTCCTTCCAAACCACGGGCGCTCCGTGGGGCTGGGCCCCTCTCTGGAGCAGAGCCACTTGTCTCCTGTCAGTTCTCGATGTGACTTTGAGGTGAAATTCAAAACCTTAAATGCAGGCAGGTGTTGAGTGGAAGGTGGCACAGGCGTGTGGTGTGTAAGGAGAGGAAGGAATGAGTGTGCAGAGTCAGCTTGGAAGAGCTGGCAGGGGGTGGAAAATGCCATGAGTCCTCAGAGTGTGCTGGTGGTGAGCTGGGGTGGGATCCACAGCCCCAGGGTCAGTGGGAAGCTGGGAATGCCATTCCCTTCCAGCCTGCGAACCCACTCCACTGCAGGAAAGGCCTTCCCTTCCCTCCCCAGCACAGCTTGCTGGCTGATGGAGTTTGAAATCACTCTTGGCTGTTAATCCGTGAAAGTCCCTGTTAGAAATAAAATAAAATATATATAAGGAAAAGTGCCACTAAAAAGGTTTATGAGGCTGCAGTTTAAGTTAGTGGCTCCTCCAAACCAAGGGAGCGTCTGTTCCTCATTTACTGCTCGCTTGAGCCACTGGTGAAACAACTTCCCCTGGCCCTGGCTGGAGCTGGAGCGGGAGCCTGGGCTGGGGAGGGGGGGATGTTCCCCCTGGACACACTGTGCTAGCGGGATCCTGGGCAGGATGGCTGTCCTGGCATTGCCATCAGGATGATTTCCTTTCATCCCCAGGCTGGGGGGCAAAGGGCTCGGGGTGCCAGTCTGGGATTTGGCAGAGGGAACAGAGATGGAGATGTCAGGGTGTTCGTTCTAAACTCCTGCTTTAGCTCAGGATTAATCATTCCGTGTCAGGTGCTCACAGGTACTTAGGTACCTTGTTCCATTAGATCAAAGCAAATCAGAGCTGAGCAGAATGTAAATACTGCCGATGGTCAGAGCCTTTGTCTCAGCGTGGTGCAGTTCCCGGTGTAGAAATTGAAGAAAAATTGTATTTCCCAGTGTGCCGTGCAGAGATAATGTTTGGGATGCTGAGATCTCATGGGAGGGGTGTCACAAAGTTACCAGGTGCTGCTAAGTTGTTTTTTGTGGTCCATCTCGGGGTTTCATTTGGACATTCAGTTTGTGTTTGGGGGGAACTGGAGATCTGTTCTTCTGTGGAATGGTGTTTCACGGGATCACAGATGGTTTGGATGGGAAGGGATCTTGAAAATCATCTCATCCCACCCCCTGCTGTGAGCAGGGACACCTTCCACTATCCCAGATTGCTCCAAATCCCATCCAACCTGGCCTTGGACACTTCCAGGAATGATTTTTATGGTCCCTTCGCATACAAAGCACTCTGTGATGTGGAGATAGAAGGGGCAGTTCAGGTCGGATGCTTTGCCCACCCAGCTGGCAGAGGCACAAATCCCACCCAGGCTGAGGAGAACACTGCCAGCCACAGGAGCTGGTGGGCGGTTCAGGAAGGCAGGAGGTGTTGGAGCATGGAGAGGAGTGAGAGCAGACAGAGTAGAACTTAATGTCACCTCAGAAATGAATGGCACCTTGGCCTAATTTTACTGAGATAAAGCAGAGCAGAACAGTGCCTGGTGGTGAGAGGGAAGCACACCCTGGGCTGATCCATCTCACTCCACAGCACGAGGGGTCTGAGGGGTGAAATGGGATTAGGAGAAGCCCCCGTGGCTGGGAGCAGCCCGTCCCCTCCCAGAGCAGGGGGCTCGGCAGGGCTGGAGCAGCTGATAAGGGGCTGTGCTCCTCAGGAGGGTACAGCAGGAGATGCTGGCTCCGCAGATAAAACCTGGGGGAAGCTCAGAGCGGGGAGGACACCTTGGATTTGTCCCCAGAGAGGGTGTTCCTCCTTGTGCAGCTGCAGCGAGGACATCAGTGCCAGCCCCGGGGCACAGGGGGTTCTGTGTCCCTGCACTTCACCTGCAGCTGGACTGGGGAGTGGCAGGCCCTGGGCGCTGGGGATGTGCTGGGACATCGGCCCTGCCACCAGAGCAGGTGGCCCGAGACCAGGTCACAGCTGCAGCTCCACCACAGCCCACCCTTAACCCCGCACGTCTCTCATTGCCTCCTAGGACTGCCCCCAGCTCTTCCCCACGGAGGAGATCCTGATCCCGGTGGGAGAGGTGAAGCCCATCACGCTGAAGGCCAGGAACCTGCCCCAGCCCCAGTCGGGGCAGAGGGGCTACGAGTGTGTGCTCAGCATCCAGGGCATCATCCACAGGGTGCCCGCCCTGCGCTTCAACAGCTCCAGCGTGCAGTGCCAGAACAGCTCGGTGAGAGCGGGGGGGAACCTTTGGAAAGGGAGTGTCAGCTCCAAACAGCCGCGGGGAGGGTGGGAAATCTCTAATCCTGAATCCCAGGTGGGAGAATGCCCACGAGGGGTTCAGTCACGGGGAGGAGATCCCTTATCTGGAGTCCCCTGGCTGCCAGTGGGGGGTCAGCCGGGGGAAGGGGAGGAGGAGGAAGGAATGCAGAGGGTGTTAAGGCAGGCTAATTCCCACACCGGCAGATAAGGAGAATCACAGACCCCTTATCGGGGAGCTGTCGAGTTCCAGGTCACGGTGGCTGGATGAATAGAGCAGTGCTGGAGAGCAGGGAAGGAAGGAGGGGGAAAGGGAGACTGCCAGGGGAGGAGCAGAGCACGGCGGGGAGAGGGGAATCTCCGCAGCGATGCTGCCCGAGGAGCAGGGGAGGATAATCCCCCTCCACAGGACGGGGCTCAGCCTTGCCATGGACCCCAGGGCACCCCAGAGTCACCCTGGTGGGTACCTGGGGCTGCCAGAACGCAAATGGCAAACGCACAGCTGATCCACAGCCCACGTTTGGGTCTCCTGTGGCCCTTCGCAGCTGGGGGACGAGCAGGGACAAGCGTGGCCCTTCCTCTGCTCACCATGTGCTCGGGAAGGGCCCTGGGCAAACAGGGCACAGTCAGTTTGTTTTAGGCAGCAGAACAGGGTCCGCTTGAATATTCAGCGCAGATGGTCTTAAATTGTTAATGAAGTTCTGAATTTTTAAAAATTTTACTGGATATTTATACATTGCTGGCCGTCTTTGGGCCTCGCAGCTTGGTGGATAATAAATGTATTAATAGTATACGGTACTTTTCCTATCCAGAGTGATTTATAAGCATTAGAGACGCACTTTCACTGCTGTTAGGCTGACAGGAAGTGGTAGGGGAAGGATGTAAGGGCCATTCTGGACTCACAGCTTCTTGTTCCACACCAGCTCAGTAAAACCCAGGCAGGGTGAACCAGTACAGTCAAATGTGAGTTAAAACTGCACAACTCCTGCCCAGGGACAGGCAGAGCAGTCTGCCTTGCTGAAATCACCCTTCCCTCATCCCAGAGAGGATGGCAATGCTCACTCACCTTTTTAAGTCATCTTAGCAGCTCTTGGTTGACCTAAAGAGAGCAGCAGAGTGGGGCCTCGCCAGTGCTGGGTGTGATAATGGGAATTTCAGCGTTCACTGGGAGTTCAGCTGAAGCATCCAGCTTCACTCAGCCACGGCCCCCAGGATGTCCATAGGAAGGGGAATAATTCAAGCCAGCGCTATCCCAGAGCAGGCTGAAGCAGTGGCTGGGGCTCTGCACCAGCTATTTTTGCTCAGCTGTTCCTATTCCACCAGCAAAGGTCCCAGTGGGATTTCCCAGCTCCCAGTCACACTGGGGTGCACGAACTGGGCAAGAAACAGCCTGAAGGCACCAGTCCCAGCCTGGTGAACTGGAGGGGCTGTGTTGCTAAACCAGAGACTGAGTGACGAAAGCAACCACTGCGAGTGGAATAATTAATCTGTTACCTCTCGCAAGGACTAGACCTGATTTAATTATCTCTTCCTGGTGAGGAGAAGGGACTCAAAGCAGAACCCTGGAGATGAAGTGTAAAAGTGTGGTGTCTGAGGCACCAGCAGATGTTTTTAAGCAGAGAATAAGGATGGTTTCTTTCAAAAAAGCCTTCTTTGTCTGTGAGTGTTGTCTCCCCAAGCATTTCGTTGTGGATCTTCCCCTGCAGTACCTCTATGATGGGATGGACATCAGCAACCTGGCAGTGGACTTTGCCGTGGTTTGGAACGGGAACTTCGTCATTGACAACCCAGAGAATCTGAAAGGTAAAATCTGCTTGAATTGGCTTCAGGTCATGGTGGTGGGGGGCTGGAGAGGGGCTGTTGGGGCAGAGGCATTGTGACCCCTGAGGATCCCCCTGAGGAGGAGAGCAGCTCCCTGCACTGTTGGTGCTGCTCTCTGAGCCCCACTGACACTGCCTTGGCTGTGCAGGAATCCACCTGTGCAGGGGCACCTGCGGCTTGGGGAGCCAAAGCCGAGCTCGTGCTGTGGCGGGCAAGTCCAGGAGCAGCTGCATCCCGGGGGAATCTCTCAATCCCAGCTGCATCCAGGGGAATCTCTCAATCCCAGCTGCATCCAGGGGAATCTCTCAATCCCAGCTGCATCCCAGGGGACTCTCTCAATCCCAGCTGTATCCCAGGGGAATCTCTCAATCCCAGCTGTATCCCAGGGGACTCTCTCAATCCCAGCTGCATCCTGGGGGAATCTCTCAATCCCAGCTGCATCCCAGGGGAATCTCTCAATCCCAGCTGCATCCAGGGGAATCTCTCGGTCCCTGACCCTTCTCAATCCCAGCTGTATCCCAGGGGGAATCTCTCAGTCCCTGACCCTTCTCAATCCCAGCTGTATCCCAGGGGGAATCTCTCAGTCCCTGACCCTTCTCAATCCCAGCTGCATCCAGGGGAATCTCTCGGTCCCTGACCCTCCCTGCTCTCCCACCCTCTCCCCGCAGTGCACCTGTACAAGTGCGCGGCGCAGCGCGAGAGCTGCGGGCTGTGCCTCAAGGCCGACCCCAAGTTCGAGTGTGGCTGGTGCAGCGGCGAGGCCAAGTGCACCCTGCGGCCCCACTGCGGCTCCCCCGGCGCCCAGCCCTGGCTCGACTGGTCCAGCCACAACGTCAAGTGCTCCAACCCGCGCATCACCGAGGTGAGGCCGCGCTCCCCGCCCCCGCTCCTCCCGCGGCCGCTGGGCTCTCTCTGTGCTGGCCAAAATCCACCCGGCCCTGAGAAACAGGGATAAAACACTCCAGTGCTGTCTGGGAAACCGCTGGCATGTGGCCAGGTGTGCAGCCACTGCCCCACGGGCAGCTGGCACTCGCCAGCCGTGCCACCCGCGCCGGGGTGACCGCCACGGACTGCTGCGGGAATGCTAATTTAACCAGGGAGCTAATTAGTCTGGAGTTGATGCTTCTGATGTTTCTGTTCAGCCCACTGAGGGATGCAAAATGTGTCCCAGGAGCATTTTCACCAGTGAAACTACACTCGCTCTGTTAACGCTGCTGTGAGGAGTGACACTCTATCAGGTGGGAATGAAGGAAGGTTTGGGTTTCTCGGTTAATTAAATCCCCCAAAAAAGCCTCCCTTGCCCTAGCTGTGCATCCACGCTGCAAAAGGTGTAACAGAGTTGGATCAGAGTTGTCTGTTACACCAACGCTCGTGGCAGGGCCGCTCAGCACCCAAAATCTGCCAGCTGAATCAGAACCCAAGCGAGTGTGGAAGTTTCCTCTTAAATTAAATTAGTTTCTACACTGGTTTAACTAAACTGGCTCAGATCCCAGGGGAGGGAAGCATCAACCTCCTTTTTATAGAGGAGAGGAGGAAGCACAGAGGCTGCTGCTGTGTCAGGGCTGGCTGGGGCTGCCTGGAGGATGATGTTGCTGAGGAGGGTCCATCCATCCTCATGGATGTCACCAGACTTTTGGTATTTCTGCCTTAGACCTGTCCAGCAGTGCTGTACCTCTCTTGGGCAGGTTTTTCTCTCGTGCAGGCAGGGTGGAGCTGCTGAGGGGCAGGAGAGGTGCTGGGGCTGGTTGTGCAGAGATGGGAAACATTAAAAAGGCTTGGAAGCCTGTCCTTTCCTTGTTCGGTTGGTGTCTTTGTTTTCCCAGTCCCAGCTGTCCTACCAAGAGATTAAATGAACCTTAAAGGCTTCCCTGGCTATTCTCCTTGCCCTGCCAGTGGGCAGAACCCAAACTTCTCTTGCCCGAGTGCTGTTCTGCTGCACAAGGTTATGCTACGAGAAGCAAAACAGCCTCTACTGAGATTTGCTTCCCCATAAAGCAGGCAGAAAGTTGTCAAGTTGAAGAAATCTTGGAATTATTTATCTGCCCCTCCTTGAGCTAAGCAGAGAAGGGAAAAATGCTGTGCTCCAGCCACCAAGTGACTTGCATGTGAGCAGTGCCAGGCTGGCTCTGGCAGCTGGCTGCAGGCAGGGCACTGCCACCAAGTGTTTTATCACTGTCCAACTTGAAAGCAATACTTTTGGGCTCTGTCCAAGGAGAAAAGAGCAGAGCTCTGCTGATACAGATTTCTTGACTCCAGGTCTGTGTCTCAGCCCTGAGAGGGAGATTGTGGAGGAGACCATGAGACCTTCACGGCTTTTGTTGCTGTTGGGTCCTTTCCCGACATCTGAGTTTTCTCAGGATTCTGGTACCACGTTGCAGTGCCCAGTGCTGCAGAGCTGTACAGCTGGGGGGCCACCCTGCCCTGCTGGGACTGACCTGCCCCTGGCAGGTCCAGAGCTGGCACTGGTGGCACATCCTCCATCCCTTGGCCACCAGCAGTGACAGGACTGGGGAGCAGGGTTTGCTCTCATGCTGAAGCTCACATTGCAGCCTGGATTACCCAGACTAAAAGAGCCTTTAATATGGGCTATTTCCCACTCCTTTTGCTTCATCTGGCCAGGTTCACTCTTTGTGACAAGCCTGAGGTCAAGGGCCTGGCTCCCAGGCGCCAGTCCTTTGGGGGATGCATAAATAAGAAGAGATTGGGTTTTAATAATTCTAAAAGTAAATGAGCAGTGGGGTATTTGCAGTCCTTTCACTGAGTGAGAGGCCCAGCCCTCCCCAGCAATGTCCCCTCAGCAGCTCAAAACTTCCAGCCGGTCTGTGGCCTTAGCAATAAATAAATAAAAATCAGTTTTCTGGCGAACAAGCGGCGCTCTGATCTCCTATTCATTTATTTGCAGGCCTCATTAATATAACATCAGCGCAACAAACAGCTGAAGGGGGGGCAGTGTCAGGCTGAATAATGGAGTTGCTCTGCTGAGATAACAATTAGGTTCTGAATGTGCCATCAGCTGAGGCAGAGACAAGGAGGGATCATGCCGGGATGACAATGCTCATGTGCCGCTTCCCCGCTGGGCTCATCAGCTGGGATCCAGAGCTTAGAGCAGGAGGAGAAAAGCACAACGAGGATGAAGGTGGATGAGGTTTGGGGAGGGGGCGGGGGCTGTGCCATTGATTGGGTGCTCTCTCCGCACCCGAACAGATGCCCAGGGGTTGCTGTGCAGGGCTCGTGGCTCCCCTCCAGCTCTGCAGGGAAAGCCCCAGCAGCTCCCAGCCAGCCCCGGCCCCAGCTCTCCCTGGCTCCTCACTGGCTTCTTCTGCAGGCGAAATGTTGCTTCATGTCAGAAACTCTCAGCGATTCAAGCAGCAAGACGTGACACTGAGAACATTCACCCCTCATTGCTGGAGCAGTGTCTTCTGCAGGCTGGGGAGGGGAGGGGTTCTAGCACTGGGCTGGGGCTCCCGGACCCCTGGGATCCTTGGATCCCAACCACAGGGATCCCTTGGACTCCAGCCTCGGGGATCCCTTGGATTCCAGCCTTGGGGGTCCCTACCCTGGTTTCAAGTAAAAGGCAGCAATAAGAGAAGTGCTCTGGAGCATTTCTGTCCCCTCCCTCATCAAGGACGGGGTGTGAGGGTGACCGAGCTCCTGCCACCCACTCCCCCATCCCTGTACCCAGCCCTTTTTATGAATAACCCAGTGCTGCACACCTGATCAATCCTTCCCAGCATTATTACAGGGGCTGGATTGGGATTTCTCTCCTGCAGTGGGGAGAGGTGACCTGCTCAGAGTAATTCTGCCTCCCACAGCAGAGGTGCAGATTGCTAAACAGCAAATATCCAATTCCTGGTAATGGCCTTGCTTTTCCTCAGCTGCCCTTTGCAGGTCCCTTTCATCCTCCACAGAGCTCTAAGTGAAAAGCCAGTCTAGTGAAGTGATTTTCTTGAAATTGGGGAATATTTCTTGCTAATCCTGTCTGTCTCGGATCAGAAATTGGGGCTGGCAGCCCAGCAGCCTGGGCAGCTCCCAGCACAGCCCAGCTGGGATTAAGGCAGAGCATGGGCTGGCTGTGCTGGAGGTGCCTCATCCTCACCCCAAGGAGAAGCCCAGGGATGCTGCTCAGAGGGTCCCCAGCTCTGGGTGCACCGGGACCTTTAAGACTTATCTTCTTTCTGTGATTTTGACTGAATCTCTCCAGCTGTAATTAATTGAATGCATCTGTTCTAACCCTGGGGCTGCTTTATGGCACAGTTACTTCAAAACTGTTCAATTAGTGGCCACTAAAATCTAGGTCGAGTGGAGCTCCATATTGGGGATTTTCCAGGTCAGGACATTTTTTAAATACAGCATCAGCTCGGCTTTGTTCGGGGAGGCTGCTTGGCCCCGCTGGTTCTGCTCAGGTCAGGAAATGGCAAGCGGTGACTCTTTCCTGAGCAGTGATGAGACAACGAGCCCAGCAGAGTAAGTGCTCCAGTAAATGCATTTTAACATCATCCAGAGCTGCAAAGGACAGCTGTAACTGTCAAGTGCGTGAAGTGCCAAGTTCAGGTGATTCCCAACCAGTGATGTAAACACTACCAGGCCTCCAGGACTCGGTGTAACACAATCCAGCTTGATTTTGTAGTGGGTTTATGGGCACGCCGAGCTTCCCAGAGCTAAATGATACAAGACAGGCCATGGTGTGAGTTACAGGGAACAGGAGCACAACAGGCAGTGCGTGGTGAATAAATTAAAAACCTCCGTCAGGCGGTGGAGGGGAGACGGAGGTGGGAATTAAAGGATGTGGAGGAAGGAGGGGGGGGCTTGGTGGCTCTGCCGGGTGCCTGGAGCTGGAATAACCTCAGCACGTGTGGCCAAAAATGGGACAGAATGCCCAGGGAAGTGGTGGAGTCACCCTGGAAGGTTCAAGAACCACGTGGATGTGGCACCTGGTTTAGTGGGGATGGCGGGATTCCATCTTGAAGATCTCGGGTGTCTTTTTGGAGATGCCTTTGGGGAAGTTGGAACCAACTGTGATGAGGACAGGGATGTCCCACGAGGGCTGCTGTGGGACAGGTCACTGTGACGTGCTGTCCTGGTGGGACTGGTGTTCGGCCACCTCCCTCACTCACTCCTAAGAAGGTGGAGAAAACCAAGCATCCATCTGGGAACAGCAAGGGAAAGGCTCTGAAGAGCTCAAGTTTTTTGCCAAAGCCAAGGGTGGAACAAAGAAGCGTAAACAAGATTTATCCATTAAATTAATTAAATAGCATTATTATGGATTGTGTTTATTTATTAATAACAGCTGCAGCACGGGGAAGATGAGAAACTCACCCAAGAGCAACAGCAGAGCGGTGGCAGATTCAGGATAACTGTCTGAGAGTCCTGGGCCCAAATTTTGTGACTATGCATTATTGAAATTTATACTCCTAATTGAAGAGGAGATTGTCCTTAATGCAGGTCCGGGGAAGCAGGGATGGTTATGGCTGAGGCGGGCTATAAACAGGCAGCTTGAAAGCACACACCTCACCCTTTAACATTTTTAAGTCATTCGAGGTGCCAAGTCACTAATAAAATGTGACATTAACATTCAGAGAACAGCCAAGGCAGAAAGTAAAGTTCTCCCAAGCACCAGGCTGCTTCTGGAAGGTTACTTACCCTCTTCTGGACAGAGAAGATAGGAGCTAGGTTTATCCTTCTGGAAGGATTTCGGGGGAATGGCATTGCCCACTCCTCTTGGCCAGCTCAGGGACCTCGGAGTCCTCTCTTGGAGCACGGCACAGATGGATTTCAGCATCCTTGGGCTTCTCCAGGACATCCAGAAGGGCCATGAGGGGGTGGCCATGGCTAGGTTTGGCAGCAGGAGCAGGAGGAGGCTGCAGCACTCAAAGCAGAAGTGTTTCCAAACCAGGGCGGGGCTGAAGAACGGGCGTGGTGGGGATGTCACCTCCACTTCCCTGTGTTCTGTTTCCCTGCAGATCCTGACGGTGTCGGGGCCGCCGGAAGGAGGGACGAGGGTGACCATCCGTGGTGTGAACCTGGGCCTGGACTTCTCGGAGATCGCGCAGGGGGTGCAGGTGGCCGGGGTGCAGTGCACGCCCCTGCCCGAGCACTACGTCGTGGCGGAGCAGTGAGTGACCCCTCACCCGTCCCCACCGTGGGTCTCCAGGGCTGGGCACCCCACAGAGCCTCCTCCCTGACCTCCAGCCAATGTTCAGGAGGCCAAAAGCTCGCACAGAACCTGGGCGCCTGCAGGAAGGGCTCTGGAGGTGGACATGGGGAGGGGTTCCTGCACATTCCCACATGTTCCCACACTCTGGACTCTCCCTGCGGGGGTTAAGCAGCCCTTTAAGTTTTCATTAAATGTTCTGTTTCCTTCCTGCTTGGCTAAGCACCTTTGCTGATGAGCACCTTGCTGCTGCCGCCGAGCCTCCGTGCTCCCCGTGCTCCCCATCCCACTTGGAATTCCGCCGGCGCCGCCGGCTGCACGCAGCCATTTGTTAGGCAGGCGAGGCGGTGACAGCCCCTTAATCCGAGTGGGCCTTCACTGGAGTCAATTCATTTGTTTCACTAAGAAAAATGTCAGGCCAAAATTAGAAAATAGGCCTGTAACAGGGGATGAGCGAATAAACCCCACGGCGTGACAGCCGCTCCTCTCCTGCCCTGGAGGGGCTGTGCTGGGGTAGTCAAGGTGCCCAGGGGGTGTTGGGGGTCATTTGTGCTGGGTGGGACAGCAGAAAGAGGTGATGTCTCCCCTTGGGCTGTGTCGTCTCCTGCTGGGGAGCAGGACGGTGTCCTGTGCAGTAGGATTGTGAGTGTGGAGATGGCCAAGACCCCACGGGTGGTTGCAGCAGCACAGACCTGCCCCAGCTTCGGGAGCAGCTGAAAGGAGTTGTCCTCTGCTGGGAAATGAATTTGGTGGCTCCCACTGAGAGCCCCAGCAAAGTGCAGGACCTGTCAGCTGGCGGCTTTGGTTTAGGGCTTGTCCATTCCTTGTGGTTCTTTCCCCATCTGTCAGGCGGAAGGGGCACTGATGACGCCTCTGGAGCAGCGAGAGTGAGTGCAGAGTGCCAGGGGATCTGGGATCACGGGATGAAGGGTGCCTGGTGTTCCTGCAGGAACGGCTCCAACCATGGCACCAATACCCCATCACTGCGAGCAGTTGGGGCTGTTCTGCTGAGCAGGACTTTGTTATATTTTATTTTTCAAATAAAGGATGGAAGATTATGAAATTATCCCCCTTTGATGGTATGAAACCCTGATTTTATAATCATGACTCTAATTACGGCTCTTGAGCTTTCAAAGTTTGTTAACATCATTAAAACATTTACCCTGGGCAGATAACAGCAAGCGTTAGCATGAGAGCTGCCTTTTAAAGATGAATACAGATAAAAGGACCCTCTTACGGGTTCTGTGGGCAGACTGAATTCCAAGACTGTAATGACTCTGCCATATGCTCCAGCCCCGCAATCTATCAGCCAGCAATTAGGTTAATGTTGGTGAAAGGGCCACTTAGCCCGGCAATCAGCACCCTACAGCTCTGCCGAATGCATCATTTTGTAACAAGGTACCTGCTGGGGATTTGGCTTTTAGCGGGACTGGGGACCAGGTGTACCCGGTCACTTGTGCCCCGTCCCACGGCCCTCCCTGCCCGGGCTGTGCTGCAGCTGCTGCTTTGCTGGCAGAGTTCAGTATTCGGTGATTCCTTGTGGGAGAGAGAACCTCCCCTCTCTTCTCCTGCCCGTGGCGGGTCAGGAACCACTTCCCAGGCTTTGTTTGCCGTGCCCCGAGCTCGGAGTGACCTCCTCTCCCCGCTGCCAGTCTGCAGAAGTGAGGGAGGAGCAGGCAGAGAGGTGCAGGGGCGATGTCTGGTTGAAAGGCAGAGCGAGGAGCACGTGGCAGAGGAAGGCACGGAGCCGAGACGCTTCAATCCCTGCTCTCCAAAGGCAGCATCTCTCTAGGCAACCCCTTTTGATGTGCAGCAATGAGGACGTGCATGTTCCAGCTCTTTACCGGTGTGTGTGTATTTCATCGGCCCTCCTGGCATCACCTGTGCAGGCGAGCTGCAGCTTCTTTTCTTCCTTTAGTCTTCGCCTTTTATTTTATTTTACTTTGTTTTATTTGCAGTGAATTTAATGCTGCTGAAGGCAGCTGGAACGCTGCCTCCCCAAACTGGGGCCTTTTGTGTCTTTGTGTGTGATAGGCAGAGGAGTGAGCGCTTCCTTCTCCTTCAGCCTCAGCAGGCAGAGGCTGCTCTGGCTCATCTCAGGTCCCTCTCCTGGGGTCAGAGCCCACGGGTATCTCATCATGGGTGGAACTGCACCTCCTGCCTCAGGCAGGTTACTCCTACCCTCAGCTTTTCATCCCTGAGGCAAATTACCCATCCTCAAGTCTCCAGTCCCGAGGCAAGTTGCTCCCACTCTCAGATTTCCAGTCTGGGGCAGGTTCCTCCCACCCTCAGCTTCCCAGTGCCTGCAGGGATGCTCTTGAATTCATCTTTCCAGCACTGCTGTGGGAGCATCCACCCCTTTCAGGTCCATCTGGAGAGCCCTGCCAGCTGATGCCTCTCTGGAAACCTCCCCCAAACCTGCTGGCACGACTGGCATCCGCTTGATCCCGATCCCAGCTAGTGTCACACATCCCTCGTGCCCTGGGATTTGGGGGTTGTGCATCCACAGTGATCAGCCATGGTTAACCCCAGCAGATCTCCCTGTCCCTGCAGCTTTCCCAGCCTCAGGATGTGCCCACGGGGCTGAGCTGGACCACGCCAGGAGCACGGGGACAAGCTCCGGTGACCACCACGAGTGTGTTTGTGGCAGCCAGCCCTGTCCCCCAGCAGGAGCTGCTCTCCAGGGCTGTCTCTATCATCCCCCAGCCGGTTTCTCCAGTTTTGATTAACTGGGAGTCTGCAGTGTGAGCTGTTCCCTTAATGAACTCATCTGTTACTCTGAGGACTTTGCACTCACTTTGCTACTGGCTAATATATTGCCATTAGTGCTCTGCTTTGCTCTGGAGTTTACAGCTTGTAATAATTATGTCTAATTTTGATTTTTTTCCCTTTAAATTACTACATGGGGTAAAAATAGACTCAGTAATTAACTTCTTCCAAAGAGGCAGATATCAAAGTTAAAGAGGAGGGGGGAGAGAAAGGAGAAAAAAAGGCAGTGTGGAGCTGTGCAGGGCACTGCTGGCACCTCCTGCCAAAGCTTCCCTGTGGCATTTCTGCTTCCAGGATCGTCTGTGAAATGGGGCAGGCGCTTCCAGGGATCAGCTCCGGCCCAGTGCTCCTGTGCATCGGAGAGTGCAAGCCCGAGTTCACGGCCAAGTCAGCGCAGCAGTACATGTTCGTGGTGAGTGTCCTGCTGGGAGACAGCACATGTGTCCCCCGGGAACTGAGCGTGGCACATGGAGGGGGTTCAGCTCCAGGAGACAATCCCAGAATTGCCGTTTTTTTCTGGTGGTTTCCCCCTGGTGTTGCACAATTTTGGGGGGCCCAGTCAACAAGCCCAGCTTGCAGGATTGAGAGCCCACCCTGGGAATAAACCAGGGCTCCCACAACATTTGGGTTCAGCTTTGCACCCCCAAAACAGTGATTATGGAATCATAGAATGGCTTGGGTTGGAAGGGATCCTCAAAGACCCAGTGCAACCCGTGCCATGGGCAGGGACACTTTCCTCTGTCCCAGGGTGCTCCAAACCCCGTCCAGCCTGGCCTTGGACACACTCAGGGATGTCCTTCTCTGCTGCCACAGCCCCCCACAGCAGCTCCCTGCAGCAGCAGGAGCCCTGAGCTTGTCCTTTCCTTCCTGCAGACTCCAGCCGTGAGTTTCCTGAGCCCCAGCCGCGGCCCGGAGTCGGGAGGGACCATGGTGACCATCTCCGGCCACTACCTCGGGGCTGGCAGCCGCGTGTCCGTGCTCCTGGGAAACCAGACCTGCGAATTCCACGAGTAAGAGACCAGCACAGGCTCCTGCAGCACCTCCTGCCCCTGTCCCAGCACGGATCTGCTGGAGCTGAATGTGCGAAAATCCATCTGGGAGCCCCTAAGGCTCCCATTCCCTCTTTTATTGTATGAAACCATCTTCTCTTTTATTGTGATGGAGGCTTGCATGGCAAGGGAGGGATTCATCGGTGTCAGTGCTGTCCATTATTTCATTTTAATGCTGTTCCAATGGTAACTGGTCTGAAAATCTCAGCGAAACACCACTGTGATGGAAATAGGCTTATACTGGCCATCAGTACCTGCCCCCAGCCCGGCTGCTCTGAAGAAAATGGAACATTTATAAGAAATATCTCCTTTCTCTTTCCACTGCACTGCTTTTATTACAGCCACTGCTGCAGGTGCCTCGACCTCCTAAAAATGGTGTGGGATCCTCAGGGCAGAGCAAGGCGAGGGTCTGCTCACACCTCCTGCTGAGGAACTTGCACAGCCATCAATCTCTGCTGGGATTTCAATGGCAAATTTGCTTTTTCCCCAGCAGTGTGAACACACAGTTGACATTTGCAGGGTTTAATGGGTTTTCCTGGGGCTTAGTTAAAAAAGAGACGTGTGGTTTACATCTGTGTGCATCAGTACACAGCCCTGCCCGCCCTGCCCACCCTGCCGGCAGTGGGCACAGCCTGGTGCCAACCCGATGTCCAAAGGGATTCTGCCTCCCAGATCCTCACTCAGGAGGAATTGAGGAAGTTTCTGGGAAAGCAAAGATCCCTGGAGGGGAATTTCTCATCCAAAAGCCTGAGAGGTTCTTGGATGTGGGAGCTGTGGGCATTCAGGTGTGGGAGCACAGTGGGTTATTGGCAGTGCTTGTTCTGGATCCATCCCAGGATGGTGCCTGGCGAGGTCAGGGCATTCCAGGACCTCCCAGTGCAGCTCAGTCCTGAACAACCCATCAATATCTCCTCCCACATCCAAAACAAAGGTGCCAAACTGCTCCCTCAGATGGAGACAGGGAACAGCGTTACCACCAGCAGAAGAGTGGGATCAGCCCTGGAACATCATCCCTTAAACACCTGATCCTACTCAGGCAACCTGCAGCTACTGGCCTGCAAAACCTTGAAGAGCTCTGGATTCCCTGGATGTTCTAATTGCAGCGGGAAGCAGAAACTCGAGCAAGGCGAGAGCAGCGACTGAGCAGCTCCATCCCTCACGTGGGGCCACGCTGTGCACTTGGTTTGCCGTGGACTGTTTGGAGGCAATGAACTTCAATTGTACTCGAGGGTGTGGGGGAGCCTGATGAGATGAAGCAGCTCCTAATGAGATTCCCTCTAATTACAGCTTCCCCCATTCTCCCCTCTCTGATCGGAGGAGTGGGTAGATTCACCATGACGACATAATAATAGCACAGAAAGCTAATTAGCTGATCACAGGGAGCCGGGAGCTGCTCTGCCAGCAGCCCTGCGTCACTCTGCAGCCCGTGCCAGAGCCGGGCAGGCACGGCGGGGTCTGGGGTGGGCAGCAGAGCAGGCAGGGCAGGGCAGAGCAGGTAGCCCATCAGGCTGCACAGAATCACTCCAGCACTCAGCACAGAGGCAGGAGAATCCCACCCCTCACACAAGGAGGCCTTTGCAGCTAAATTAAACCAAGGTGGAGACTGAGGATGGGATGAGGGAGAGAAAAGGAGCAGGGCAGTGGATGTGTTGCTGCATCAACAGACACGGCCGAGTGCAATTGGTTTGAGGTGTTTTAGGGGTTCTTTAGGGGATTATTTCTGTTCCCTCGGTTGTGGGGGGTGGAAGTGCCCAGGTGTGAGCTGGGAACATTGCGGTACCTGCTGTTCCATGCCCTCCTAAATGCCCATACTCCTTAGGGGGGGCAAGGAGTGTGTAAGGACCCCAAAAAAGGACCACCCGTTGTCCCCCTGCCAGGCACAGACTCAGAGCTTTGCAGGAAGCGGAGCAGGGACACGGCTGTACTTGAGCCTCAGCCGGCCAGCACCTCCACAAGCCCCTGAGGATGGTGAGGATGGTGAAGGTTGCCCATTCAGGAGTGCCAGGTTTTGATTTAAGTGCCCGACTGGCAGTGAGGTGCTGCAGACCTGCCTGTCCTCTCCCCTGGGAGAGCCCAAAACGAAACCAGCCATGGAAAGAACACTGACTTCTCAGCAAGCCAGGGGCAGGTTTGGGCAGGAAGGACAGCCACGGGGGCCATGCAGGAACACTGGACTGCCAGGGATGTCCCTCCAGCGCTTCTTGTAGGATCAGTGTCCAAGGAGCCGTGTGGTTCCTCCCAGCTCTGTTCTGGACGCTCAGATCTCATTCCCTTTCTGCATCCCTCCACCCACTGGCGCCTTTGTGCTCTTACGGTGCTTCACTGCGCCGCTGCCTTGACCTTCTCCGGGGCTCTGGTGGCAGCAGATGGTCTGTTGTGTCCAGCCAGGCAGCGCCGAGCCGAGGTCACCCCGCTCTGATGGGGAGACAAAGCCCGAGGCAGCGGTGCCGGTGCCATGGCCCTTCCCCAGCGGGGGCTGCACGGGGCCATTATGCTGCTTACAAGCGCCTCGTGTGTGCAGTGGGGTGGGGAGGGGAAGAATTTGGCTTTTCACTGAGCTTATGCATCCCATTTAAAAGGCAGCCATCTGTTTTCACACGCCCAGCAGAAGGCAGCGGGTTCAGGGGGATGCGGAGCTGCAGTTTGGCACAAAGAGGGATTTCAGGGAGGCTGCGCTGCTCTCCCGGTGGGCAGAGCTCGGTGCAGAGCTCTCTACCCTCCCTCCCGTGCCAAACCCTCCTGCCCATCCCAGGAGCTTCCCAGGTACCAGCCCTTTAGTGACCCGCCCCAGGACAGGACAGAGGCTGTGACCTGCCCCTACACCAGCCCCATTAACACTCCCCGTTTCCCTCTCGTGCAGGCGATCCATGAACGAGATCGTTTGTGTGTCAGCGCCCTCAGCCCACGGCCTGGGGGCTGTTCCCGTCTCTGTCAGCGTGGACCGGGCTCAGCTGGAGAGGACTTTGCTGTTCGAGTACATCGATGACCCCAAGGTGCAGCACATCGAGCCCGAGTGGAGCATCGCCAGGTAAGGGCACTGACAGCACCTGCTCGGCCCTCCCCTGCCCTGGGGCTCCTCAGCACACAGCCAGGCCAAAGGAGGGGCTCTTTGGAAATGCACTTCCCACCCAGCGCCCTGGATGGGTCAGGGCTGGGCATTTCTGGGGTCTACATTTAGCAGAACTCCGGCCTGGGGTTACCAGAGGGGTTGTGTTTATCCAGGCAGTGACGGCGGACCCTGCACCGGCAGTGTGGGGGCCGCTCTAAAGCCCAGATCACCCCCTCAGCTGCAGAAGGGCACAATTGCCCCTTAAAGGCTCCTTCTTGTGGTCCTGGAATACGACAGAGCCAGCAGCCACCGAGAAAGGGAAAAGCTGATGTCAATCAAAGTGCACTGCGAGGAACAGGGTGGCTGCTGCTCTCACATCATGGGGACATTGCTGTACTCACCCTCTCAACGCTCACCCTCACGGCAGCTTGTCACTGGGGCTGAGCTCCGCAGCGCTGGAGCCCCGGCTCTGTGCACACCCAGCCCACTGACCAGGCCTCTCCTGGCTTTCCTGCAGCGGACACACGCCCCTGACTGTCACCGGCTCCAACCTGGACGTGATCCAGGAGCCCCGGATCCGCGTCAAGTACAATGGGAAGGAGTTTGTCAACGTGAGTAGGGGCTGTCAGCTGGGAACCTCCTTCTGCATCCCCCTGGATGGGGGTACCGGTGCCAGTGCTGCCTGCCTGGGGAGGTTTGCCATGGCAAAAGCTGCTCTGGGGGTGTTTCCCCGCACTCCCCCTAACTGGGGGCACTGGGAAGAGGGAATTTGACACTCAAAAATGGGAAATTACCTCCTTCCCCTACCTGCATTCTTAGTCCATGAGTGAGAAACTGAGATGAACCCCCAGCTAAATGGGGACTGAGCAAGGTTCTTGTGTGTGCTGCAAGTAAGAATGGTACCTCCAGGACCTCAGAAATCATTCTGATCAAGTAGAACTGAAATATATTGTTTCCATGCAGTGATCTTTGTGACTGAGTCCGTATTATCTTGGAAAGGGCAAATCACTTACCGGTCTTTTCCTATTCCTTTTCTCCCCCTCAAGACCTTTTTCATCTGAGCTCTTTTTAAAAAGACATCTAATTTTGTTGCTAGCACTTGCAGTTATAGTGCTACAAAAATAATTCTGAAGACACAAAATTGAATGAAATTAAATCTTTCACTTATGGAGGGAGGCCAAATGGTTGGGTTCTTGCTGCTTTACAAGGCAAGAGCCCCATAAATCAGCGATTTCCCTGCTTTGAGGGCTGGAGGAGCTGTGGGTGTCCTCAGCCCAGCAGGAGGTGACCTTCAGGTTCCCTCCTGCCCACCAGTGTCAGATGATCCTTCCCTTCCCTCGCTGGCATTTGGGAATGGCCTCTAATCACCCATTTGCAGTGTTCCCTATGGGTCTGCTTCAGAGCTAGAGAGGAGGAAAGTGGAAGGAAAAGGGGAAAAAATAAAGAAAAAGGAGTAAGAGCTGCTGTGCGAGCCTTTAGCTCTGCTGAAACATGGCTCATTTTGGGCTCACACTCCATCTCTACCCCAGTGCCTTTGTGCTGGCTGGAGGAGAAGCAAATTGCCCCAAACCAGGGTTGTAATGCCTCACAGAATCAGTAAGGTTGGAAAAGATCTCTGAGATCACGGACCATCAAGCCTGGATTAAATATTTCCAGCTAAGCATGAATCCACTGGACTTCCCAGCCATCAGAGCATCACTGTCCCGCTCAGGGCAGAGCGTTCCCTGCTGCCTCTCTGAAAGCACCCCCTTCCCCAGGTGTGCAAGGTGGTGAACGCCACGGCCCTGGCCTGCCTGGCCCCCCCGCTGACCCCCGAGTACCGGCCAGGCCTGGACGCCGTGGAGCGGCCGGACGAGTTCGGCTTCATCTTCAACAACGTCCAGTCCCTGCTGGTCTACAATGACACCAAGTTCATCTACTACCCCAACCCCACGTTTGAAATGCTGAGCTCCACCGGGGTGCTGGAGCAGAAGCCAGGCTCACCCATCATCCTGAAGGTAAGGAGAGCCTGGCTCAGCCCATGGGGAGAGTCACGAAAACCCCGGAGGGAGGGAGGGAGGGAGGGAGGGAGGGGGTCGTCCCTGCTGCGGAGGATGGGGTGCCCTGAGCAGAGCCCCGCTGTTTGCACAAGTGGAAGCTGGAGGAATGTGCTGCATCTTTGTCGCTGTTGTGTCCCCATGTCCCCAGGGCAGGAACCTGTGTCCGCCCGCCCCGGGAGGAGCCAAGCTCAACTACACGGTGCTGATCGGAGAGACGCCCTGCGCCGTCACCGTGTCCGAGACGCAGCTGCTGTGCGAGCCCCCCACCCTCACCGGGCAGCACAAAGTCATGGTGAGGGGCCACCTGTCCCATCAGCATCCCCTTCCCCTCTCCGCCCTTTCTCCTCCTTCCCCAGCTCCCCGAGTCCCTTGGATACTGAACACAACCCCCTGTGTGAGGCCTGGTAGGGTTTTAGATTTTATGGGTGTCTAATTGGTAGTTTAAAATATTGATGTGGATTAGCGTGGAGAGACTTTGTCCTTCCCCGAGAGTCACTCCCTTCTAGAAGGGAAAATGCTTTTCAGAGCCTTCTAGAAGGAACAAATCTGTCTGGCAGTGCCTTTGGCACTGGGTGCCATCCTTCTGCTGGATGAGGTTGAGACCATTCCCAGTGTTCTCCCTCCTGAAGGGATTTAATCAGCCCACAGAGCCAGACCTGATCTGCCAAGTGGATGGAAAGGTTTTGCCTTTTCCCAAAGCAGGAGCCAGGAACATCTGAGCACTGGAGTGGTTGGATCGACACCCTCAGCCAGGATAAATCAGTGCCTTCCTCTGCTCTGCCTTTGGGCATCGCCGCTTCCTCTGCTCCCCTTGCAGACCAAACCCCAGCTGCCGAATTGCTGGAGCAGGGCCCAAATGAGATTGTAATTGTGATTTATTTCCCTTGAAGTTCAGCATCCAGAACATATTCAGATTATCACAGTGTGACTCCCAGAAGCGCGACCTGGCTGAGAGCTGCTCACATCTGTGGCCAGGGCACATCCAAGAAAAGCCTGTCCTGGTATTAACTCCAGCCTGTTTGCTGCACAGCTTCCACGTGGGCTTCCTCCTCCCTTCTCTGCCCTGTCCTTGCAATCACTCTGGTTTCTTGTCAGTGCAACGATCAGGGGCTTGTTAATGTCCACAGTTTACAAAAAGGAGTTGAAAGCTGTAAAATGAAAGTCAAATGGAGCCATCAGATAATAGGAACAAAGCCCCGATAGTGAAGGGCTGGCACATTTATCATCACTTGAAGCCTCCCTGTGTTCACACAAGCGGCCCCCTCTGTGTTTGAAGGCAACTGGAGTTTTACATTCCTAAGCAGAGGTGGCTCACTGCTTCCCAAGGGATCTGGGCAGGACAGGGTTTGGCACAGGGAGGCACCCCCAGCTGCTGCTCACCCGTGCTGTGCCCTGCAGGTGCGTGTTGGGGGGGTCATCTTCTCCCCTGGCTCGGTGAGCATCGTCTCCGACAGCCTCCTGACCCTGCCCGCCATCGTCAGCATCGCGGCCGGCGGCTCCCTGCTCCTCATCATCGTCATCATCGTCCTCATCGCCTACAAGCGCAAGTCCCGCGAGAACGACCTCACCCTCAAGAGGCTGCAGATGCAGATGGACAATCTGGAGTCCCGGGTGGCCCTGGAGTGCAAGGAGGGTCGGTACTGCCGGGGCTGGGCGCTCTCTGCGTGCTGCAGCCCCGCGGGTGGGGTCCCAGTTCTCCCAGCACCCCGGGGTCTGCAGCGCGGAGCTGGCTGGGTGCTCCGTGGGGTTTGTGGGTGTCCCTTGGGGTTTGTGGGGGTCCCTTGGGGTTCCCACGCCTGCCCCACCTCGGGAGGAAGGCAGCCAGCAGCGTGTGAGCAGCGGACACGGCTCTGATGTGCAGAGAATGGGATTAGAGCTTGGTCCCGCTTAGGCGGCCTGCCTGGCTCGCACGGCAGGGACGGCACGAGCCCCGCGTGCCCTGCACAAAGTGTCCCCTTGTCCGATGGCTTTGGAGGGAGGGGCTTTTCCAAAGGCACAGAGAGAGGGGGACAGAGGGGCTCCGACCCCCAAATAACAGCGTGAAGCCCACTTGGGAGGCAGGAGGGCTGGAAAGCTGGGCCAGTCCCTCCTCCGGCCCAAGCGCAAGCCCAGAGCAGCAAGAGTAGGTTCAGGGGATAGGAAGAAGCTCCTCAGGCATTTGCTTCTGGGAAGTTTTGGGTGTTATCTGGAGCATCCAGAGCTGCTGCTTGCAAGTTTCCACATGGACAAGTCCTGTCCCTTGCGAGGAGGCAGCTGAGCCCCCCTCGCCCTGCAGGTGAAGGTGGGGTTTTGGGGGGTGCTGCTGTTGTTTCCTACATCCTCCCACCTGGGCAGGGGCTTAATCAATCAAAGTAACATAAATAGAAAGCTGCACATTTCATAGTGGAGAGAGAGAGTTGCACTGGATTTGTTCAGCTGATTTCAAGGGTAGCCTTGAAAGCACAGGGCAAAAATTGAGATGTATTCAGGAGAAACCACAGACAGCTTGGCACAGCCCAGCTGGGGTACAGAGGTCTCACTGAGCCAGCGTGTCACACTTTGGAGAGGGAACACGAGGAGACACATCCAGCTGTAGAACATGGTGTTATGAGAGGAAGAATAAATCCCTTCCTGACCCCTGCAGCAGCTCAGATTTGATCTGCATCAGATTTGATTATCTTGGCAATTGTTGATAGAGGAGGAAAACCAGAAGAAAGGAAAGGAGGGGAGGCACCAAGTTATGAAAACAGATCCTTGTTTCTCTGTGCAGCCTTGTGCTGATGTTTTAGGTGTGTGTGCACAGGTGTGAACTGCATACAAATTAGCCACAGCTTTGTTCTCAGTCTCTGCTCTGAGCAGTGCCTGCTCTCCCACCCTCGGCTGCTGAGATGGAGTCTCCAAGGGTGTCTGAGCTCCTCGGAATCCTTTCCTGAGCTGGCCCCTCCTGCCGTGTCCACGGGGAGAGCAGGCAGCCAGCCCTGCCCAAAACCTTCTCCCAAAGGCTCCCGGAGCTCAGCTCTCCCTGCCCTGTTGTCTCCCCCGAACAGCTTTTGCAGAGCTGCAGACGGACATCAATGAGCTGACCAGCGACCTGGACCGCTCCGGGATCCCCTACCTGGACTACCGCACCTACGCCATGAGGGTGCTGTTCCCGGGCATCGAGGACCACCCAGTCCTGCGGGAGCTGGAGGTAACCCGGCTCTGCTCCGGCTCTCCCGGTTTCTCTGAGCCCTCAGGGAAGCCAGCAGGGAGCCCTGCAGCACCTCTACGGCTCCACACCAGAGCGTGTTGGATGCCCTGGGGTCAGCAGGCTGAGCCCCGAGTTCATTTTAACTCCGAGCCTGGAGTTTTATCTCTGCCCACATCACCGGCTTCCTTTCGGTTTCTCCTCTCTGGTGTTGGTTTATTTTTATTTTATGGGGGTTTATACTGCTCTAGGGCAGCAGCAGAGCAGGGCAGAGATGTTATGGTGTGCTCTAAAGTCCTCCTAAGCCGCCTCGAGGTGCAGGGGATGGCTGAGTGCCCGGAGCATCCTGCCCGGAGCATCCCGCTGCTGTTCCCTCGCGTGTCCACAGGAGGGCAAGGGGAATGCCCAGGCTCTCCAGCCTCCGAGCAAGTGCTTCCATCTCCCTGGTTTTCCCACTAAGATGTGTAAAAATAAAGAAAAGATTTTCCCTGGGGACACGGAGGAATTGGGAACGTGCAAGGCTCCAGCGGGGCACCTGGCAGATGGGCCCTGCTCACCTGGGAGAGGGCCAAAAAAAGGATGGGGTTCACAAACATCATCTCACACCTGGGATGGGGCTCACATCTCACATCCCACGGGATGGGGCTGTGATCCTCACGCTGGGATGAGGCTGCCGTCCTCCGTGTGGGATGTCCACAGGCTCAGCTCAGCTTTTCAGAGACTGGGATTGCCCCAGTATACCCTGAAATCCTGTTTCCTCCACACAGAGCAGGGTTGGATGCAGGAGGGAGGAGTCCTGGTTGCTCCAGGGCTGGATTCCTTTTCCAGGCAGGCACTTCCCAGCATTAAAGCGTTAATTTGGGTTCCTTTCCTCGGCCACCAGCACCGAGCAGTCTCTGTGGCGTTGCTAAAACAGAAGCAGCCTCTCCCAGCCCATTCCTGCTCCGAGTTTTCCAGCTCCATGCATTATGTTTGCTGTTGGAGTTGCCAAAGAAGCTGATGCTCCCACAAACAAATATGAATGCTTTTTGTTTTACTCATGAAAAACAGAATTGCAGAAGTGATAAATGTGTTGCCAATTACACAGTTGCTTAATTATGTAACGTTAGTAAAACCAATACATAACTCTCCAAGATGTTTGGTAAAGAGTTGCTTCGTGCAGTTCATCATTTTCACTCGTAATGAATTACTTGAATCCGCAACTGGCTGAAAGCCTCAATTAATTTTTTACACTTGGCCCATAATAAAGCAATAGTCTAAATTAGTGTTTAATTTACTTACAAGAGTGCCACTTTTTGTGCAGAACAAGCAGAACTGGGTGTCATTTCTGGGGCCATTAGGCTCAAAGCTGCTGCTTTATGGCGTGCACAGAGCGCAGCTCCCAGCCAGGATTCGGGGGAGCTGTGGAGGGGGAGGTTTGCTCAGCATGGACCAGAAACCACATGCAGGGATGTTGAGACCCTGAGGGATGGGCGCTGAGGCCCTGAGGGATGGGTGCTGGCCTGTGCAGCCAGGGTTAAACCATCCTGTGCACACTTCTGGTGCCCCCAGCGTGAGAGGGACATGGAACTGCTGGAGCAAGTCCAGAGGAGGCCAGGAAGTCACTCAGGGGATTGGAACAGGCTGGGAGAGTTCGGAATGTTCAGCCTGGAGAAGAAAAGGTTGTGCGGAGACCACCCAGCACCTTCCAGGATCTGAAGGGGTGGCAAGAGAGCTGGAGTTGGGACTGTTCATCAGGAACTGCAGGGACAGGCCAGGGAGGAATGGATTCAGACTGACAGAGGGCAGGGATGGATGGGATATTGGGAAGGAATCCTTCCCTGCGAGGGTGGGCAGGCCCTGGCACAGGGTGCCCAGAGAAGCTATGGCTGCCCCTGGATCCCTGGCAGTGTCCAAGGCCAGGCTGGAGCACCCTGGGATGGTGGAAGGTGTCCCTGCCCATGGCAGGGGGTGGAATGAGATGGTCTTTAAGGTCCCCTCCCACCCAAACCATTCCATGCTCCTGTGACTCCCCCAGTGCTGGCAGCGCTGCCCTCCCGTCCCTTGTCCCCCCATGCCGTGGCCGATGGCCGTGCTCTCCTCCTGCAGGTCCAAGGCAACGGGCAGCAGAGCGTGGAGAAGGCCCTGAAGCTCTTTGCTCAGCTGATCAACAACAAGGTGTTCCTGCTGACCTTCATCCGCACGCTGGAGCTGCAGCGCAGCTTCTCCATGCGGGACCGCGGCAACGTGGCCTCGCTCATCATGACGGGGCTGCAGGGCAAGCTGGAGTACGCCACCGACGTCCTCAAACAGCTGCTCTCCGACCTCATCGAGAAGAACCTGGAGAACAAGAACCACCCCAAGCTGCTCCTGCGCAGGTGAGGCCGGGGACAGGGAGGGGATGGATCCCACGGGCCGGCACGGCCACGCTGGTGGGGCAGTCAGGAGGGATTTCTCCATGGAGAGGGTTGGAAGGGGCTGCCCAGGGAGGTGGTGGAGTCTCTGGATGGCCTGGTCTGGTCTGGTTGACAAGGTGGGGATCGGTCACAGGTTGGACTCGATGCTCTCAGAGGTTTTCTCCAACCTAAATAATTCCAGGATTCTGTGATCTGAGGGCTCTGTGGGTGGTGGCGTTGGAAGGGAATTGCTGCTCTCTGTGGAGGATTCCCATCCATTTCCTCACCTGTCTCCAGCACGAGGGGTTAGCCCTGCTCTGGGAGCTCACAGATGTCTGGACAGGGTCTCGGACTGGATCCTTGGGCTCTGCCTGGCCAAAGAGCAGCATTTCTGTGCCACAGCTGGGCCAGGAGCTCAAGGATGGATTGAGCAACTCACCCAAGATAGAGCTGGGAAGTGGCGGCAAGAAAATAGGGAAAAAATGTGCATGAATGTGGGGCAGAACAGCGGGCACAAGGGAAAGTCTCCCTGTGTTCTCCACATCCTCGGGGGTCCTGCAGAGCCTGGCCTTGGCCAGTGCTGCCCCTCGGCTGTGCTGGCATCACACTGGAGAGAGGGGAGGGTTTCACAGCTCCAGAAAAATTTCAGGGGTCCCTCCAGCCACAATGAATATACTTGACAGGAAATTGCTTTAAATCTGGCTGTGTTTGCGGAGGCAATAACTCATCTCGGCAAAGGAAGCGGCCTTAATTTCCCCCGTGGTTTGACGAGTCGCTGGGAAGGCGTCTTCTGCCTCAGCCATCAATAATGACTTTTCCTGGTGCTCCAGAAAACACAGGGATGGTGATAAGAGCTGTGCCCCCTCCTCCCTGCAGCAGCCAGCAAGGAGTCGGGGCCGTGGGCTCTCTGTCCTGCACCGGGATTTACCCACTGCACAGGGAATTTGGATCTTCCCAGGAATGGGGCATCTACCCCCTCTCTGGGCAACTTGGGCCTGTGTTTCACCACCCGTATAAAAATTCCTGCTTTATCTCTAGTCTGAATCTACTCCCTTTTAGTTTAAAACCTTTATTCCTTGTCCTGTTACTCCAGGTCCTATTAGGCCTTGGGCTGAGCCCTGGCCCAGCCCTGTGCCCGGCTGTCAGTGCCCAAACCAGCCCAGCCTGGAACTCCTCACTCTGACTTAATAACGAGTGATCAGCCATGAAGTGAAACACTATTTTTTAGAATGTTTTGAGCTCTCTGGTGGCAGCAGTTGATAACTGACAGTCAGTTCTTTCCCTCTTTCTTCCTTGCTTTCCCCTCTCTCTTTCTTCCACGACTGCCCCTCGCGGGAGACAGCAAGAAAGTTGACGTTAAATCAAACAGCTGCTCTGGTTGTTGGCAACAGCAGTTTGGAGACCTACATAGAGCAGGGAGAGTTAATAAAATACATATTTATTTTTTGGGTTCTCTCAGCTCATTTTGTTTAGGTTTGTTTTCTTCCCGTGCCTCAGGAAGCCAGCGGAGCAGCCAAGGCTGGGCTCCTTTGAAAAATCATCTCTGGATCGTGCCGTGCCCTCCTTCTGTGGTCAGCATGAGAAGGCTTTGCTCCAAGCCTGGGGATTCTCTTGTGCCCTGGTGATCTCCAGGAGCTTACTTTTTATTTTTGGAGCAGATCTTTAACAGCATCCAGAGGCCGGCGATGGCACAGAGCGGTGCTGGTAGGGGCAGCTGAGAACCCGGCAGCAGATTTGGGGGCTCAGCAGAGCCCTCCATGTGTAGGAGGAAGGCCAGGCCCTGGGCTGCCAGGCAGTTTCCCATTTCCAAGGCAGAGGAGGGCAGGGAAGCTCCAGGCAGCCAGGGAGGCTGAGAGCAGCCCCTCTCCCAGGCAGCACAGGACAGTGGTGGTGAACCCAACAGTGACTCCATTGCTGGCTGTCCCCAGGACTGGGGCACTGCAAATACCTCGTGGTCAGGCCATGCTGGGAGGAGATTCAGTGCTGGGAGCTCAGGAGAAGTGGGATTTGACAGGGATGCTCCGAGGTGTTTCTTTGCTGCTCCGTTCAGCTGATCTGGTATTGCTGGTACAGAAATAAAAGGGAAGAGCCAGGCCTGGAGTATCCCATCCCATTCACCCCTGAAAAATGCCCCGACTTCTCTGTTACTCCACGCTTCAGTGCTTTTTGTAGAGCTGGTGTCAGGCCATGAGCAGCCCACAGGGACAGGACACAGCACTGCTTCACTGGGAGGGCTAATTGTGAGACTTGCTAATTCTTCATTTAATATTCTATTAACAAAGTAGTTTATTAAATTAATATCCCCCCTGAAGTCCTGAATGTATCATTTTCTGAGCTTGTCACCCATTCTGTGGTTTGTGTCACTGCCTCTCCATTTTCCAGGGCTGTTTGGAAGGGTGCTGGTGCTTCTCCTCTTTAATTGGGTGCCTGAAATATTTCAAACAGGAGAATGACGCGTGTGTCAATTTGTAGGATGAATTTTTAGGCAGTTAATCAATTTAGGCTTAAATTCTTTGGGGATCTGCAGACATTTTCACAAATTCCTGGCAGATGTTGCCATCCTAGGAGATGATGGATGATGTGACCCCAGCTCTGTTGGCCGACTGGTGTCAGTTTTTGTTTGTTGAAATCTCTGGCTCCTGTTTATTCTTGATCTGCTTGGCTTTGGAATCGAGCCCTGTGCTTCTTCAGTGTGTGCTTGTAATTCCAGGCGCTCGGAATGCTGTGGGGATTCATAGCAAGAGGCAGTCCCTCATTTAAGGGGAAAAATGGGGAAAATGGGTCTGAAGTGGGATGTGGTGGTCTCCAGGCCAGGGAAGAGGTGACCTGGTTCGTGGTGAGGGCAGAGGGGACAGTCCCCAGAGGAAAGGATGCAGGGAATTGGATTCATCCCTCTTTGCTTGCTGGAATTTGGACCGGATCCTGGTGTTCGTGAGGGGAAGGCTGGTGGTGCTGAGCCAGGCAGGGGCATGGTCACAGCTGGCCAGGGGCACAGTCACAGCTGGCCAGGGTCGTGGTCAAGTTGGCCAGGCTGCAGCACAGCAGCTCTTCCCTGCACGGGGCTGGGGCTCCAATGTGAGACACCCCGCGACCACCAGAGCCATCCCATCCCAGGAAAAGGAGCTTTAAGGAAAGCCTCTGGGTCCTGCAGAGGCAACATTAAAAACTATCATTAGGAGCCATTGTATTTAAATTAGAGATAATCTCGGGCACAATGTGGGGAGAGGACACTGGGTGGGACTGGGGAGAAAGCTGCAATTTCCCTGCCATTGTCACTCGGCTGTCCCTGATTGCCAGGAACCGCTGTAAATCCCAGTGATTTACTGAGCCAGGCTGTAATTTGCTCCACGTGCGGGGAGCTGAGTGTCACCAGGCTCGCTGTCACCAGCCCCACCGGGGGCTGGCAGCTGGCAGCGCTGCAGGCGCGGGGACAGCGCTGGCCTCATCCTGCTGCCCCGGGGCGCTGTGCCAGGTGCGGCTCTGGGGCCCGGCTCTGTGTGTGATGTGTGCCCTCTGCCTTCCCCAGGACCGAGTCTGTGGCGGAGAAGATGCTGACGAACTGGTTTGCCTTCCTGCTCCACAGATTCCTCAAGGTGAGGAGAGATGGAGCGGGGTCCCCGCTGCTGCTTTGCTGTCTGACCCTGCAGCCATGGCCGGGGTGCATCTGGGGGTGAAGCTCTTCCATCAGGCTCCAAAAGATGGAGTAGGGAGGAAGGAGAGGTGGAAATTTGCTCTGGGGCTGCTGCTCCATGCTCACAGCCTTCCCGAAGCCTCAGGTCTCCCGGAGTAATTCCCAAGTAAAGGAGGTTCTGTTACATCTCTTCAGTACTTAAGGGAAATTCTCACATCTTCACGCCTTGGCTTCCATAGTTTTTAACTTAATTTGTGGCTTTGGAAGCCCCACCGAATTTCCTCCACGGGAGTGAACAGTGAGATCGAGATCTCGAATTCCATTTTTTTACAGCCATATAGATTCAGGAGGGATTTACCCTGCCAAAGACCACACAGCCACGGAGCAGTGGAGCTCGTGGGTTTGGCTGTGCTCTCCAGGAGCTGCTGGGGGCCAGCCCTGGGTTGCAATGTGCTAAGGATTGAGACAGGGGGGCTGAGCCTGTGCTGGGAGGAATCCTGTGCCAAACGGGGCTGGGAGCCCTGGAGGAGAGGCACCTTCCCCGTGTGTCAGCTCTGGTGTCCTCCTCTCGTGCAGGAATGTGCTGGAGAGCCCCTGTTCATGCTCTACTGTGCCATCAAGCAGCAGATGGAGAAGGGCCCCATCGATGCCATCACGGGCGAGGCGCGGTACTCCCTGAGCGAGGACAAACTCATCCGGCAGCAGATCGAGTACAAGACCCTGGTGAGTGGCGCTGCCGGGGGATCCTGCTGTCCCTCAGCTGTGCTGGCCCTTGGAGCAGGGAGCAGGGCGCTGCCTGAGGCGTGAGTGTTGCTGGGCAATAAGGACCCGTGTCCCAGCCAGGTGTGTCCCCAGTTTGCAGGTTTGGGAATGCAGGTCTGAGGGGAAGCTTTTATCTCACTGTGCACTGGGCGTTGCCCTCCTGCAGCAAATGAAAATGGACATCCAGGACTCCCCCCTCAGGCATGATTCTATCGATATTTTAGATGCAATAGCAGTGATGCATTTAGGGCTGCAGTGGGGTTTTATATGGGAAAGGTTTGTTGTGAGACATGGTTACGCTTTAGAGCATGGTGTGGTTCTTTTCTTGCAGATCCTAAACTGCGTGAACCCAGACAACGAGAACAGCCCAGAGATCCCTGTGAAGGTGCTGAACTGTGACACCATCACCCAAGTCAAGGAGAAGATCCTGGATGCCGTGTACAAAAACGTCCCCTATTCCCAAAGACCGAGAGCTGTTGACATGGATTTGGGTAGGAGCTTCCCTGCCTGATGGGAGGGGGTGATCAGAGGGGCTGGTGGGCGATTCCTGGTGGGACTTGCAGCGCTCGGCCCCCTCTGACCGCGGATTCCCCTCTCCCCAGAGTGGCGGCAGGGCCGGATCGCTCGGGTGGTGCTGCAGGATGAAGACATCACCACCAAGATCGAGGGAGACTGGAAGCGCCTGAACACCCTGGTGCACTATCAGGTGAGGGAGCAGCCCCACTGACAGCTCCCAGAAAGCTGCCAGCAGGGAAGAGGATAACAGCAGGAAGTGAATTCCCAAGTGTCTCATCTGCCCAGACAGACAGGGAGGTCACGTTCGTGTGATAAACCAGAAGGGTTCCATGTGCTTTAGCATTAGGGGGGAAAGCAACCTTGACACGGAGCTCAAAGGAAGCAGCAGAGTTGAAAATTGGCTGAATTAAACCTGCCAGCCGTGGGAGAGAGGCAGAGGGAGCCGTGCAGGGGCTGAGCTGACACTGCTGGGGATGAGGGGCCTGGGAAGGGGAGCAGGGGGGCCTCAGGACTTTGTCTGGGGGTCTGGGACAGCCTGGAGTACAAAAGGGGAGGCATAAAGTCATGGGAAAGTGAAGCCAGGCAGTGAAGATGCTCAGACAGGATGGGTGAGGAGACCTGAGAAATTCTTGCCATCTTCAGCTCCTGGATGGGGCAGAGCTGTTGGGAAGGGCTCCTTACAGTGTGGGAGAGGGGAAGAGAGGTGAGGAGCGGGCTGAGGGAGGTTTGGTTGCAGGGAATCGAATCTTTCCCTCCCAGCCTGTCTGCAGCACAGGATAACTGCATTAATTGGGACCCATAACCTACTCCTGTCCATCACCACCTCCCCAGAAGTGTTTAGTATTTAATCTGGCATCTTTCCCTGTTTATCCAGCATCTCCAGTCCATCAGCCTGACTCACGCTGGGGGACTTGAATGGGAGCCAGTATTGACAGGAGCCCTGCAATCAGGGAGCGAGGCAGGAGAGGGGCATCAATATGCACCGTGCATGTTAAACAGCACCTCCAGGGTCAACTTTTCCAAGCAGCCCCCAGGATTTAAACACAGATTGCCGTAAAATGTCAGAGGAGTTGTGCAGATTAATTCCATTGTTCCTAAAAATCTGTTTTACCTGACAGTTGCAAGGGATTAACCAACATGCAGGGAAGCAGCGCGACTTTATTATGCCTTGATCTTTAAAAGTCATCGTGAGGAAGTCACAAGTGAAAGCTGTGCTTGTCTGACGTGCGCTGGATGCTGGGGGAGGGAGCACTTTCATTCCAGTGCCTGTGGGAAAACCTGAGCCAAAAGCTTCCCCTTAAAATAAACAAAGTCCTCGCAGCACTCAAGATGCTGCAGCTCTTGCTGCCATTTGAATGTCAGGTTTGCTCTGGAAGAAAGGAGAAGTTGGCAGCCAAGCATCCAGCCAGGTAGTGACACGTGTCTGCCTGCTCTGGCCCGAGCTCTGCACAGCCCAATGGATTAAAGAGAAGCCAAATTCTTCTCACTGCAGCAGAAATCTTGTCAAGGCGAGGCTTTTGCCAAAATCTAATAGCAATATATATTATTTTAAATTATTTTTTAAATTTTTTTTTAATTCTTACCAGTTTGGGGTTTTTTTCTGTTGGAGTAAATGTTTTTCTTAGGTATCAAAAATACAGATGCTCCAGAGCTACACAGTTAAACAAATACCTGGGTAAAGGCCCAGCTTAAAGAGGGTATAAAATCATTGGAGTTCCAAGTGCTGCTGTCTCACCATTTAACAGGAGTGTGACACGTGAACCAGGTGTGGTTCGAGCCATTAAAATAAATGTGGGTTTCCAGAGGAGTAGTGAAGACGATTTCTAAATTTCTAGGGAAGAAATTGAAGCTGCTTTGTAAAGCTCTGCCCATCTTTTATTGAGATCTGCCTTGTCTTTGTTTTGCTCTGAAGGCAGAGAGATCCCTGGGTTTGCAGAGGGTGCTGGGAGATGCTCAGCCCAGGTTCCCATCCCGGGGCTCCAGGTGTGTCCCTTGGACAGGTGCTGCACCTGGGATTCTGCAGGAGGGGGCAGAACCCTGCTGCTCCTCAATTCCCTGCTCCTGACTCCCGGGATCCATTCCCCACAGCCCCATTCCTGCACCTCCAGGGCTCCAAACCACCTCCTCCTCCTCACTGTGCCCTGAGAGTGGGTATTTAATTCCAAGGGTTTCCCAGCTCCACACCTGGATGCTGGGTTTTGACACGGCTGCTTTTGTTTTCTGCATTAGAATCACAAAAATACAGTAAGAGATCAAACGCATTTTTCATGGGAAGCCTCCACGTACAAAACCCAAATTGGAATTAAAGAGAAATATTCACCTTTCTAATAGTTTTGAACCACTTTATAAAATTATAGAGAGCACTGTGCACCTCCTGCTTATTTCTTCATTTATAAAAATAGATGCCTAGCTTAAATAAGTGTAATTCTTTGTTAAATTCTCTGGTGCTTTTATACATGGCAAGGACTTGTATTACATTTGTGTCGTATCCTTTTGGTTTCATGCCTATTAAGCTCCATGGGAGAGCCTTACCCCATGTGGTTTCACTCAGGAAAAATGAAACACCGAATTTAATATCGAATGATTTACAGTGGCTCACGCAGGGTTAACTCAGAGGCAGCAGAGCATGAATACCTGTCAGCCCCTTCGAGTCTGGGGAGGCCAGGAGACCAGGAAACTGCTTAAATGAAAAACTAGAAGGAGAAAGGGAAGGTTTGGGTGGAAAATGAGGCTTAGGCGCTGAGGGTGGTGTGGATGTGGAGCTGGAATCCTCATCGCGCCCTCGCTGCCCCGCACCAACACAGCACCATGGCCTGCGCTCCCGTCTCCCCCTCCCCAGGTTTTATTTTCCCTGTCTTTAAGGTGTTTTGTGCGCCGTGTTTCCAGCTTGTAGAATAATCAGAATATTTATAAAGCTGTAAAGCAGCCAGGCAGCTCGGAGTGTGTCCCGGGGGTGCTCTGGGAGCGTGGCAGCGCGAGGGGGGAGCGAGCGCCTGCTCCGTCTGAGGCCGATCTGCAGCTGCTGGGGCTGAGCTGACAGCAGCCATTCCACCCGAAATTTAGAGAGTGTGAGTGCTCTTCTGTGTGTGTGGAATTTTTAGTGCCTCTCCCCCAGTTAAGCACAGCCCTGGTGGAAATGGATCCGGCACGGGAGCACCCTGGGCTCGGGTTTCTCCCTGGTGAAATGGAGCTGAAGTGGCAGCTAATAACAGCCTAAGGAAATAATATCAGCGCTGATCACTTCTTCCACTGACTTAATAAATTGGATGAAGTGAGGCAGGAGCAGCAAAGGAAATAATGGAGGTGTTTGGGGTGTTTTGCTTAGAAAAATCTCACTTTTGCGCCGTGAAACACAAGTAACTATTATTTCCACTATCACCAGCAGTAATAACAATTCGATTTTCCATGAAACCTTTCATCTGAATGCAGCCCAGGGCCTTGGAGGCAGCGCAGGTCGCTGTGTGCAGCTCACCTTGTGCTGCAGATGTTGTACAAATCCCTGGAGCTGCTGGGGGAGAAAAAACCTCCGTTCATAGGGTCAGTGCTGAGTCCATCACAAGATTTCTGGCAAATAATGCAGGGTTTAGCCCCAAAAAGCAATTCCTGCAGCAGAAAGAGCCATTTCTTTTGTGCTGAGCCTCTAAAAAGTGTCTGCTGGGCCCTGGCAAGATGTGGTGACTCTCTGCTCCCTCGCTGTGCTGCACCACAGGTCACAAGTTCAAAATTAAAAGCCACTCAGGCCCATTCCCTGGAAACCTGCAGATCCTTAATTAAGGGGAATAAGTTAGAAAACTTCCAGTGACTACCAGATTTATAGGGAGGATAAAATTAAACATGGCTACTAAAATCTGCTGTAACAAAACCTTGTTAGCGCTAATGTTCATTTATAGTTTGACTTCCCAGTGTTTAATTCCTTCTCTGGAGCAGTAAAGGGATAACAATTAAATACCCTGAAAGATGGCTTTATGACTCGCTCTGCCATAAATCAAACTTTTAAAGTTCGTAAAAATTGCTAAAATAAAAAATGGTTTAATAGGAATGTTTTATGGCCCATAACGTTATTACAGCCCTTTTATTCCCTCTGCATTGTTACTTTAATTGGATCACAACAATTCTTGAGATTCTCATTTTTATTGGGTAAGGCATAATCTTAAATCAGAACGACCAAAAGCATCTTCACCACGTCTTTTGATTTATCCCTCATTTCCTTCAGGCTCTTGCTGTAGCCTGACCCAGCACAGGGCTCAGCCAGGCTGGGAGCGTGTCCTGGACTCCTCTCCCCAGGATCTGCAGGATCAGCAGCTGGAGATCACAGTGTGCACAGGGAATCCCACTGACCTTCTCCTGCTCTGCCTCCCCAGGTGTCAGACCGCTCCGTGGTGGCTCTGGTTCCCAAGCAAACCTCCTCCTACAACATTCCTGCCTCTGCCAGCATCTCCCGGACATCAATTAGCAGATACGGTGAGAAATGGGATGGGGAGGGATGGCTCATGGACCAACACTGCAATTTAGGTGGGGAAAAAGCAGCAGCTTGCCCCAAAGAACCACCCAAAATGAATGTAAATCAACAGAGAAACGTCCTTGGCTGCTGGTTTGGTTTGCAAAGGCTTTTCCAGCTATGAGAACAGCAAAAGGACCAGAGGAGGTGAGAGGAGGGAAAAGGAAGTGCCAAGCACAAGAGCAGCCTTTGGGAATGTGGGTCCTGGGAAGGTTCCAAGGGCTCAGAGGGGATGGGTGATGCAGGAAAGGATCTTTGAGCCCCTTGGCCCTGAGCAGGGCTGCACCACAGAAAAACCTGATTCCTTCTCCTGTTTCCTCTCCACGTGCAGGAGCCTGAGCTCTGAGCTAATGGGTCACAAATGGGGAAGGGCAATCTCAGCACAGAGTGCAGGGATGTGCACACCTGGGAATTCCTGATTTGCATAATAGCAGGGCTCAGCACATTCCAGAGGGTCCCTGAAGATGCTGCAGCCTGAGAAAATGAGCCTGCGAGGTGCCAGGTGCACGCTCGGAACACTAAATCCACAATAATTGTAATAATAGACTTCCATAAAAGGCAGCAGTGGCAAAATCTCTCGAGTGCTGATCTTTCATTATCGTTCATTTCACAGAGTGTTTTACCAGCAAAAAGTCTCCTGACAAACCCATCTCCTCCTCTTGTTTATAGCTCCCAAAATAATGTTGGTTTTTAGTTCGAGCAAGGGTTCTGAGGAGCCAAAAGCAGGGGAGTCTTGAGGTAAAAACCAGGAGGAAAGGCATTTCTCCCTGCCAGGTGTAGGCCCACAAGTGTCCAACACATCCCGTAGCCACATTTCCATAGGTGATGGAAAAACCAAGGCTGGGTCTCACAGCCTGAGCCCTCAGTGCTCATTGATCTCTGTCAGCTGGAAAAGCTTTTGCAAAGCACCAATATGAGCGATCATTGCTCATGTTAAGATTAATATTTCTAATTGTGCCAGCAGAATTTAAATTAGATACTTATTTACTTCCCCAGCTATATATCAGTACAGAGATACGTTTAAAAATAGAATTACTGGATGCTTCCTGATCTGTCCCCCTGTCTGTCTCCTTAATTATATCAGTTGGAGCACTCATTTATCTAAGCCTTAATCAGGGATGAAAATCCAGCTACTTTGGTAATGAGTTGAGTATTTCCCTCAGCTGATTTACGATCGATCCCCGCACTCTTGACGAGGAGGGTGAGCAGTGAATTGAAGGCTAAACTTGAGAAAACACACGAGAATCCCAGAGAACAAAGAAATGTAGCGAGAGGAAAAACCCAGCAAGGCACAGTTGGGCTCCTCAGCCTCGTCTCTCATCCTGGAGATGCTGGGCATGGGATCCAGGGAGGGACTTCTTTGGGAAGTGAAATATATAAATAAATGTTTCACATCCCTCCATGGCTTCTGAGCAATTAAGGGGAAGTTGTCTGGTGCCCTTTGAGCTCCCCTTTCCCTGCAGGGACAGCAGGAGGCTGGGCCTGCTCCGTCCAGGGGTGGCACGGGCTGCAGGACTGGCCTCAGGCTCTGCTGTTGATGCTCAGCTTGAGTCCTCACTGCTCTCCTGAAAGCCTCAAGGACAAGCTCAGCAGTTTCTCCTGTCCTTTGTGCTGGCTGTGCTGGGCAGCTCCTCATTATTTACAAAACCCTGGAATCAGGACGCTGCTGCTGCAGGAGTTGGTGCCCGGGTTAATGCGTGTGAGCTGTGACTCGGGGAGGATTTTCGCGTGGATCTCTATGAGGAGTTCACACCAGGAAAGGATGTGAATGGGGCAGGAAAGTCCATGTCTGGGAGAAAAAACAGCTCAATTCTGAGGTTTTTTGTGGAGTGGAGACCAACACAAATCTTCTGCAAATGCCGAATTTTGATGGTGCGGAACAAGAACATGTGCGGAACAAAACCACGGGGGTTTTCCATTTCATTTCCACATTAAAAAGCCCCGTGCAAGTGGTTTGGGCGTTATCAGACATGGTGGGGGCACTGAGGGAAGTGCAGAAGGGTTTTGCTCCGAGCCTGACCAGCCTCTCTGCCCTGGCCCAGACTCCACGTTCCGCTACACCGGGAGCCCCGACAGCCTCCGCTCCCGCGCCCCCATGATCACCCCCGACCTGGAGAGCGGCGTCAAGGTCTGGCACCTGGTCAAGAACCACGACCACGGCGACCAGAAGGAAGGAGACCGGGGCAGCAAGATGGTGTCGGAGATCTACCTGACCAGGCTCTTGGCTACAAAGGTAACTGAGCTAAATTCACTTGGGAGAAGCGCAGTGAGGCTCATCCAGGGCTGCCGTGCAGCCCCTGGTGATGCTCAGCTCCCAGGCTGGCTGTCCCTGCTGGGTTTTCCTGGGGTTGGAGGGGTTCTGAAGTCCAGATTTCCTCACACTCGGGTGGTATTTGTCAATGTTCATTTAGCTCCTCGGTATCTTCTGGCTCTGGGAATCTCCTTTTTGTTGATTGAAGCCTATCAGGCCTCACGCAGAAATTCTCAAACCCCCGGTGAAACAGAGCCTTTTCAAAGAAAACTTATTTCCCCCCACCCTGGGCAGAGGCGAACAAATAAACAAAATAAAATTACATTAAAAAAATGTTCAAAGTTGTCTAATTTGCAATGCTCCCGTCAGGGCACGCTGCAGAAGTTCGTGGACGACCTGTTCGAGACGCTGTTCAGCACTGTGCACCGCGGCAGCGCCCTGCCCCTCGCCATCAAGTACATGTTCGACTTCCTGGACGAGCAGGCGGACAAGCACGGCATCCACGACACCGACGTCCGGCACACCTGGAAGAGCAACTGGTAAAGGGGGACAGGGAGGCCGATAGGAATGTTCAGCCACTGTGGGGAAAAAGCCACATGGGAGTTGTTTTGGGAAGGGCTGGGAACAGCCAAGCCCCAGAGCGGGAGATGGACACTGTGCTGCCCCAGGGGGTGTGGCAGTGGGGTTTGAGCCTGGGCTGGGCTGCCAGTGTGGTGTTCATAGGATCATAAAATCATAAAATGTCCTCATTTGGAAGGGAAGGGGAATAGCCTGGCTACCTCTGAGTCCTCTGCCCAGGTGGGAGCTGGACACTGGCCTAATTTACACAGCTGGACTTTGGAAAGAGCCAGTCTGTGAGTGGGAAGCAGGGCTCCAGTGCCTGCCCTGTGCTGCCTGCACAGCCCTGCTGTGCCACAAATGCCAGCATTGGCTGGGAGGGGAGAGCTCAGCACCTTTCCCATCACTTTGAAAAGCACCTGGAGTGTTTGGGCATCAGCAGGAGGTGGCACAGGGACAAGGAGCCAGCTTTGCGTGCCCCAGCATGGGCTACAGCTGGGTCCAGCCTCTCCAAATAGTAGGAGCACTCACATCTCTGCCTCTGCTGCTATTTTAGGATTAAAACCTCCATGGGTTGGAAATTTACCTCTGCAAGAAAGGAAAAAAAAAAGCACAACAAATGGTTGCTCCCTAAAGACCTTGTATTTTCCCCTGAGTCCCTCATGGTTTAAAAGGCCTTTAATCATCATGGCTGCAAAAGCTGGTTCCCTGCTAAGGCAGTGGGAAGCTCAAAACAATTCATTTAAAGCCTTAGAAGAAGGAGTTATTGGGATAAAAACTGTAGAATCACAAGAAATTACGAGAAAAAAGAAAGCAATAACCATCAGGGTTTGGTCTGCCAGAGCCACCAGACCCTACCAGGCCTGGGCCTTCCTTCTCCCCACCTCAGCTGAGCTGCAGCATTCCCACAAAGGGAATTTCGGTGGGGACATGGGAGAAGGCTGCCCCTGGAGCAGGTCACAGCAAATGGAAGTTTGGAAGAGAGAGCTGGGGTGGCTGGGGCTGGGGCTGAGCTGCTCTCCTGCAGCACTGCAAGAGTTAAGGCTGCAGCCTTCAGCGAGCTGGAGAGACAGAGAGAGCTGCGACTTGAAAGGTAATAGAAAGCAGCAGCTGCTTTTTTGATCCTGCTATACAGCTGGAGAAAAAAAGGAATAATAATTCCCCTTTGATTGCAAAGGCCCCGGGATTTGGGGACAAAGCCTGTGATTCCTGCAGGTGACGGAGCGCGGAGCCGCCGGGCAGCGCTGATTAGCGCCGGGGCTGCCCCCGGCTCACCCTGCCCTGCAGCCCTGCTCTGACCAGCTCCTCCTAATGGGCTCCTCCTGCAGATGCTCCCCCAGTACCCCCAAACTGCCCAGCTCTGCCCTGGCACAGCCAGCCTGCCCCTCATCTCCTCCACTGCTCCGTGTGGGATCCGAGCCCAGAGCGGCTCCCCAGCGTGGCAGGATCCACCACCAGCCATCTGAGCAGCACTGGGCTAACTGGTGCTTGATGGCCTTGGCCCAGCTCCTGTTTAAATTCTTCTCTTACTCCTCCCACCGTTCGTGTTCTGCCTGGGAGCACCATCTCCAGCAGGTGCCCTTTCCTCGCCTTTGTCTTCTCATTTCATTTCGTTTCTTGCTTTCCCTCCCAGCCTCCCCCTCCGCTTCTGGGTGAATGTGATCAAAAACCCACAGTTCGTGTTCGACATCCACAAGGGCAGCATCACGGATGCCTGCCTCTCCGTGGTGGCTCAGACCTTCATGGATTCCTGCTCCACCTCGGAGCACCGCCTGGGCAAGGACTCCCCCTCCAACAAGCTGCTGTACGCCAAGGACATCCCCAGCTACAAGAGCTGGGTGGAAAGGTGAGGGCAGCACGTGGGAGTGTGGATGCTGGGTGCTCTGGTCCTGCCTGAAACCCCATGGATCTCAGAATAGAACATCCTGAGTGGAAGGGAAGCACGGGGACCATCAGTGATGCTGCAGGGTGCTTCTCAGCCCCGCCGAGCATCGCTGCTCTTGTTTTCAGCTCATTACAGCCCAGGATCCTGTTTTGCTGGATGTAAACACAAAGCAAAAGGATGTTCTTATCCCTGCAGAGCTTAGCTTAAATCCCAGGGGGAAGAGGAACACTTGGAGCGTTCCTGTTTCTCATTTCTCCCTTGACCCCTCTTTCCTGCAGGTATTACGCGGACATCGCCAAGCTCCCGGCCATCAGCGACCAGGACATGAACGCCTACCTCGCCGAGCAGTCGCGCCTGCACGCCGTGGAGTTCAACATGCTGAGTGCACTCAACGAGATCTACTCCTACGTCAGCAAGTACAGCGAGGAGGTGGGTGTGGGCAGCGCTGTCCCCTGGGCCGTGGTGGTGTCCCCTGGAGTGGTGGCATCCCCTGGGCCATGGTGTCCCCTGGGGCGATAGGGCCCCACGGCACATGCGTGGGAGAGCAGATGCAGCGCTGGCTTGTGTAGGGATCCCTCTGCTGCCTCCAGAGCTCCTTCCCCTCCCTTCCCTGGATGCAGCCCGGCCATAGCTGGCGCCGCTCCTGCCCCGCTGTTCTCTTCACACTCAGAGGGGTTTGGGTTTGGCCACACTTGTAGCATCTCGCCAGGAGGATTGAGAGCTAAAATATTGTGGGAGCACCTGGATTCCTCGGCCCTGGCATGCACCCAGTGCAGTGGAAATCATTCATGACCCAGAGAAGCTCCCCAGAAACCTCGGTGTCCTTTGGGAGCAGCGTGGTCCAAATCCCCGTTGCTGTGACACAGGCTCCTGTTTGCAAAGGCTCCCTGGCAGCCTGAGCTCCTTTAATGAATGCATCACTTGAAACCAGGTTCTCGCCATCTGTTCCACCCCTTCATTTCCCCGCAAGAAGGAGCGATTTTGTAATTATGTCCATGAAACGGAAGGGTTTTGTCATCAAACTGCGTGTAGCCATTTGTGATACAACGCCACGGCTATTTTCCCATTAGGGTTGAAAAATCTCATCACTTTCGTGCTAAACGAGACAAGAAATGTGGAGTCTGAGGCACCAGAGTGGGTTTTGTTGGGTGGGTATCAAGGGGTCCAACAAACCAACGACAGCCAAGTTGCTTCACCATTTATTGGGATTTCGCACCTCCCCACTTCAAGTTGCTCACATCTCGCTGCCCACCCACCTCTCCCACCCCCTCTCTCACACTGATTTCTCTCTCTAATTCTTTTTTTCCCCCTTTTTCTGTTTCCTCCCCAGCTCATCGGGGCTCTGGAGCAGGATGAGCAGGCTCGGAGGCAGCGCTTGGCTTACAAAGTAGAGCAACTCATTGGGGCCATGTCGTTTGAGAGCTGAAGAAAGGTCACGGACAGCAAAGGGCAGAGGATCACAGGGACTCTCGGGAATTTGGAGGGAGAACAAGCAAGGAACGCACTGGACACACCCCCCCAAGGCTCTTCTGGAGGGAGCAGAGCCTGGCCCAAGGACTGGCTGTGCTCAAAAATCATACAGGACCCAGTCTGAAAGGGCAGGAAGACAAGAAGATGAAACATCTCAATCAAAGTCCAAGCAAGGCGGATCATTTCTTCGCGCGTACACGGAAAGAAGGAACCTGGAAAGTCTGGATCTCTCCACGACTGCTGCTTTGCATGAAAATTGTTTAATGTATATTAGAAAATAAAACTTTATTTAAAGGGTTTTTTTAAAAAAAAAAAAAGGAAGAAAAGGAAAAAAAAAGAAGAAATAGAGCAAAAACCACAGAGGCCATAGAGATAATCCTGGCAAGAAGGAGCAGCTCTGAATCCTGTCCCCGAGAACCTCCCGAGGACACGGCTCAGGCATTCTGCGAACGGACTCTCACACCAACTGGAACGTCTGGAAAACCGAAATGTCTTTGTTTTGGGATCTTACAACAAATACGAGCACAAGTTTGCACCACACCTTTTTACACAAGTGAAATAGCAGTTTAGCCTGAAAATAGTCCAGTGGCTGAGTAACTTAGAGGCACTAGGAGGAACTTTACCTGAACTGCAAAACCATCAGATCATCCGACCTGTCTTGACATCCAGCTTTATCCATGTATTTATAGAATGTCTATTTTTTTTTTAATCCCATTTACTGTCAAATGAGGGAAGATCTGAATTTCATTGCTTTTCCCTTTTCCACCTCCATTCCACCTCGCTGGCTGCCGGTGGTCCAGCAGTGTCCAGCAGTGTCCAGCATGGCCACAGTGATCTGGCAAGGATCCAGCAGTGTCCAGCAGTGTCCAGCAGTGTCCAGCATGGCCACAGTGATCTGGCAAGGATCCAGCAGTGTCCGGCATGGTCGTGGTGATCCGGCAGGGATCCATTCAGTGTCCACTGCTGGTTCCTGCAGGTGCCAAGGCAGAGCTGGGCCGACGCCTCCAGGGTTGGTTTTGGGGGTCTCCAGCAGCCGCCTCCGATGTCTCGCAGCAAAACCCCACAAACCCCGATGTTTACGGTGACAATACTTGAAAAGCCTGGACGCTGGGAGAGCAGATTGTTGTTGCTTTTCTGCTGGATGTGCGGAGTCCTTGGGCACAGGCTCCCTCTGGGTCTCTCCACCAGCGTTTGCCGCCTCACCCAGGGCCAGGACTTGCATTTCCACTGGCAAAGGGAGAGAAATCTCTGCTCCAGGGCAAGAGCAAACCTTAACCAGCACCCCCGGGCCAGCCAGCTCTGCTGTCGTGTCTCTGTGTTGGCGTCTCGTTGTTCTCTTCAGTTCCTTGCTGGCCCCCACAGCACATGTTCCTGTGGCCAGTGACAGGCAAATGTTTGTGAGTGTTATTTCTTTCAAAGACACCAAAGCTTATGTGTGTCCCTTTGTAGAGTGCCAGGAGGGGAAGGAATGCTGTAAATATTTCTCTCTGTAGTAAATATTGATGCGTGTGCAGGCTGCAGTGGGGAGGGCAGGGAGAGGAGGCCTAATGGAAATACAAGTGTTGGCTGCAGGAGCTTGGGAATGGCAGCAAAATAATTCCTGGTGTCTGCCCAGGCGGTGTCACACCAGACTGGGACCTTCCTTTGCAGCCAGTGTGTGTTGAAGGAAAATCCATTTCTGTATCCATCCCCCTCCTCCACCATTCCTGCCTGGAGGAGCCCAGCAGGGCTCCCAGAGAGCTGCTGGCTTTTGGTGTCCTGCAGTCCAGCGCCAGAGGAGGGGAGAAGCATGTAGAGAAATACTCAGGAAACATGGTTTAATTACCATTCAGTAAAAGCCATGCCAAGTCCACTTTCTTTTGGTAATCCACTTCTGTGAGTCTCTCTGAAAAGCAGAAAATACTGATGATAATAATCAACCTTGTGCAATAAGTTCTTGACATTTACAGCAGCCTGAGCACTGGATTTACTGAGACAGGGGGAGAGTGGCAGAAGCAGAGACTGAGAGGCAGAGCAGGGTTCCTACTGCCTGTTATCCCAGAGTTCCCTTCGCAGGGATCCTGCTCCTGCACAGTGAATCCCATTTCTAAGGCAGATCATGTGCAAAAGTCCTACTAAAGGTCAGGCACTGCGGAGCCCAGCACTGGGAATGTCACTGGAGCCCTCCCCAGGCTGGCCTGCTCTTTGCTGCAGGTACCACAGGACATGGCAGAGATTCAGGCTTCGAAATCCTGCAGGTTTTTTCTGGTTCTGTTCCTACTGTTCACAGGGAGGGATTTCCAGATCTGTTCTAGCTGTGATTGTTGGTTTGGGTTCACCAAATGCTCATGGTACTCTGAAACCCAAAGACAGCACTCCAAAAAGTTCCCAAACAGTTTCCAAACACCTCTGGGTATCAGTCTGGGGAGTTATCTCTGCAGGACTCACAAAATACGAGTACAGCCCAAGGCAAAGGCCTGGCTGTGCATCACCTGGGCCTCATGACCGTGTCCCTGCCCACCAGCCCTCGGGGTGCTCCTCTCTGCCTCTCTTTGAGAGGCTTTTTGTAGCCCTTTTAATCCTGCTTTCCTCCTCCTGCTCTCCACCTTGTGGCCAGGAGCACCCTGCAAGTCAAGGTTTTGTCATTCCCCACTCCCCTGTATTTTCTCAGCAGAAGTGGAGGTCCCCAAACACCCCCTGGATTCTCTGGGAGAATGTTAAGGAGAAAAGGGGACAACTGAGATGATCTTCTGTGCTGTGGGAAGATTAGAGCAGAGAGAAAAAAGGGGAAGCAGCAGGAGCACTTTGCAAACCAATAAACTCTTACACTTCTGACTGAATTCCCACCTCTTCCATCATCTGGAAAAGCTTTAGGAGGATGGCAGAGGGAACAGCACAGCCCTGGCTGGAAGGGTGGCCTAGAAATACATTGCCAAGTATCTACTCATGGTGGTTGACATTAATTATGGATCTTTACAGGCAATTATATGGATTGAAGCAACATATCTCCCTGGGGCAAAGCTGGGAATCTCTTGCCCTGCTTGCATCTGACATTTCCATTCCTCCTTTGGGAAGAGGAAGCTTCAGATCTCAAAATGGCATTTTCATTGCACTCGCAGCAAACTGGACTCAAGGTTTGGTCAGGAGGGGGCACTTGCCTTAGATGAAACGATTTCACATCCCTCTCATTGCCCCCTTCCTCCTGCAAGGCCGCTCGGTGTTTGGAGTCTCCAGTTCACTCCGTTTCAGGTATTCCGACATCAAAGTGGGAGACGTCACTTTGCGGAATCTCTCTGCTGGTGTCACCGCTTGAATAATTCCGTTTAATCTTCCGCTCATGAGCTATCAAAGCACCCACTCCGAGGGGGAGCGAGGTGCTAATCAAACGCTTCTCCTCCTTGAAAGCCTTTATTAAAACCCCACACTCGAGAGTGGAACTCGCAGGCAAGGCTGGCCCCGCTGTGGAGCTGCAGCCACCAAAGCTTGGAGGATGTGGACAGCGAGTGGGCCACGCTTTGCCATAGAGGATGGATTCAAGGGAGGCAGGAAGGATCAGCACGGCCGAAGTGCTGCCAGCCCCGTGAAATCCAGCATGGATATCCATGGAAACCCTGGATATCCTGTCTGCAGCTGAGTGAGGACCCACCGTGGGGACCAGCGCTGAGAAACAAAACTGCTGCCACGGCCTCACTGCATCCCAGCAGCATTCCAGGTGTGGAATTTCAGGTTTACCCCTGAAGGGTGGCCGTGGGGACAGCGGTGCCTCCCCGCAGGGCTCGGGGCTGTGACACGCTGGGGACGGCGAGCGCAGCCACTCGCCGCGGTGCCAACAGAGACCTTCATCACAGCAGTGCCTTCCACACACTGTCTTAAAATCCTGGTGGCCCATCCCCACGTCAGTGTTCCCTCCTACCTTCCACTGGACTCCACAAGAAATGTCACAATGTGGGAAACGGTTTGGGTGGGCACGTGGGGGGCAAAGGCAAAATGGGGTCGCGTTCGGCACGCTGCTGGCTCTGAGCTCCTCGTGGGAGTCTTTGCGTGTTTAAGTCTGTGGGGAAAAAGGGTCAGAGCATCCTCTCCTCCCGTGGGCACAGCCTCCAAACAAGGTCTCATTCCCAGAAGTCCCACAGAGCCAGCAGGGATGAGGAAGGCCAGGTTGGCAAAGGGCAGAGCAGCTCCTGGCATGGTCCCTGTGCTGCTCCAAAGCCTCGAGCCCATTCCCTGGCAGCAGCCCAGCCACATTCTCCTGTCACTGGCTGTTCTCCATCCAGTTTCCTGCACTGTCAGAGCTCACCTGTCACAGGGACTCAGCTCCCCAAACTAAACGAGACTAAAATAGACCTGACTCGAATAAGCTGGGCCATCAGGGAGAGTTGGCGTGTGACTGTGCCCTGGAGAGAAGAAAAAATTTTCCGAGGAGGGTGAATAACTGACATCAAAGATGCATTAAAATGCCACAGAGCTTCAGCCATCCTACTCCAGAATCACGTTTGCACCAGGAATTGCAAGGCAATAGTGCAGGGAGCTGTGACATTGTACAGAGTTGTGTGAGAGGAAGAGCTCGGAGCACAGTCCCGTCCTCGGTGAACGTCTGCAGTGAAAACACCCAGCCCGGACCCAAAACCAGAGACCAGTGGGTCAGAGGCTGAGGGCAAAGCACTGGTGACAGCTCTGAGGCCACCTGCACGGACAGGATGGTTTGATTTTATCCATGAGACATTCAGCAGGGAAATAATTGGAGTGAGAGGCCCGTGTGCGCTGAGAAGGCGCCGCTGGGCATCCGCTGAGCTGAGCAATTTCAGTGCAGTTTCGTCGGTTTAGTTTTGCAGGGGAAGAGGATGGGAGTCTTTGAAATTATTTTGATTGCCTGGAAGGCTTTGTGCAAAGCCCCTTCACCCTCAAAATTCAGGTGTTCTGGGCAGGCCATGGAGCAGCAGCCGGAGCCCCAGCTGCGGGTGGTGCCTGGTGCCTTCCTGGCTCCTGGAAGAAAGCTGGGGGTCTGTGGTGCGTGCCCTGCACCCCGGGGTGCTCTGCTGGGTGCTGGGACTGTGCTGGGGTCAGAGATGGGGAGGTGGAAGGGTGGGGCAGTGGGAGATGGCAGAGCCCGACTGCTCCTTGCTGGAAAAGCTTCTCCAGTCCCACCGGGGCGTCTGTGCCCACGTTGCTGAGGTGGCACCCGGAGGTGGTGTGGCCGTGCCGTGAGCATGGCAGTGTCCCTGTGCTTGTTCTTTCAGATCCCCCTTAGTCCCCGTGTTTCCCATCCCTCTCCTTCCTTTGTAACCGTGGAATAAAATCCTGGGAAAATTGACCTTTCTGCAGCGCTGCAGAACAGGCTCCAAAGGCCCGCAGGGTCCATCCGATTGCACGGACAATATCCCAAATATCCCAAACCCCCTGGGCCTCCCAAGGCTGCCAAATCAAACACGAGATCTCCTGTATGGCCTTTCCTTTGGGATTTTTAATACCTCTCTTTCGAATAAGCTTGGAAGTTTATGCAACAGCTTCTCCAGCCGCCGCTTCCATCCCATGGACTGGGCACACACAGGTGGAGCCGTGGGGAGGGAAAGGAGCTGATGTTGCCGCGTTATTTCACAGTTCAGGAGATAATGCAGTAAAATGTCCTTCTCTTACTGATGAGCTGTGGTGTTGATGGCACCTTGGGGGCCGCTAGGAGAGGCAGCAAGGGGAAGGGAATGTACAGGTACTAAAGCTTCTGGAGTCCCCCAGAAACGTCACAGAATGTAGAGGTATCAGCCATGGAACAGATTCTGATTTCTTCTTCCCCTTCTCCTTACAAACCAACCCCCACCAGTTTTAGGGGATTTGTGTATTGGCAGGAACAAGGAATTGATTTGTATCTGTGCCCATTCCACCGTGGCTCCTCCCCTCCCCGTTATACTTGACACACTGGAGTTCTGTATTATATTTTTTTTTAAGATGATTGTCTGTTTTTTGTTGTTTTTACAAGTGTTGTGGAAAAAAAAAAAAGCAAATGTAAGAAAGTTTAAGTATTTAAAAATGTTCCAAGGAAATAAAAGGGGGTTTTGTTATTATTCTAATATATTATTGTGTACCTATTGTAAATATGAAACACTCCTATTTTGCAAGCCAAGGACTCACTTTGTACTGTTGTTATATATAAATAAAGTTTACTGGTTAAAAAAGCCCTCCTGAGTGGCTCCTTATTTTCCAACATGTGCTGTGGGGCATTTATTGTGTGAGGAATATTTATTTACTGAATCCCAGCAGCAAGAAATGGGTGAGTGGAAATCCCAGAGGAAGGGACCTTAAATCCCATCCAGTGCCACCCCTGCCATGGGCAGGGACACCTCCCACTGTCCCAGGCTGCTCCAAGCCCTGTCCAGCCTGGACTTGGACACTTCCAGGGATGGAGCATCTGGAAATGACCCCTGAATGGTGAAAATGGGGTGCAGCTGGGCTGGATGGGGGTCCCCAGCCCTTGCAGACAGGAGCAGCCCTTAGGGACTGTGAAATTCCAGTTATTTCCGCTCCAGCTGGAGCAGGAGCAGCAAACCCTGCTCGCAAATAAAAGGCCTGGGTGAGTTCTTCACGTTTCCCCTCTCTGAGATGCTCCTTCCTTGAGGTGAAACGCTTTTGCTTCCATTTCATAAATTCAAGCCAACATCTCAGCAAACGCTGAGAGGCATCTGCTGAGTAGCAGGAATCAGCGAGTGACTTCTCCAGCAGCTGTCTGTCAACTTTAATGACCAATATGGTCGCAATTACAGCAATGAACTTTCTCTAACAGCCCAAAATTACTCTGGATGATGATAAGTGACAGAAAAATGGAGACCCTTAAGGAAGCATTAAAGAAGAAACATGTGGATACGGAACAGGAGGGCTCACTGCTTTTTCTGGAAGATCTCAAGGGGTTGTTTTTTTTTCTTTTCTGAATTAGGTACTAAAAGGGTAAATCTAAGCCAGAAGGGGAAGGCCTGGCACACCGTGGGTCACAGCAGGGAGTGCAGTGCTGCCCCGAGGTGTGGTTTTTATGGACATTTGACTCTAAATCCGCTTGTTTTAGTGTGGGGCTGATGGGGAGATGGGAAGCTGCTCCCGTTTGAGGGGGAATGCAAATCCATCGTGTCAGAGCAGCACTCTGCTCCTCAGGCAGGTCATTCCAGCTTATTTCCCTCAAACTGAGACCAAAGCTTGACATGGACCTCAGGGGGGCAGTTTGGCCACATCCTGCCAACTCCCACTTGAAACCAGCAGATTTTAACCTCCCCAAATGGATCCCACGGGCTCTGCTGCTGGAAGCCCTGGACCCATTCCAGTGCTGTGACCACCCAACGTGGAGCGGAGTTTTCACATGATTTGTGAATTAGGGAATAAAAAAGAAGACTCTTGTTTTTCACCTGTGCCTTGGGTAAGTCTAAAGTTAAAGAATGAAATAGGAACTGAGGTTCTCAGATCTTTCCTACGGGCTGGGGGAGTTGGATTTTGTGTTTTACCTTCAGAGATGCTGATCCTGTGCTGGTTTACCAGTGGCCACTGTGCTGTAGGAAAGACCCTGGAGGCAGGACAGCAGCTGCCAGGGAAATCTCCGCTCCCTGTGCACCCTTTGGGAGATTATTGACTCCTTCAGCTCAGCAAAGGAGAAAGAAATTCCAACATGAATCGACAGCATCGACCGTGGGGTCATTTGTATTCATCTGCACCTTGTTAATAGATGTAATAAGGATACTCAATTAAAAATTACATTTTATCTGGCATGCACTTCACAGGGCTTTATTGGCACTGACAAGGTCAAGTGATGCTTAGAAAAGGTTATATAAAATGCAGATGGCTTGGATGCCTTCATCATCCCCCACGTCCAGTGAAGAGCCACAGACACAGCGTGGAAAGAATCAGGAGAAGAGCAGGTTTGGATCTTCCACGGGAAGTTTGGGGGTCCCAGCACTGAAACAGCAGCAAAATATCCTGGAGCTTCCCCTCATCCCCCATTTTGTCGCTGCCACCCCGTGCATCCCCTTGGCCAGCTTAGATTTCACCTTCTGAGCGTGTGGGACCGTCCTGTTGGTTAATCACTGTCACTCTGCAGATTGTGCAGCAGATTTTGGACATCCCGGTGCTGGCTTTTCCAGCCTGGTTATCAGGGCGAGCTAATGGAGGTGACACTTCCAATTATCAAATACAGTCGTGGCATTAATTTTGACCTGTTTAAATTTCAGCATCTTTTCCCTTCTGCGAGTGCTTAGCTAGAGGGTGACATAGAATTGGATGGAATCAGACAGTGATCTCAGACTGGCAATAACAGCCACAAAAATCTCCTGCTTTTTATTTATGCAGGGTCTGGTTATATTTAAGTGGCCAACTCATTTGTAATGGAAATTTAATTCCGTGTCATTGGACACTTCACTGCTTAAAATGAAGCAGATCACTGAAACCCACATTAAATCCCCTCCTCTCAACTCCAGACTCTCTCCAGGGGACATTTGGGGACCCCCTCGCCTGCCGGGGCTATAAAAATTACAATTTAATTAAAATTTAAAGGTAATAATAATAAAATATAAAACACATTACCCCAGGTGCCAGGTCAACCTGGAACCTGCAAAATACTGATGTTGTCCCAGTCTGACATCAACGTGATGAAAACTCATTAATTAATTTAGAGATCATCCCAAAGAGAGATCTTGTCTGTGCTCCAGTATATTGACAGGTTTGTGCAGGCAAGTGTACATAAAATAATGTGAAAGTATAAAAACAAAATATAAAGTAGATGTACAGCATAATCCAATATGAGCTTGTCTCTGTCTATTTGGATCAAGAGTACGCCCCGAGGTTCATGTTAAACTTAAAATTACAAATATTTATGCCAAAACAAAGAGTTTGTTTTTACTCCCAAATAATACTTAGGAAGATGGGAACCATTCAGGCTTTATTGTCACTTCATAATTAACTCCAGTGAAGGAATCTAATTACAAATGTTCAATGCTGCTCCGGGGCAATGTGTGTAGGAAAAGGGAAGGAGGATGGTCAGGCTTAAACAACTCAGGTAAAGATGAACTCCGTGGTAATATTTGATAATTAAGAATGTCTCTATCAGCTTGTCTGGCCATTAATGAATTGGGCTGTTCTTTTCACATTTGATTACTGGAGTTTTATGATGCCTGCTCGCCTTTATTGCTCCTGGGAATGGGCTTCTCTGTGGGCTGAGCACCAGGAATAACGTTAGAGAATGGGTTGGGTTGGAAGAGACCTTAAAATTCATCCAGTGCCACCCCTGCCACGGGCAGGGGCACCTCCCACTGTCCCAGGCTGCTCCAAGCCCCATCCAGCTTGGCCTTGGACACTGCCAGGGATCCAGGGGCAGCCACAGCTCTTCTGGGCACCTGTGCCACGGTGTTGGGAGATTTAATTGTATTTTGAGAGCCTCAGCTGAAAGGCACCAGGGATTAAAACATTCCTTAGTCCTGCTGGGTGCCAGGGCTGGACACACGGACCCCTGATGTTAAAGTGTGGTAGATGGCCGGGGGTCTGTGGGACGCCGGGCAGAGCTGCTGGAGCTGGCTCTGGACGCACGGAGCCCTGGTGCTGAGGCGCAGGTGGGTGGCAGAGCTGCCGGGTGATGCCAGGCCTGCCGGGGCTGGCTGGCTCCGCACGGCTGGAATTGTCATTCCGCTCAGCCGCCGCCGCCTGCCTGCAGAGGAGAAAGCGTTTTCTCTTTTGTTCGCACTCAATTAGGCTGAGCTTTGAGGAGAAGATAGAAATGCTTAAAAGTTCCTCTTTTTTGCCGTGTTCAGCCTTCACAAAGGGAAGTGTCGGGATGATCTCAGGGGGAGAGGCGCTCTCCACGCGTTTTTCAGGATTCTTTTGACGTTCATTTGATTTTTGCAGCGGGAACCTGCAATGTCTCTGAGCTCCCCACAAAGGCATCGCCTCGGGCTGTACAGGGGTTTATAGGCTGGGTCACGGACCTCATGCATATTTTATTTGTGCTCAAATGGCATCTTAGCCTTTGACAAGCCCGGGTCAGCGTGCCAGCACCCTTCTGGGAGGGACATGGCTCAAGGCAAGTCACACGGAACAAATGCACCAAACAAACAGATCAAGCACCAGAGATGCTCCAATCCACTCTGGGAGGGAACTCAAGGGATTGCTCTGTGCGTGGCCTGGCCTATTTGCCTGCACAGGGAGAAGCAGGAGGATGGCCTGATGTTTCCAGAAGGGTTGGGAGCGAGGAATGACGGCCCTGGCCAGCATCTCTTACCATGCTGAAGGATGGAATTCCCCTCACCTGCTGTAGATGAGTAAAAGAGATCCGTGTTTCTAGAAGGCCTCGCACCCTCTGGAGATGCCGTAATTCCCTGTACTCCTGTGGGAGCAGGAGCTGCTGGAGCTCGGTGTGTACTGGCACAGGGGAGGGTGTAGGAAATGTGTCCGCAGTGGCCTCAGCACTGTGCTAATTGCAGGTCTCAAACAAACACCTCATTTCCACACACACACTAATGAATTGGCTGCCTTTTGATGGGGAGCTGTGGAGTGGGGAGCTCTGCGGGGAGCTCCCAAGGCTGCACCTCTGAAAAAAGGCAGAATTCCCTCCCTCCATCTGCAGAGGAGCTGCTGGTGGGGAGCCAATGCCCCCAGTGCATGAGCTGGAGGATTAGCAGGCTGGTAATGGATATGGGTAGAGTAATAATCTGTGGAGTGATTAATATGGAGATGATTTTTGGATTAATAAGGATGCAGCAGAGCTGTCTGCTCAGGAAAGATGTTTGCACTCTGCAGCTTGAACGCGGTGACCGTTACCTTAATGCTGTGGTTAAATCCACATTTAAGACACCTCATTAAATTAGAGTGTAAGAGTGAATTCTTATAACCCACAGCAGGAAATGCATTCGGGCCTGGTGGGTGAAGAATGCCAGAAGATCCCTGGAGCACCTCTGGGAATGTCTGACAGCTGCCAGCCCCGCACCCTGCACTGCTCCCGAGTGTTTGGCTGTCATCACCTTCACCTCAGTTTGGAACTCTGCCCTCCAGCAGGGATCCTGACCGTGGTCACACGGCCACAGTCACCCCTCTGCAGCTGTGTTACCTTCAGTGAACTCGGTTCAGCTGCAAAACGAGTCTTGAGCAGGAAAATCCACTGCGAACCACGGGTGTGGGGCTCCTGCCATGCTCTGAAGTGCACCGAGCTTTCCCACCTCTGCTGAGCCCTGAAAACGAGGGGTTCTCACTTCAAAAAGGGCTTAAACGTACAGGTGGATCCCTGACCTGTCTGCAAAGCACTGACCTAGAAGGGAAGGAGACTTTCAAGCACTTTATGACCTCCCCTGCAGCTCGAAGCTCAGCTCACGTCCCCCTCAGTTGCCTTTCACTGCTCTGGGGATGAAAGCAGCCTTTGGCAGAGGGGATTGGAGAACCGAGGCACTGCAGATCCTCTCCTTCCAGCCCAGGCAAACGCTGCTCCGACCCTGCGGGGACGGGAGGGGACCCTGGCAGCCAGGGCCACCCCTGCCCACGTGTGTGCCCAGGCCCGCGTGCCCTGTGCGTGTTTGTAAAACAATCTCTTTCATTTTCCGCCTGGTTTAATTTTCTGCAGATCGCAGCTGCTCCTTGCCCAGAGCTCCTCAGCACATTTGCACAGGTTCCCGTTTCCATACGGGAGGGCTTTTCAATCCTTCCTCGCCGTGTGTTTCAGGGATCAACCCTCCGAAGTACCGCGCCTGCCTGGGACAGGGAATGGGGTGTGGGATGCACGGAGGGCACACCCGATGGCACAGCCCGGAGTTGTTGTGGCTGCCCTGTGGAGGAGGATTTCATGGGGTTTCGCTCTTCACTTGTTTTTGCTTTAACTCACTGGCTTTGTGTTTATCAAGCCCGAGCCGAGGTGCTTGAGGATTAATTGATGCTCGCCGCTGAGCGAGGCTCATTAAGCAGCAGCTTTGGGGTGCAAGTGGCCGCTCGCAGAGGCTGTAATGAGCAGGACAAGAGCTCCCGGACTGGAACTTCTCTCCCCCAGCATCTGTTACCACAATTACGGTCCCGGAACCACGGGAGCAGCCACCAGCACGCACAAAAGAGCCTCATTAGAACGAACGGCTCCGGCCACCGCCTCCCGCGGGGGAAACGGCGGGGATTTCTCGGGGAGCAGCACCCTGCAGTGGGTTAATCACGGGTGTTTGGGGAGCCTTTCCTGCCGCAGAACCTCGCACATCCCCGCGGCAAACTGGGCAGGGAACGGCTCTGCTTAAATCAGCGGCAGAACCTCGGGGTGTGGGGCGGAGGGGGGGCTGGCAGGGGGCTCCCCCCGGGCTGGGGCGGTGGGTTCAGCAATTAGTGTCCTATTGTGATTAATATGGTGCAATTTGTGCGTGTGCTGTAATTACAGGGACAATTTATGCACGCAGTTGATGATAGCGGAGCTCGATTGCTGCGGGTCCCGGCTCCCCAGGGCACAGCTCCGTCCCCCGGGGGCGATGCCCGGGCCGTGCCCCCCGCCGTGGGACACCGGCCCTGTGACCGCCCCCGGGGCGCTGCCAGAGCGAGGAAGCGGTGCAGGGGATGCAGGAGGTGTGAGGATGCTCCGGTCCCGCCGCTCCGGCTGCCATCTGGTGGCTTCCTGGAGCAGCTCCCGTGGACTCTGAGCTGGGGTAGGAGAGGAGCGCTGGCCAGGCTTTGGACGGGTGACAAGGATTTGCACTGGGTGGGGAGTGATACGGGATTTATTTCGGATTTATCTCAGTTTGCTTTATTAAAGCACTTTTCTGATATTGTTTGGCTCAACTTTTCCCTGTTTATGCCCCGAAAGTGCTCCTGACCCCGGGCACACAGACTGGCGTCAGCCCTGTCTGTCCAGCTCGGAAGATGCCGGTGATGACCTCGAGGGCAAGGGGTTTGGAATAATGATCTGCGATGTCCTCTCTTCCCAACCCAGCTGGGAGCTCGGATCCTGATTTGTAGCAGAGCAAATGGTAAACAAAACAAAACAAAAACCCCCCCCAACAATCTTGATCTATGTGCAGAGGCAGCGGGCTGTAAATGTAAAATGTAAATGTAAAATATCTGAAAGCTTGTCCTCACAGTGTCACCCTGCAGCTGGGACAAGGCTCTGTGCTGTTCTGCTTCTGAGGTTTAAGGCTTTTGCCTCATCTGGAAAAGAAGGATAAAATTAAGTGAGAACCTATGAACTCAGTGGGATGGTTCTCACCCCAGAGTGCTTTAGGGACTGAGGATCAGCCCTTTGAGTTGCCCTGATGCTCTGCAGTGCAGGATCTGGGCTACAATGGACAGCAAGGGCTGAATTTTGGAGGTGTGACCCCGCTCCAGATGGGATGGGAGCCCCTCAGAGCACAGCCACGACCCTGCAAGGACCAGCTGCTGCTGTGGCAGAAAGAAACCCGTGAAATAAACAGGATAAAATGCATTTTAGCCACTCCATGGGCTGCCCTGAGTGTGCTCTGCTCAGGTGAGTGATGGGAGCCTCCCTCTTGAGTCTGAAACCCCCCAAATTCCCTGGAGGAAACATTCCCCCAGAAAGCACAAGGATCCTGCTCCCACCTGGCTCCATGGTGCTGTTAACAGAGGCTCTGGAAGGCACAGACATCAGAATAAATGTGACCCTCTTGAAGATGGCTGATGATGCAAAGGTCAAAAGAAATGACTGACGAGGAGAAAAGTACATGCTAATATTTCTCCAAGAGGAGGAAGAATTGCACATAATGGGTGTAATATTCAGAGCGAGAGAGAGCACAGTCTGGTGACTGATGCCAGCATTTTAAAGGCACTTAAGCCTTAAATTTCCCCTTGACAAAAGTTATGTCACGTCACTCTTGCGCTGACACGGGCTATGGGGGAAGTGTCACAAAAACAGAGCCGGAGGAGAGGAGTGCCAGGGAAAACAGCAGGAGCAGAGGGTGGGCACAGCTCTTCCCACCTGCTCCTTGGGAAGGATCCCCCTGAAAGGTGTGCTCAGCACAGCTCTGGGCACTCAGATTGAGCCTGTGCAGGTTTTTTGTTGTCCTTTGTCCGACAAGAAAGAGCCCCAAATTCCCCTCTCTGCCGCAGCAGCTGGTTTTGATCATTACCAACAGCATCACACCCTCAGCTCGGACATGGCCAAGGGTGGGACTCGTAAATCCTGAGCTTTGCTCCAAGCCCACAGTGTTTGTGTCAGAGTGTTGTGAAACGAGGGCCTGGGGCTGTGAGAAATTCAGGGGTTTAGGCAGAGAAGGGCACAGGGTGCAGGGCGAGGATGCAGCATCCTGAGGGAGCACCAAGCACCTTCCTCAGCACCTCAGCTCCGAGCAGGGAGAAGTTCCTGCACCAAGAAACCCTCGGGATTGATTGATCTCTGAACTGGGCACACAAAAACCCCAACCAGGGCAGTAACCACAGTGATAAACTTTATGCTTCTCTATCACAAAAAATAATTGTTCTGCCTGAGCATCATTATCCTGACATTTTTCTGCTCCTGTGTCTCTCACCGAAAATAAAGGTTCATTTCTGCTGTTATAATGAGCTACACTTTCAATAATTCACAGCGATTTTTTTACTGGGCTTTTTTTTTTAATCTTCATCACAAGGCTATAAAATTTGTGCCACTTTTCCAGGTGTTCCTGGAGGATCAGCAGCAGGAGAAAGGAAGTGCAGATTTGCTGCAGTTCATTTAGTGGGGTTTTCCTGTGCTCTTTTGGAACTACTATTATTATTGTTGTTGTTATTATTATTAATATTATTATTATTATTACTATTACTATTCCAGTGCCTACTACTGAGGGAAGACTTGGGTTCAGAGGAGACTTGGAATGAAATTTGGGCCCCAAAGATGCCCTCCAGGCTGCTGTTTTAGAGACAACATTTTCTATTCCTGATACCTGCAGAAGTCTCTGAAGCAGTGAAATCCTTGCACAACCATTCCAGGCTAAAAAAGTGCCTTTTGCCCCCTCTCCTCCTATTGTTTCTTACCGGGTTTGATGTGTGATAACTCCATGTGTGTAAATATACGTAGTTAATTTTCCATCTGGAAAGTTCTGCCTGTCTTCATGAAGACAATGTGGAACTTCCTTGACATTAATCTGGCAGCATCCCGAGTTATGGTGCTGTTCCTGAATGCTTTCTTCATCTCTATGAAATGATTATTTGACAGAACAGCCATTCAATATTGTTGGAATAATTATTATGCTTGTTTAATACATCAATTTGAGCTGTTATCATGGATTCTTTGAAATGTTGGATAATTACATAAATAATTAGGAAACAGTCTATCAGTGCATTTTAGGGCAAAGCAGAGCTGCTGATCTTTTATACAGACCGGACTCAAACTTGGGGAAGGAGGAGGGAATCCATGGCACCATGAACAGGTGGCTTTCTGTGTATTCCCACTGGCTGTTGGCTCCTCCTCATCCTCTTTGTGCCCTCATGGCACCGCACATCCTTAAAATCATGGGGTGATCTGGTTATTTCCACAACTTAAATGTGTTAAAATGGCTTTTCTTAAGCAGAACGGTGCCTTGTGTCCAGTACAAGCCAAGAACTGGGGATTCCGTGGGATTCCATGGCCAACAAAGCCACTCTTGGCCCTTCCCTCTGCCTCTGCTGCTGCCTGGCAGGAATGCAGCACCTCTATTGATCCTCAGTCTCCTGGGGGTTTATTAACACACTGTTAATTAGCACACGAGGCCGAGGGGAGCCCCTTCACCTGCCATTCCCAAACCCATCACCTCCATTTGCACTGGAAAGGGCTTTTTTTCCTTCTTTTTACAGAAGAAACCAGGGATGGGTGTGAAGAGCGGCGTGAGCAATCTGAAGAAAAAAGAATTTCTTAATTTGGGAAGGATGGGGAAAGGATGGACCTGTGTCACTTGTGTCACCTGTGTCACTTGTGTCACCTCTGCTGTGCTGGCAGCCCAAGGATGGGCAGGAGAGGCTCTGCTGGATGCTGGAGCTGCAGCCCCAGCTGCCTCAGCTCAGCACATTTAGTGACAATAAATCAGAGGTTTGAATGAGGCTCCTTGAACATCGTGGGGAGGATTCGAGTGAAGCTCTGGGTTCTGACTGAATTTTCCTCCCTTTGTTTAAACTCCTCTGCAGTGAGGGGAGGCAGCAGCACCCCCTCAGCTGTGAGACCCCAGCAGCCCTGGCACCCTCCCCGTTTTGGGGGGGACATCTGGTGCTGTCGGCTGAGCAGCTCCATCACAGCTCCCCTCCGCTGTCACCGGGAGACGCGGCGGAACGAAAACAAAAGACGTGACAAATTTGTCCTTTTCTCTTTTATAATTAACCAAAATATCTCGTTGTGTAGCAAAGCGTGGCTCCTAATTAACAGACAGGCGAGAGGCTATTTTTAAAATCCAGACCCCCAGTAATTATATTTGCAGCAGAGAATGATATTTCAGTCAAATGCGACAGACAGTGAGCCAAGCTCCCATGTGAGGCAATTAATATTTCACACCTGCCAAGCAAATCAGTGGCAGGGAGGGGAGGGGAGGGCGTTGAGGCTGCACTGGGGGGGCCCTGCCTGCTCACAGAACACCAAAAATCCTTCACCTGGCTGTAGGGTGGCCGGTGAAGCAGCTCTGGCTGCTGTTGGGACAAAGAGAGTTGGCCAAAAGGGCCAGCAGGAAACAGAATGGGGAGAGGATGCATGGGAAGGCTGGGCCCTGCTGGAAAGGGGAGTGAAATAACCAGGAACACCCAGAATCCGCCCTGCCCTTCCCAGTACAAAGTTATTTTTCTTCTCCTGGCCCCTGGGGGCTGGAGGACGCCTCTGGCTCGGGCTGCTCTCCTCACCCAGGGCTCTGCTCCACGAGCTCCTCATGGCTGGAGCTGCCCCTCTCCTGTGAGTTGTCCACATCAGTGTGTTCATTTTCCCTGTTATGCAGACAAAAGCTGTATTTTCCTTCCCACTGTTTGTGCAGCTCAGGATTAATCTGCCCGTTAATGGATAATCTGTCAGCCTTTGGATGCTCTGGAAGCTGGGAGGAGATTCACGGGCGTGTGATGCCATCTGCTTTATCGGGAGGGTTTGGAAACCTGACGTTCGATTTGTTCTGCAGGATTTGATGGTGGATTATTCTCCAGATTCCAAAATAATTAAGGAAATCAAAAAGCAGAAAGAAGGATGACAAGGAGGAGGAAGCAGAGGGAGGGGAGGCAGCTCTCGACCTGTGCTCTGGGTAGGACAGGCTGACAAACCCTGCCTGGGGAGGTTTTCTGTCCTTTGTTCCTGTGCTTGGTAATAAAACTCCACAAGCAGTGGCTGGGGCACCTCAGAGCCAGCAGGGCTGATCCTGGGGAACAGCAGAGACACAATTATCCCTTATTCCTGGGTAATTTTAAAGCTTTTGTGTTTAACGAAGGAGCTGGTCAGGGAAGGGGTTGTGTGGTCCAGAGTTTGCTCTCAAACACTGTGCAAGGTGCCCCGGGCACTGCAGCTCTGGAAATTTCCCTTCCAAATTATGGAGGAATCTCGTCCAGGCAGGAGCCTCTATTGACCTCCTGCCACCCTCCTAATGAGAAAAGATGATGGCTACACTCCAGGGGGAGCAAAAGCAAACAAACCTCCTCTCTTCCATAAAAACAAACCTGCAAACCTGTAACAATTAATCTGAGACCGGCCAGGAGAGGTCCCAGGATGGGGTTTGCATTTCCAAGGCTCTCTCTGAAGCACTCCTGGTAAGTGACGGAGCCTCAGCCTGCCCGGATCGATCGTGTGGCCTTTGCCACCCCAGAGCTTTCTCTAAATGATGCGGCGTCACTTCCCATCACCAGCCTCTCCCTGCGATAACAGATGGGGCTGGGGGGAGCTGTGTCCCACAGGATCTCAGGAAAAGTCCTTTTAGGTGGAAAAAACAGTCAGGTCGGAGCATTCCCCATCCCAAACTCCCTGTGTGAATTCCCGCAGTCCTCCCACTGCCCCAGCCAAAGCCACACTGAGCAGCGCTCGTGACCCCGCTGTGGCCACCATGGTGCCATCCTGGGCATGGAGGGGCAGAGGGGCTGTGCCTGGAAAGCTCCTCCTGGCCCTGAAACCCTTCCAGCTGCTCTGGGAGCACCCAGAGTCATCAACCCTCTGTTCCTGCAGGAGGTTCTGTGCCTTGGTCATTTCTAATGCATTTTTTATTCTCTCATAAATGTTTTTTTTTGCTGTCGATCACCACAGCACTGAGAGGAAAGGTTCGGGATGGTGCCCACCATTTGGGTGCCTTTTCATGGTATCACGGAATTACAGAATTATAGGATGGCCTGGGTGGGAAGGGACATTAAAGCTCATCCCATCCCACCCCCTGCCATGGGCAGGGACACCTTCCACTGTCCCAGGCTGCTCCAAGCCTTGTCCAGCCCGGCCTTGGGCACTGCCAGGGATCCAGGGGCAGCCACAGCTGCTCTGAGCACCCTGTGCCAGGACCTGCCCACCCTCACAGGGAACAATTTATTCCCAGTATCCCATCCAAACCCACCCTCAGCGCCTCTTCAGTCGGACCCTCTCAACATGAGATAAACTGTAATTTGTGGGGTAAAACAGCACTATGATTTTAAACAGCAATTCTGTGGGATGTTCCCATTTAATGTGACTGTCCTGCGAGTCCCACCTCCTCCTGAGCTGCCCCTCGCTCCCCTTCCCAGGAGGTTTCACTGGATACCATCTACTTCCATATGCGCTTTGATTCCCAGTGATCCTGGAAGCTTTTTGTTCTATTATTCACCGTCGGTCTGTGTTGTCTGCGCTTATTATGAGCCATCAGAAGGTACCTGGGAGTCTGCAGCCTTCCCAGCCACTTCTATTGTACAAACACATCAATAAATAAGTGGTGTCTGAATTTAGCTGTGAGCTCGTAACTGTTAGCAGAGCCCTGTCATTTTTTCAGGTCATCTGGCACTGCAGTTAAAATAGTTTTGCTGTTGCACCCTTCTCTTCAGGAGAAAACCAAAGAAGTGGCTCTTAGATTTCTATTTCTTTTTTATTTATCACTCCTAAGAACAAGGACAGACTTCAAACTCCAGACAAAAGGAGGTTTGGAATGCAGGCCCTGGCGGTTTCCAGAGCAGTGGGTCAGGAGCAGCAGGAGTTGGTAATGACCGAGGATGCTCCCGTCCCCGTATTTGAACAATTCCTCCTTTGAAAAATGGAAAGCCTCGTCCCTCTGGGACCTCATTTCCCAGGTAGAAAACAGCAGCACTTTATTACCAGCAATTGCCAGGGTGGAGACAAGAGCCCTTTGCAGCCCCGTTCCCCTGGCGCTGCTGGGGCTGCCTTTCATCGCTGCCTCTGACGAGTTCTGCGTCTCCGATGCTCCAGCAACACCTGGCACTAATCTGGTGTTTACTCAGAGGAAAAGCCATCCCTTCATTTCCTAATTACAGTTTTGGTTTCTCCCTGAGAAGCGCCACCAAAGTTGGGGGTTTTTTTAGGCTGTACTTCCTTTGCATGAATTACAGCTGGAGGGGGGATCTCCCTGGAAACAAAGGCAGTTCAACTGAGATTTTTTTCTCTAATACCCTGGGCAGAAGGGATGCTCAGCAGGATCCAGCCAGGCTTCTGGCAAGTGTAAGCTTGGGATCAACAAGGCAACCCATCAGGTGGTTGTGTTTGAAGTGTATTTGTAAAGACAATAAATGAAACACATAAAAGCAGCCAATGGGAGATATTTTTTCACCAAAAGTTTGGTCAAGAATTGGAAAAGGTGACCCAGGGTGGAGTCCCCCATCCCTGGAGGGATTTATAAGATGTGTGGATGTGGCACCTGGGGACATGGCTGGGAACAGCAGTGCTGGGGAATGTTGGACTCGATGATCTCAAAGCTCTTTTCCAGCCTAAACGATTCCACGATCCCATCATTGCCCTTAAAACGAACAACGCCGCAAACAGCATTTATCTGGAATTCAATTTTAAATTAAACATCTCATCTATCTCGGATTCTGCTCTCTTGGGCCATCAACACGATGGACTTGCTGCAGCCCTGGCAGTGGGTGGAGAGCCCCAGCCGTGAGCCCAGCTCACACGTTCCTGTGACATCCACAAACGGGAGAAATAAATTGCAATTAGCGGGCTGCAGATCCGGCTGGAGGAGCCAATCTTCGCCCTGAATTACGAGACTTAGGCTTTAATGATTTTTATCGGTGTTTTGTGGTGCTGCTGTTTGTTACAGTGAAGCACTTGGGAGGGGGCAGCGATGGAAAGCACTCAGTGAAATCAGGTTAATGAGACTCTACCACTGATGGATGGGGACAGGAATGTGACCGCTCCAGCTCTGTCCTCTCCTCTCTGTTCTCACATTCCTGCAGCTCCTTGCTGCTCCTGGTATATTCAACTGATTTTGGTACATTCAAACTAATGGGGAAATTTCCAGAAAAATTTTAAAAGAACAGTTTTTGAGAATATCTTGGTACCTCAACACACTGAGAGTAGCTGCCTGAAATCACACTTCGTGCATGTGATGGCAGACAGGGATTCAGCTGCATCCCACAGAGATGGGTAATTCACTTATTTACTCTTCCCAAGGGATTATCATAAAATTCCAGACTGGTTTGGGTTGGAAGGAACCTTAAAAACCCCCGGGTTCCACCCCTGCCATGAGCAGGGACACTTTCCTCTATCTCAGGTTGCTCCAAGCCCTGTCCAGCCTGGCCTTGGACACTTCCAGGGACGGGATAGCAATTAAAATATTGGGTTTAGAATTAAAACCCATATATATATGGGTCTGGGGTTTTTTTAAATTTTTTTAACTTGAGCAAATTCTTGTCTCTTCACAACCCTTCCAACTGCATTTAACTGTGCCCTGCTATTTATCACCCTCTTGCACAGCTACTACTCACCCACTTACACAGAGCAGAGTCATTTCTCTGGGAGAAACAGCTGGAAAAGCCCCTCAGAATCCCAGACTCTTGCTCTGCAGATCACACATTTTATTCCAAAAAAGCTCTTGGAAATCTTAAAAAAAAAACAGAAAAAGAAGAAAGATGCATGGCTGCTGCAACTCTAACACACTGTTAATAAAAGTGGTCTATTAAAACAAATTGCTCGGTATGATCATTCTGCTAAAATCAATATCTTCAAATAATAAAGCACATATGAAGTGCACACACGACTGCAGCCCGGCAAACCATCTGCTGGGGAGATTGCTGAGGAGTTTTATGCCTGAAACTTTTACTCCAAGACTGTTGGTTCAAATCTAATCAAGGCAACGCTCATTTACTGCCTTCTGTGTGCTCAGCGCTTTGTGGGCTATTCCCAGGTCTTTAATCCCGGTTTAAGGGGCAGGCTGCGATGTAAATCAAGGCACTTAAGTGTTTTTCCATGAAACTCTTCCCCAGAGGAATAGTTTCCTGCAGCAATACCGGAGGTGGAACGAGTCAGGAGGAATTGCCTCGAAAAACAAGGCGAGAAGGGGCAAACCCAGCAGCCTGCAGGGAGCAGATGCTTTTCCCAGCCGCAGGAACGGGAGTTTGGGTGGGAAGAAAGGAATTCTGGCACAGGATGGGCACGGAGCCGGGAGATTCTGGGCCGGAGCTGCTGGTGTGACCTGGAAACAGTTGGTAGCACATGGAGCAGCACAGGCAGGAAACCACACCGGCTGCCCCAGCTCCAGCGCTAAATAAAGCCCTTTGTTGTCCTGGAAAGGAATCCCTCCTGGATTTGAGACGGGAAGAAGGAGGTCTGTGGAGATGATATCTGCCCGTGCCAGAGCTCTGCTCCCAGCGCGGCAGACGCGGCAGCAGAGGGACCGAGAAAATCCAACAACAGCCAGGAAACTCATCTAAAAACCCCCTCAAATTGGGCTTTTGGCACTGTGAGAGGACAGGCTCTCACTGCAGTCCTCGGAATGCCTGGAGGAGGAAAAAAAAGGAGGATTCAGGGAGATGTTTTAGCACCTTCCAGCGTCCCCAGCACCCTCCTGTGTGGGAGGGCAGCGTGCCCAGGGCAGTGCAGGGCTCTTCAGGACACTCTGGTGCAGAAATTGAGGCCACAACCTCTCCAGAGCCGCCTTCCCACAAAGGATGCCCTGGCAGGAGGCTCAGGATGGAGTTTCTGAAGCCCCACTGAAGGAAGCATTTCCTGCCCCAAGAGTTACAATACAATGATGCCACCGTGCAAATCCCAGCACAATCAAACAAATGGATGACAAGTTCTTCAGGAAATCACAATAAGGATGATACTACCAGGGCAGCTTTGGAGCTCTTTGCCCTTTCTTGGATGAATCCCATCAGTTCATTCCTCAGGAACTGCCTGCTCAGAGCAGAGTTTGTGTCCTCCTGCAGGGACAGGAGCTGCCCTCGCTCAGCCCTGGGCAGGATTTGGTGCTGCACCTCCTGCTAGCCCAGAGCAGATGTGATCCCAACAGCATTAATGAGGAGAAATAACCCAAACTCCACTAAATCCCATTTTATTTGCGGCTTCACGCTCTGCTCTGGCTGTCCACCATTCCCAAAAGCTGGATCTCCTCCTGCAGTGTCTCCTCCTCCTCCTGCATCAGCAGATTTTGGGGGCTGAGCGTGCTGGATGTCGAGAGGGGCTGTGATTTCCAGGGAATGGGGCAGTTTGGTTGCTAAGGCTGAGGGCTGGGATGCAGAACTTGTGTCTTTTGGGGTTTCCCCGCGGCGTGGCCCTGCTCCAAGTGCTTCCACGTGCCTCTGGAAGTGCTGTGAAGAGTTATTACTCACTCCAGTTGAAGCGGGAAGGTTATTAAAATGCTTTGAAACTCGTGAATAGCAACGGGTAGGTGGGTGTAAGGCAGATTTATTTGATGTGATTTTGCACAGAAATAGCCCTCTAACACTGCACATCCTCTGGGTCAGCAGTGCTGGTGCCTTGGGCGGATGGTGGGAATGGGATTATTTCATCTGTCCGAAATAGTAACTTTCAAGAGGTGAGGAAATGACTACACCGAAACCATTGTGTGCCATCTGCCTGCTAAAATGCTTATAGAAAACATGTTTCCTGGCATATAGCTTCCCAGCCATATGTCTATTGCATCACTCACAATTAAATTAAATCACCCTTAAACACTTGGACAAAATCCCAGCCCACGTGAAGGAGCCTTCATCGCTGCACCGTACGAAATTCGGACACTTGATCCCATAAATGTTTGGTTGGAAGGGGCTCAGGCGTTGTTAACCTGATACAGCTGACGCTGAGTGCTGTGAGATAATTCAAGGGCATGTTCCTTGTTGTGGTCTTTCAACTCCTGGCTATAAAAATGTGTCAGGGCTCTGAGAGAAAGGAAATAATTCTGCGGGATTCGATTGCAGCACACTCGAGTCACTTTAATCAGGTTTGAACGGAGGGTTGTATCCATGAGAAAAGGTGTTGTCTCCCACTCGTGGAATAAACAGAAATAACTGAAGGGCCTGGTCACAGCTGGATATTTGGGATGTTTAGGATGTGCTCGGAGGTGTGTACACAGAAACTTCCAACAACAAAGCCTGGCCTGCTCCGTGCTAGGCTGGGTCAGCTTTTTGTCAGCTGTGGGGGGAAGGAGGCTCCCGCTGCCACCACCCTGTGCTGTGTGTCCAGCACAGCAATTCCTGGGCCACAGGAATGATCAGGCTCCAAAACCTGAGTGGTTGGATGCATGGATGGATGGATGGATGGATGAAAGCATCCCTAGATTTGCCCACAGAAGTCCCCTGGGGACAGTGCATTCAGTTAAAGAATAATCTTAATAAGTCACTTATTTTGTGGTTTTGTGGCTCTTCCTTTGAGGAAATGTTGGATTTCCCTGTGCTTAGCTGAGCCACTATCCCAGGAGGAGTTCTGTGGGATGGTCTGACATGGGCAGTGCATAATTAGGAACGAAATTCTACATCTTTGACACAGGGAATGACGTTCCAATCCAAACCAGCTTCCACTGGAAACCAAACCCACGAGCTTCCCGTGCGCGGTGTCTGCCAGACCCGGTCACAGCCTATTTTTAGTGCAGCTCTCTATTTTCAATCTGGTTTTGAAAGGTGAAACAAGCCCAGCAGCCAGGCCCGGATGATCCCGGTGGTTTCTTCCATCCAGGAGTAACCTGGGCTATGGAAGGTGTCCCTGTCCATGGCACGGGTGGAATGGGATGATCTTTAATGTCCCTTCCAACCAAACCATCCCATGGTTCTAGCAGTCTGATTTTCAGTAGTGTTATTCAACCCAAATTCTCATTTTCATAGACAAAAACATATCTGTTATTTAAATAAGACTCTTGTCTCACTCTGCCTTTCACATTTCATCTCTGAATTCATTTTCTGGGCTGATATGCAATGTAAAACCTGGTTACACACTGAGTCAGGCGCTTCCCAATGTGCGTCCGTGTGTCTGAGGGAGGAAAAAAGGGAAAATTCTTGGTGGGAGCTGTTGCAGTCAGCAGGGCCGTGCCCACACTGAGGTTTTAGACCACGTTTCACTGGGGTGTTTTGGCCTTTAATAGAGCTGTGTGTCTCTGTCAGTCAGTAATGGATTACTGAACATAATAGAAATCTTTATATAGATGTTGGAGCCCTTTGCTGAGCTACAGATGTTTCCTTCCAAGAAACATTTTCCTGCCACGGAATCACAGAATGCTTTGAGTTGGAAGGGACATTTAAACATCATCTCATCCAACTCCTGTACTATGCTAAAAGCAAAAGCTACTGGAATTCTGTCCTACAATAAATGTGGAAATATTGTTTGAGGATTTCTTTGTAGGTAACACCATCTCAACCCTTTTTTTGGTGTCTTTTAATCCTTTTCTGGCTGTAGCCAAATGATGGCCATCCCTGCCCAGGGCAGGGACTTGGAATGTGTTTTGGGTCTCTTAAAACCCAAACCAGTTTCTGTGATTCTGTGATTGTAGAAGTGTTACAGGAGCATCCACAAAATGATAATCATGGAGTAAGAGCTTCCTCATCCTTCTTTCCACAGCTTTTTTTCCTGTCCACCTCATTTTTCAATTTCCTGTTCCCAATGACTCCTTTAATCACCTCATCATCCAGCTGTAAAAGAAAAGATGGAATTAAGACTGAACTGGAGCTGAGTTTCCCAAGTGTTCATCTCTTTTTTTTTTTATACCCAAAGGCCAAATTTTGAATTCCAGTCTGGTTTGGGATATCGAGGATCATCTCATTCCACCCCCTGCCATGGGCAGGAACACCTTCCACTCCCCCAGGTTGCTCCAAATCCCATCCAACCTGGCCTGGAACATTCCGGGGATGGACATCCCCATGTGAGGACACAGAGCATCCCTCACCCTGCCCTTCCAGAGCTGGTCTCACGTGTGTCTGCAGGGCAATCACTGCAGAACCAGAGAGCCAAGTTTCCCACTTGGTGAGGCCCAGCCTGGTAATAAAACTGCAGTCGGAGTTCCTGTGCTGCCTGCAGGGTTCCCACAGAGCAGTCCTAATGAGCTCGGGGAAGTTATTGCTCTCCTGTCCCTCTCCTGCTCCAGGTTCAACGCCAAAGCTTTTGCCTGTGGGTTTTTCTCTGCCCCAGACCTTCTCTAACCCATCTCAGCCGTGCTCCCTGTTTGACTGGAGTCAATTTAGTGCAGCTAATGGAGTTACTTCTCTTCAGGTCAGTGATGATTTTGCATCCTTGAGTTCCTTGCTTAATTTGCTGAGAAAATTTCTGATTCTGAAGCCCATTTTCAGCATTCCCCCGTTTTCCACGGTGCTGGGACCCCGCTCAGGGCTTGCTGGGCTGGAGCTGGGGCTTTTCCACGTCCCTGCTCTCCTCGGGCTGTGTTTGCTTTGCTTTGAGGGAAGCTCAGCTGCAGGCTCGGCTGCAATCCCTGCATCCAGCTGGATCAGGCTGTGTCCCTGCCTTCCCTCGGACAGGAAAGCAGCAGCTCTCAGGAAAGAGTTAATCCCGGCGGGCCTTTGGGATCCTTTGCTGGGGAGAGGGCTGATCTTTTGTTTGTTTTGAAGCTGCTGGCAGGAAAGTGGGGAGGAGAAAATTACCTAAGTGATAGTGAGGTTGCCACGAACTATATAAAACTGGGAAATCAAAGCGGAGAAACTCCACCTCGCAGTTCTGAACCACAAGCACAACCCCTGAAGAGAAACCCACCCCACAAGTGAGTGAACTCAAAGGCTTGAACTCCAACCAAGCTGCATGAGCTCAGAGCTGCTGCGGGACTGAGAAGCCCGGCGCTGTCCCGGCCGGATCCCGCTGCCCCGGGAGCAGGGAGCGCAGCTCTCGGCAGCTTTCCCAGCCATGCAGTGGGGGCAGCTCCTGTGCATCGCCGCCTGCCTGGTGCAGCTGGCTGGTGAGTATTGATGCCCCAAACCCGCGGGTCACACGAGGCACCGGTGAGTGGGGCAGCTCCTGGGAGCAGCAGCTCGGTGGGGGGAAGATGCTTCTCCGGGAGTTTGGGATTGCAGTTCCACCCAAAAACCCTGCGGTGACATTTTACGGAGCATCAGCAACCCGGCCAGCACGCTCACAGCCATGTGCTGCGGAGAAAACTCGCAGCTGCTCTGAAAAGGACAGGAATCAGGATCTAAACTCCCTACAAAATTCTGGATAACGTGAGGGGATGGGAGTGCAGCAGGCAGAGTGCAGCCACAGCTCGAGTTGTCTCTCAGCCTGTGCTGGTGTAAATGAGCCACACTCCTGTTTTGTGGTTGGAACTAAACATTTGCTGAAAATCAAATGAATCTCCATAAATATTAAAATCTCCTATTGCAGCTCTTCAAATATTCATCACATGGAGCAATGAATAACAGCACCGAGATTTTCTCGAGGTACTACTTTTTAAAGGGTTATATTTTAGGGAAATATTATCATTTTTGTCCCAAACCCAACAACCATGAGGTAATAAAAAAGGACTAAAAAAGTGAAGCAGCACTCTGTGTGTTGCCTGGTGTGCTGGGACAGGAGCCAGGAGCCTGCGGGTGTCTCCTCAAATGTAATTTTTTCTTACTCACACGAATGTGAGCGACGAGATCCATTGCAGGAATTCGCTGGGTTTTGTTCTCCTGTTCCACAGAGCTCCTTTCATGTTCCCCTGGCTGCCCAGGTAAATGGCTCACCTGAGATGCCAGCTGACTCTCCAGTCTGTGTTAATTTTACAGGAATTGAAAAAACAACCAGTTTTATTTAAGGGAAATGACATTCAGGACTGTGTGGTTGGGCTGAACTGAGCCAGGGTGTGTCAAAGGTGTGAGGCAAACCCTGAGTTTCAAACCTTGAGTTCCTTGTACGAAGCAAAAGTGATGGAAAAGTGATAAAAAGCTTGGGTTTTGGAAGGACAAAGCTGCTGGGCAGCAGGCGCTTTAATGCTGCACAATGTCCTTGCACAGCCCCTGCCCAGCACTCCTGCAGGATATTCCTGGCTGGGAGGTGGAGGAGGTTGATTTTTCCTCAGGCAGCTCATCCTTGGGACTCTGCTTGTTCCTCAGCTCCGTGGGGAATCCCAGAGAATCCATCAAAGGCTCCAGTTGTGCAACTCCCATGGAAATCCCAATTCTGTGGGTTTGGGCTCAAGTTGCTCCTGGCAGCGCTGCTGAGGGTGGGAGCAGCGGCCTCCTCCTACTCCCAGGACACCTTCAGCTAAAGCCACGTGTTTTATGGGAAAAAAACCCCTTGTGCCACACTGGGGCAGGGGTCCTACAAATGCTGCTGTGGATGTGGTGTGGGGAGGATGGAGTCTGGGTTCCAGGATCTGGAGCCAGGAGCAGCCTTGTCCAACCCCACAGGAGCAAATTCCCTGGGAAACCCAACCTCAAAGGCAGCAAATCCCCTGTAAATGCTCATTCTGGCCTTTGCCTGGTTCTTTGGGGTCCTTCCTGAGTTTCAAGGAGCAAGGAAGAGGTTTACACCCATCCCTGGTCTGCAGAGTGGGCTGCTGTTCCCAGACCCTCCCAAACTCCTGGGAGGATGCTGTGAGCAGCTTGTGTTGGAAAATTGGGGATGGATAAACCACATGGAGAGCTGTCCTGTGCTTGGCTCAGAGTGAACATGGAAAAGGGAGTACGGACTGTATCTGTACCCAATGAAAACACTTTATTTCTTTTACTTCACCTTTTATCTTTCTTTTTTGTTTATTTTTCATTCATCTCCCCCAAACTTGATTCTTAGAAAAATTTCTTTTCTTGCCATTTTCCAGCACTCTCTCTTTCCTCCACTCCTTTTGCATCACTTATGGAAGTTCTGAATATCAGGAAAGGAAAAAGAGACTTTAAAACTTCCAGCTGCTCGAGTTTAACATCCTTTAGAGGCTGCTGCTCCAGCCAGGAGAAATCTCAACCCCCGGGAAGGTGCCGGGCTCCCAGGCTGCACGAGAGGCCCCAGTCCCAAGGAAAGCCTTGGAGCAACAGCTGGGCTTTGGTGTGGCAGCTCGGGGGGCTCCCCCAGCCCCCGCCCCCGGCCCCACACCCACATCCTGTCTGGGCGAAGGAAAAGGCGGAGGGAAGGGATTTTTATCAGATATTTCCAGAGGGAAGAGGGCTCCACCCGCTTGAATTCCTGCCACATGGCTGAGAGCTGTGGAGATGGAAAGGCATGAGTAATGCCGGCTGGAGCCCTTGGAGGGGCTGCTGCGGGGAGCCGGGGCTGGCTCCGGCTCCAGGACTCGGCATCCCACGCTTCCACAACTCCTCTCCTGCCTCCCGTGCTTCCAGAACTCCTCTCCTACATCCCAGGGTCCTGCACCCTCCTGTCCTGCATCCCGTGGCTCCCCACCCTCCTCTGCAGCCTCGGGACCGGCAGTGCCCCTGTGCCAGCCCGGGGCATCCCTTTGCCGTAGCCCCTGGAGCTCCTGGAGTGCTCAGGGAGCTTGGGAATAAACTCTGTTAAAGACAGAGCTGGAGGAGCTCCCCTGGCCCAGGGTTTGTGTGTCAGCTGCCCAAGGAGCCGAAGGTTGAGCACAAGAGCAGAAGGTTGAGCACAAGGTTTGCCAGAGGTTGACAAGAGATCTGAGGCAGGATCAGTACAGGAGCTGCAGGTCCTGCCTGGAGATTCCCAGTGGGATTCACCTCCCCCGGTTTCTTTGCTGTGGGTACAGGATTGGGCTCCAGTGGTGGAAACTTTCCTCCTCTTTCCTGAACCTTTTCCACTGCAGAGCTGTTTTGTGGCCCTGGCTTAGTGCTCAGGGATGGGCCTTGGAGCAAGTTTAACATTTATATCATTGCCTTTTCTTTATTCCATCTAAGATCCTTCCTAAGCTCCGTTATTAAAAGATCTTTAAAAAATAATTTACTTTTTAAACCCAGGTGGGTGAACACAACGGGTGCTGTGAAGTGCAATTTTCTTTCCCATCTCTGCATGGTTTTGCTCCTGCACGTGCTTGCACCGCCAGGTGAAGGTTTCTCCCAGGTTAATAAATAGCTTGGCTTAAACTCTAAACCCTCAATCCTAACAAATTGACGAAGTTTAATAAAGCCATTAAAAATGGATGGTGCAATAAATAACCCTCTTTAGCTGAGCACCACGTGGATTATCCAGCCCACATCTGGATCATTATTTATCTCATGAGCCCAAAGATTTCAAAAACTCATCCATGTTCTGTGGAAGAGCCTCTGCACATGCTCCAGGAAAGGCAAGAAAAAGAAATCCAGAGTGACAGCTCCTCTCCCAAATTACACCAAGCAACAGCCAGGCTTCCGTTTCAATATTCAGTGCTGAAAAGGCTTTGATTAGAAATACCCCTGGTGCTTTACAAACATCTGGAAGAGTTCAGAGGTGCTTGGGTGGCTGTGGCACTCGGGGAGGTCAAGCCCAGGCGCTGCATTGTTCTGCCGATGTGAAGCTTCCTGCTCATGGCCATGAAAACACGGAGCTGTGCGTAAAGCCTGGCTTTAGCTCTGTGCTGCTCGTTATTCTGGGCACGCAGTCCTGCCTCCTGCTTTTGATTTGTTAAAAGTCGTCAGGAAAACGTGGTGATTTAATCAGTTGGAACTGAATTGTCTTGGAGAAGAAGGAACTTCTCTCCCTGAAATAAAAGCTGTGCCAGAACCTGAATTCCAGCTCCAGACACCTGCACCGAGCCCTCAGCAGGGCCCCCCCAGAGCAGCTGCAGCCCAGGATGGGGTGGGATGGGATGGGATGGGATGGGATGGGATGGGATGGGATGGAGATGGGATGGGATGGGATGGGTGGGATGGGGTGGGATGGGATGGGATGGGATGGGATGGGATGAATGGGATCTGCTGGATGGGATGGGATGGGGTGGGATGGGATGGGGTGGGATCTGATGGATGGGATGGGATGGGATGGGATGGGATGGGATGGGATGGGATGGGCAGCACCAGTGTGGGCAGCCCCACAGGTCCAGTCTGGAGCCCACATTTCCCCTCTGGCCCAGCCTCCCACGGCAGGACCATCGGAGCAGCTCTGCCCCTGCCACCCACGGCCAAAACAAACCCCAGTTACCTCAGGCTTTGCTCTTCACAAACCCTTCAGGCTCTGTGGACCTGACCCATGACGCAGAACAGCTCCTGCCAGGCCCATCCCAGTGCCCAGTCTCACAGTGCCCGGTGCCGTTTCCCTGGCAGCAGGTCCCGCCCGGAGCCAGCGCCGGCGGCTGCTCAGGACCTGCCAGAGCTGCTCCATCTCTCAGGGTGGTTTTGGAGGATGAAGTAACTTTTCTTGGAGCTGGGGCTCCCCTGGGCAGAACTACAAATGAAACAACACATTCTGTATGATTTTCTCTTTAGTGCCTGGATAAGAATCTTAAACACCAAGAGCCCTGGGGTAGAGGCTGACGCTGTTTGTTAAAAGTGGGAATAGATCTTAGGGAGAGAGGAGGTTAAGGAATGGGGAGAAATGCATTTTCACTGACTCACATAGCTCATTTCAGAAGGACAAGCTGCAAGTGTCATCTCTGTAACACAGCAGGAAGCAATATATAAACTTTAGGTTAGAACAGCAAACCACTCTCCAAACATTCTGCTTTACCTCCAAAGATGTTTTCGCTCATGAGTCAGGGCTGATCCCAAGCCAGTGGGAATGTTTCTATTTACTTTGAGATTGTGCCTGCAACTGTAAATCCAACTTATCTATCCTGAGGCACACAAGTGATCTCTTCCAAGGCTTGATTCTTTCCTCCCAGGATTATAAACCCAAACTACTATGAAATCCAGCTTTGTGCAGCTTTGTGCATCCACCAGTGAGCTGAGGATGGGGTGGGTTAGGGTAGGAACAAGCCTGTCCTTCTCCTCCTGAGAGCCCTGGAGCCCCTGCAAGGGCTGCACCAGAGTCTGGTGCTCACCCAGATGAAAAGTTTCATCCCTGAGCCTCTCTCCTGCCAGTTCAGGGCAAGAAAAAGCCAATTTGTAAGAGCAGCTAAACCTTTCCTGCTTTCCCACAGAGGCTCAGGGCTGGGCTGCGGGTTCCGCAGCCCCTAAGAGCTTCCTCTTCCCTCAGGCTGCGCTGCTGGGAGCCCGACAGCCACCTCCACACCGGCAGCCCCCCCACACCGGCAGCCACCCCCACACCGGCAGCCACGGGCGTGAGGGCGAGGGACACCAGCGGTGGGACAGCCAGCGGAGCCACCAATGCCACCACAGCCACCAGAGATGCCAGCAGTGCCAAACCTACATCTGGTAACCCCTTCCCTTGTTCCCCCCGTGATTCCCAGTAGCGTTTGTGTTAATAATTAGATTTATTAAGTGCACAGGCCCTGTGCTGCTGCTGGCTGTGGCAAATCAGTGCTGTACCTCAGTCACCGCGATGCCACCGAGCTCAGAGGGTTTAAGCTTTCTCCTGTGTACTTCTCTTTGCATTTCTACCAAGCTCAAGCCACAGTCGGGTCCGTGGCCACCAGCCTCACATCATCAGGGGTCAGTGGGCAGCTGAGCACGAGCCCCCAGCCCAACCCAGCCCCCACATCCCCACCGGGCACCTCCCTGGAGGCACATGGGAGCTCGGGGGTCCCCACAACCCAGAGCCCCCTGACACAGCCCAGGGACCAGGCAGAAACCTCGGGCTCCGTGGCGGCCGGGACGAACTCTGCAGCCACCTCGGAGCATCCTCCTGTGCCAGCTGCCACCACAGCCCTGCACGCAGCCAGGGCCAGCCCCAAGGTGAGGATGGACTGGGTGCTGTGGGCTGGGGGACCACGGGGAGGTTGGATTGTCCCCCAGCCCCCAGCAGGGCACTGATAGCACCCCTATTCTCCTTTCCAGCCTCCCTCCCCTGCCATCACCTGCCACAGTGCCAGGGACGAGGGTGACACTGGAGCCATCTGCCTGCAGCTCAACCAGTCCAGCACCTGCGTGAGTGGCCCGCGCGTCTCCAGGCGGGGAACGTGCAGGGGGACGGGGCTGCGAGGGTCCTGCAGCGGTGGGGGCACCCCGCACTCCTGGGGGGGCTGTTCGGGGTGGGCAGCGCCCATCGGTTACCCCTGGGCAGAGCAGCCGAGCTGTGCCAGGCTGGGGCAGGAGGGCACGGTCCCAGGAGGCTCCCAAAGGGGTGCATCCCAAAGGGATCACAGCAGTTCCAGGGGAAATACAACCTCCCCGTTGCATAAATCCTCCCTTTTTTTAGTGATTGAGCTCTGGGGTCAGCCCAGCTTCTAAAGCATCTCCCATCGTGTCTGACAGGAAGCTGCCTTTGTTCTTCTTCTTCCTCTTCCCTGTTGGGAACAAAAGTGCCTTTTTTTGTCTTGCCAAGTGCCTTAGGAAAGAAAACAGGGCACTGCAAGGAGCTGCTCAGTGTCCCCATCAACTCCTGAGGGAATCCCAGGCTCTCTGTGACCGTCCTTGGCCTTGTGCACCAAAAATGAGGCATTTGTAACAGCAGAGGGGGGTCTGCTGTGGGTGCGAGGAAGAAACCTTTCCCACTGGAGGCACGGAGGGTGGATGGTGCTGGGTCTTGCGAGACAGCAACGCCCTGGGTGTGAAATACATATAAAATATATCACTTTGGTTTTGGCACTGAGCCACACTGCTGCCGCTTAGGGTGAGTGAGTCTCACTTGGCTTTCCTCTGCAGATGAGTGGTTAAATGGCATTTAGGCTCGTTCCTGTTTACAGCGACTGCGCTCGAGCAGGAATCCACAGGGAAACTCCTGCGGGAGCCCGTGATTCCGATCTCAGATGCCATCTAGTGGGCTCCGATCCCTTCTGGGCACAGGGTTTGTGCATCCCGCGCATACAGCACACCCAGAGCATCCGACAGAGTCATAGCTCACATACCCCGAACCCTCGCTCCACGTGAAACAACCCAAACACCCCCAATTCCCACCGTGTTTTTTCTGGGAGCTCCCACCCCGCAGCAGAGCCCTGCCCTCAGTAACCCCGGGGTGGGAGCAGGCGGCTCGGGCTGGAGCTGGGAACCAGATAAGAGCAGTCCTAGAGCGGAGCAGCCAGGAGGGACCGTGTGTCCCTCTCTCCTGCTGGCCTTTCCCGAGGCAAATGAGCAATCAGCTGGCACCCGGCGCCGCTAATTGCAAAGGGAAACTCTGACACTCCGATGAGTTCTTTCCACAGCACAGAAAGGAAAATACACACTTGGGTCTCTTGTTCCATCTTGGCCTTCCTCCCCCCGAGCCAAGCTCTATAGAAACAGCTGAAAATGATTTGTTTGTTGTTCTCCCGTGGATGAGTTTCTGCATTTTCGAGCGCATTTTCGGGGGATGGAGGGACCCGAGCACGGTCCTGGGGCAGCTCTGGGGCAGAGGGAGGAGGGCACAGGACCATGGGGTTCTCCCCTTGTGCAGCCCCAGTGGTGGGATTCAGCCCTGGGCAGGGGCAGCACAGGGCTCAGGGAAGCTGCCTCTGTCTCTCGGGGTGGGCACGGCCACTGTCCCAGCTGGGAGGGTGTCGGGGAGCCTGATAAGGGTTTTAGCAGCACTGGGCTCTGTCTGCAAGCCTGGCTGTGGCTGAAAATAGCCCCGAGGAGAAAGCCTTTCCTGTCTGAGGCCTGCAAAGCCTGCAGCTCCTCACTCTTCTTCCTCTTCCACCCCAGAGTCAGTTCAGCTCTAAAATGTGAGAAATTTGTGGTTTTTTACCTAGCCTTTGATCAGCAACCTAGCAAAAACATTGAAGACATTTCCTAAACAGGAAGGCTCAATGCTTCTTTGTTATTTGCCTCCTTTCCCAGCCCCTGCCTGCGACTCTGAAACAATAGGGCTCTTCAGTTGTTCCAGCCCAAAAACTGGGGAGACTTCCCATGAGATTCAGATCCTAAATTTAACTTCGTTTAAATGCCATTTTCAAGAGTTGCTAATAATATCTCCATTTAATTTATTCTCGTTAAGTTGAGACACGAGAAACGAGCACCTCCACCTCCAAGGTGTTGGGGCTCTGGGCAGTGCTGGAGCGGGAGGGGAGGGTCTGACACCCAGCTCAGCTTTGCAGGGCACAGAGGAGACACCAAAACTCACATGGGACAGCACAGCACCTCCACCAGCATGGCTGAGGCAGAGAATTGCTCGGTTTGGTTGTTTAATGTCTGTCCTTTCTGAAAATTTTGCAGGAACACTTTTTAGAGAGGAAGGGATCGGATTTATGGCAAGCACTATGTGAAAATGGAACCTACACCGTGGACTCCTCCTGCGAGATCAAACTCATTCCATCCAGCCTGGACAGAGACTGTTTGCTCCTCATCCTCAGAGGAGAGAAAGGTCAGTGGAAGCGATTCCTTAGCTGTGATCCATGGATAATGACCCTGTTGTGGGCAATGGGACAGGGATTCCTTGTGGGAAGGGCTGTGAGACAGATCCTGGGAGGAGAAAGCTCTCTGCAATTCTGCTCTTTCTTCTGGGGTCCTGCTGCATCCCTGGAGCCATGGAACTGCCTCCAGGAGCAACCTTGGCTCCTCTGTGCACATCCGGGCTCTTTGGTGTGCCATGAGCTGCAGAGTGTGTGATTGATGCATGGAATGTACGTACCTAATGCGTGTCATGTGTGTCATGTGCTCTCCCGTTTCCAACCTTGCAGATCCTGACAAACTGCTGAACATGCTCCAGAAGTCTCACTGGGAAAAGGTAAATCCCTTAAGCAAATTCAGCTGAAAACGTGCCTGGCCCAAGTGGCTGGAGAGATGAGAGTTTTACATCAGTTGAGGCTGGGGGAGATGCTGACACTTGGGCCTGCCTCCAGTTTGGAGGTGCCTGAGGAGCGTAGAGATCCCTGGCAGTGCCCAAGGCCAGGCTGGACATTGGGGCTTGGAGCAGCCTGGGACAGTGGGAGGTGTCCCTGCCCATGGCAGGGGTGGCACTGGATGAGCTTTAAGGTCCTTTCCAACCCAAACCAGCCTGGGGTTCTGTGGTAGGAGCCAACCACCTGTGAGGCTGTGATGCAGCACAAGAGAACCAACACAACCCATGGGGGCAGAAATGCTTGAACTGGTTCTGTGAAACGCTGCAGCATTTTCTTAGCAAAGGTTTAGACCTCAACAACAACTCTCAGGATGCAACTGGCACTCGGCTCCTTCCAAGGACCAGGCTGACATAAATGAATTCCTCCTCCCAGCACTCCGCTGAGGCTGCTGCTGGCTCGTGGGGCTGAGCCCGGGTGTCTCTCAGGGTGTAAATTCAGAGCTGCAGCACACAGAGAGAGCTCAGCCGTGCACACGGGCACTCTAAACCCCGGGGTGTGCTCCAGAGGACAAAAGTTCCCTGTGCCACAGGAGACTCCAGGCTGGGAATGAGGCTGTGAGGACGTGAGGGCTGCCAGGGCTGGGGCAGGGCTGGGGCAGCAAAGCCCAGCTTTGTTTTCGTGCGCTTTCCCAAGGAGGTGAGGAGCAGCATTGTTTGAAGCCTGTGCAGCAGATGCAAATGTTTCCTGTTTGTCCCACTCCCGGCTCTCTTTGGTGTTTGTTTTTTTTTTTCCCCCCAGTTTGGAATAGAATCCCTTAAAAAGGAGAGCGCGAGGGGCCGCCGGGACTCTTCTCAGAAGACCCTGATTGCCCTGGTCACATCTGGGCTGCTGCTGGCGTTCCTGGGCCTGGCCGGATATTTCCTGATGAGGCGGCGCAGCTGGAGCCCCGCGGGAGAGAGGCTGGTCAGTGCTTACAGGTGGCAGAGCTGCAGGTAGAGAGGAGCCTGGAGCACAGAGGGGTCTGGGGGGACACAAGGGGCTCTGCAGCCACCCCCGTGTGTGTCCCCAGCTCATGGGACAGCCCAGCCCCGCGTTGGGGCCGAGTCTGGGACAGCCTGGGTGAGGCAAGGGGCAGGGGCACTGCACAGGGCGAGGGGAAACCTCTCCTGCCTTCCAAAACCAGCTCCTGCAGCAGCACCGCCCCTTTCTCGCACGTACTTCAGGTCTAACACTTATTTCTGCTCAGCAGCAAGAACTCATCCAGCAAGAGTCACCCTGCAGAGCCACTGAAACCCTAAGAATCTGTCATTAAAAGTGATGCCCTTTAATTTCTGCTCCTTGTTTGAGTCCCGTGTCTGTACCTGTGCTGTAATAAAGGCTGTTCCTCCCCATCAGCCATGGTAATAAAACATATCCAGAAAGAAAGAGGCAGAAATTTCCTATTTCCATTCTCCCCCATTCTCTCTCCGGGCAGGCTGACCCTGAGGGCTCCTCCCCACCAGTGACTTTTGTGTCCTGGGAGGCCATCAGGGTATTTCCTGATCAGAAAGGAGCTCCCAGAACACACAGCTGGGAAATGCCTGTGTCAGAGGCAGGGACACTGCCTCCTGTCCCTGATGGAAACCCCTGGCAGTGCCAGTCCTGATTCCAGGCGAGACGTGTCCAGCCCTCCCATGGAAAAGGGGCTGAGTGAACACCAGCCAGGAGAGTGCTGAGGAAATTCCAGCTGGGAATTGCCACCCTGGATCACCAGTGCCCATTCCAAGGCTGCATAACATCTGGGGAGTTCTTGTGAGAGGATGGAGGCAGCTCTGGGTGGCCCTGGACCCTCCAGAGGCAGCTGCTCTTCACGGCAGTAGCATCACCCAGCCCTGCAGAGGTGAAGTTCGGCACCCCTGCTGCACCTGGCAGCAAGCTCTGCACCTCAGAGGAAGGGGAAGGGAAGAAAAAGAGACAATTTCCATCATTTCTATTCAATGGTGCTTCTTGCTTGGCCAAAGCGGCCAGCAGAGGTTCTGTCGCAGCGCCAGGTCAGCTCCAAAACCTGGTTAGGAGTAAACACCAAGCCCCAACAGCTTCTCTTTCAGGTGCAGGAGGAAAAGCTGCAGCACCTGGGTGGTTTTCTTCCTCCACATGGGTTCAGGCCCTCTGCTCCCCTTCTTCTGAGCTGTGGCTGTTTGACCCTCCTGCCTGGGGACTGTGGGCAGCCCCTGCCCCCAAACCAGCCGCCCTTTCCCTCCCCTGACTGTGTCCCTTGTGTCCCTGCCCAGGCTGAAGACCCCTATTACACGGAGAACGGCAGCCAGGGGAACACGATGCTGATGTCGCCCTCCCAGGAGCCAGCAGAGCTGCAGGAGAAGCCAAACCTCCCAAACCTCAACGGGGGCACCCAGGAGAACGGGACAGGCCAGGCGTCCTCCAAGAACAGCCACTCAGCCCGGCAGCACAGCCCCGCTGACACCGAGATGTGACCGGGCCCAGAGTCCCCACGGGAGCCACCAGGGCAGCGGAGGGACAGGGCAGGGCAGGAGATTTCTGTGGACAGATAGGGAATTGCAGACCTTCTGTAGTGTTATTATTGTCTCTGTGAAGAACTTCAAAATCAGCCTAAAGCACATTGAGGGCCAGAGCTGCCAAAGAACAACTTCTCTGCCTCTGCCTCCTCCTCCTCCTCCCACTGACCACACAAGACACTTTTTTGCAGCTGTTCTGTGCTTTTGTTGTTAGAAGAACATCAGGACAAGTGCGAGTGCCCTTAGCCCTCCGCAGCTTTTAAGCAGAGGCAGAGTCTGACTCCAAGCAGCCCGAATTTCTGGTAGCAATATGTTAGGCTGACTAAAGTAGTTAAGTTGGGATTGCAGTGACAAAAGCCTCTCAGGTTTCAGATAGTTTGGGTTAACAGAGTTGTTTATAATCTCATCTTTATGTTTAAGTGCAGGACTTCTCCCTCTTCTAAGGCCATCAGGCATTTAACCCCCTTCCGGTGCTTTAGGCTCCTGTCCTATTTCCTACTCCAGCAGAATTTGCTGAAGCTCTGTAAAACTTTCCACATGGAATTGAAGGCTGGAATGTCAATAGGCCTCAACCTTGTTTCTTTGTGAATCCTACCAGAACTGTGTCCTGTAGCTGTTTTAGAGGAAAAAACCTTCCCCGGCCTCCTCTTGTCAGGGGCTGGGGGTTTGTGACGAGGCAGAGCCAGCAATTTATCCCTTGAGTGAGATGGAGAACTCTGGATAGGGCTATGGGGCTCTGTGGGAGCTGGCACCTGGGGCAGGAATTTGGGAATGAGAGGTGCCAAAGGGCTCCCAGAAGGATGAGTGGGAAATAAAATCCCAGCTCTGCAGTGGGTGTTCCTCTCCCTGCAGCAGCAGCAAGTACACGAACAAGGAGCAGGATTTTCACTTTGGGAAGCACCAAATCCCAGGAGCAGGAGCAGGAGCAGGTCTGACCTCTCTCTGTGCTGATCCTGCTCCTGAGGGAAGCACTGCTGCTGCTGGGAGAGGAACACCCACTGCAGGTACCCAGGGACCCAGGGCAGGTTTGTTCCCCATCCCAAGCACATTTTTAGGGAGCCAAAGCCCTGATTATGCCAGCCCTGTGCTGCTGGTGCCAGACCAGGAGGGGTGGTAGTTCAACACGAACACCAACAGCCACCTCCACACCCAAAATAAGCCCAAATATGGCCCTTGAAGCTGATCCACCCTCTCACGAGTGAATTCATCCCAACCTTTCCTCAGTGCTGAACACCTGAGGGGAGGGGTTTTTTCTGGTACAGCGTTCAAAGCAATGACGGCAACGTCCGTCACCACCTGGGGCTGGTTTTTTGTGGGGGCAAGAGTCGCTTAAACACAATTAAAATATTCCAGGCTGTTTGCTTTGGTGTGACTTGCTTCTCCCACATCTCATTGTAAATAATCCCCGTTGAAAAAGAAAAATAATGAAGTGCTAAAAACCGGCTTCTGCGTTGTGTCCTTGGAAAAGCAGCGTGTTTATCCCTCCGGGATGTGTGGCTCTGGCTGCTGCCAGCAGGAGCGGAGGACAACGCCTCACAAAGAGGTTCTTTCCCAGCAGAAATCCCATGACTAAAGGCTCTGGTTTGCTCTGAGCACATTCCCCCTCTCCTGACAAACACGAGTGGCACGCAGCAGACTATTACACCTCGTTTGTTTGATTCGGTTTTTTGATGTTTGAGACACCCAGTTAAATCCTGGAAAAGTAAGTGAGACTCCAGAGCGTTGTGCAGGGCTGGGGCTGACCTGACAGCAGGGAAGCTGCACCAGGGCAGGCTCAGGGTGGACAGCAGCAGGAATTTTTCTATGGAAAGGGCGGTCAGGCCTTGGCAGGGGCTGCCCAGGGAGGTTTGGAGTGCCCATCCCTGGAGGTGTCCAGGGACGTGGCACTCCGAGCTCTGGGCTGGGGACAAAGTGGGCATCGGGCACAGGGTGGAATCGATGATCCTGGGGGGATTTTCCAGCCTAAAGGATTCTGTGGGAATGCAGGGAATGCAGCCCTTTAGTGCCTTCTCCCGTGGTGATGCTCGAGCTGCCCTGAAGGCAGGAGCTTTGGGAATGGGGATCTTTCCTGATTCCCTCTCCTCCCTGCGATGTCTGACCCTTCCCAGTGCTGACTGCCTGGCACAGGCACACCAGGAACTGCTCAGGGGACACTGCCCAGCCACTGACTCCTGTTTTGCTGTGTTTTGGGGCAGTCTGACCTCTGGCAGCCCGGCTGGAGGGGGAACAGATGCAGGAAAACGAAATCACTTTCCCAGGGAAAGCTGTTCCAGAGGCTTGATTAGAGCTGGGAGGTGGGACAGGGAGCTGGGGCCGGCTTCTCTCGGGGCAGTTGTTTATCTAATCAGCACTGTATCAAGGGCTGGAGATCTAATCAAACGTCAGGTGCACTTTTCACAGCTCAGGGTATGTCCTAAAGCCAGGCAGGGACAATAAAGTTACAGTCAAGTGCTCTGGCAAAACAAAAGGTTCCTCCAAAGCCTCCAGATTGAGGGAAATGCAGGGAGCAGGCAGCGGAGCAGGGCTGGTGCTGAGCCAGCGGAAAAGGCTGGAAAAGGCTGCACTTCCAGCTCAGGAAGTTTTTTGCCTGTGTGTAAACACAGCCAGGCTCAGCCCTGGCCCGGCCAAAAAGGTTTTTATTATTATTCCTTCCTTATCAGCCCCCTTGCATTCCTTCCTTGCCCCCTCCTCTCACCATCCCCTGCAGCCTCACAGCTGCTTTTTGAGCCATTTTGGGGGGTCTGAATCCATTTCAGCTTCCAACAGCAGCCTGATTTCCCATAAATGTGGTTCAAGGTTGATGCAAGTGCTGCTCCCTGGTTCATGAGCTCAGGTTCTGCTCCCACACAATCTTCAGCTGGTGGGGAGCCTCATATTGAAAGGGATGCTCTAGAGGAAAATAATTGGGATGAAAACATCCTCTGGGGAAGGATGGTGGGGAATACAAGGCGTTAAATACAAATACAAACACCAACACAAGTACAAATACAAATATAAATAATATAAATGTAAGTGCAACACTGCCATTAAATGCCAGGTCCATTTCCCAGCCTGGAACAGAAGCAGGAGCTCTGCCACCCACCCAAGCAGCCCCCAAATCCTTCTGCAGGCTGACATCAAAGATTTTTTCCAGAAATGAAGGAACACCTTCCTGTCTGAACTACCTCAAAATTCTAGCGTGAGTTGAAGGTGGCTTACTCTGTGCATTGCTGAAGCCAAACTTACGAAAGCAAGCAAGTTTTAATTAATTCTTATTAACCACATCCCTCGGTTGGATGTTCCATCCCGCTCACAGTAAAACCAGCACACCCCTCCCAGGTGAGCACTGCACCATCACAGCCAAGCAGCCGATGCTGGGGCGGGGGAGAGCAGCTCCTGCCTCTGGTTGCTGTCACTAATTTCCCGTTCGGTGAAGCGGAGGGAGGTCAGAGCCCCGGTTTCGCGCACGCCGAGGATCCTGCAGGGCTCTGAGGAGGCACATTTGTACTCCAATGCTGCTATCTGCTGGCTGTGCTCTGCCAGAACGTTCAGGACTGGGCTCTAGAGGGCAGCTGGAACTCGGGGAATGGTGCCCAGGCAGAAGCAGCTCCCAGAAAATGGGTCCTGCCCCAGCACAGCGCCCGTGGTGCTGCCACTCAGCCCCGGGCTCAGTGGGACGATGGAATTACGGAAGAATGCGTTGAACAGCGGGACTTGGAGCCCATATTCCAGGAAAGGCGAACAGCCACAGTGACATTTCTAACGTGGATTTCACATCAATTTCTTCCCCATCCGATTGCTCAGGGCCGGGTCCTGCCAAACTCCTGTGGGAGTTCTCCCATCCCCTGCAAGGCCACGCAGGATTTTTGGTCTGAGACAGGGAATTTGGTGGCACAGGAAGGCTCTGGTGACATCCAGTGTCCCACCTCAGGGGGCTGATGGAGAAGAAGATGGAGACGCATCAGTGGGGCCGGGACATCCCTGAAATCTGAGCCAGGGATGCAGCAGTGCCCTGGGCTCAGTCCCTCTAAGCGCCAGCTTTGAGCCAGGCTAAACCTCTGTCACCATCAGATTGCCAAAAAGACGTTTCCCAGAGCTGGAAAAGGGTGATGATCAAGCTCATTTCTTTTTTTCCCTCGTCTTCCAGCCATGGTGGAGGACCTGGCAGCGCTGGGTTAATGGTCAGACTTGATCTTAGAGGTCTTTTCCAGCCTTAATACTTCCATGATTCTGTCTTTGCTTTCAAGGTAAAAGAACAGCATCTGTGTAGGGCTTTTCCACGCCAGGAAAAAAAAAAATTTCAGCTCTTTGCATTACAGGCACTTCCCATGTGTTTGGAGCCTTTAATCTTGGCCTTCAGATCCATTTAATTTGCCGCTGTTTTGATTTGTAGTAACAGACGTAAATGAGATTATCCATCCCTCGAGATCGACTTTCGAAGGCAAATGCTGAGGAATTGGGGTCTAAAAACATTTTAATGTGCTGCAAACCCCGAGATGGGCAGAGATCAGGGAGAGCCAGGACTGAGGTCCCAAAGGTCCCAGGCCGTGCCAGCAGGACCATAGGGTGGTGCAGAGCTGTCCCCGTGTTCCCAGACTCCTCGTTCCTGAAGGACCCACGGGGCAGGAAGAAACACCTTCACAGCATGCAAAGAATATCCTGAGTGCTGTGGGGCTAGAAATTTTCTTTATTAACTTCAAAAAAGACAAGGATGGGTGAGCCTGGGGTGCTGGTTTTGGGTCGGTGTGGAGTCACACGCAGGAATTCCCTTGGGTTAAGATCTTCCTATTGAAAATTCTTTGTGTTTTTCTTCTGGAGGAAAAAAAAACCAAACCGACAAACCACCACAATTTTGAGTAGTTTTGCTGTTAATTTTCTAACGGCAACTTCTGGTGTTGGGGAAAATGGGTTCCACTCCTGGTTCCACTGCTCTGACTGCAGAGAAACAAAGGTCTGAAAAGTCCTGTCCCGTTTTGTCCCGCATAAGACACAGACGCCCCAAGGGCTCCTATGTAGGAAATTCATTCTCAAGTTACTTTTTTTTTATTCCTATAAATTAAGCAGTATATAACCCTTCTGACTCTTAGTTATTTGTTTGCTATTTCTGGTTCTTTTAATTTTTTTTTCCTACATATTTTTTTAATCTTCATGTTTGCATCTTCCTTCTTTCCTTATCTCCTGCTGCCCCAGAGGCTTATTGCTGCTTTGGCAACATGCTAACATGTTTAGGAATGATAAGACGTCTAATTAATCGTTTAATTAGCAGTACAAGGTCTTAATAGCTTATTAAAGGAAATACATTCAGAAAATTCTTTTCCTCTCCTCGCGCTGGTACAATATAATTTACTAGCAAATGATAAAACAGTTTGAAACGTTCAGATTCTAGAGAGGGAAGCGGGGCTGGGTTGGTGATTTCACGGGGGATTTTGCACTGCTAATGCCATTATTTTGTTGTTGTTGTTGTTTTAAAACAATTTAAGAGATTAACAAAAGCGATTGGGAAGGAGCAGGCAGTGCAGGCAGGAGCCTGAGAGAGGAATTAGACACAACTGCTTTCCCTGTTCGTGCTTATAAACAAGTCCTGGGGAAGGCAAACTTGCTCTTTAAGAGGCTCTGGCTGAAATGTCAGGTCGCGGTCGGAGCCGGGGCAGCGCAGTCTCCTCCCGCTCCTTTGCCACTAAATTACTTTAAAATCATTATTTTAAACATCCTTGGCTCATAAACTCCAGCAGAGTCTGGCCCACCTCTAGACCCTGTGGCTGCCTCTTGCTCTCGGCAGTGAGAGCCGCAGCGGTGAGAAATCCTGCGGTGAGAAATCCTGCTGGGACTGAGCCGAGGGAAACCAGAGCGCGCCGCCGCAGCTCGGATTCCCCGGGCCGCCGTGTTTTTCCTCTGACCCACACAAAGATTTCTTTCTAAATTTATCACAGCGTTCATCGGCAGTCCCACTTAGTGCAGATTAGGAGGCTGGGCAGGCAGGGCCCATCGGAATGAGGGCAGGGGAGCCTGGAAAACCACGCGGGGCAGGTGCAGCCGCATCCCCGCTCCCCCAGATTCGCCGCTCCCCCAGATCCCCTGGTGCACAGGATCCCTCCCGGCGGCCGGAATGCTGCTCACCATGGCAGCGCCCCACCTCCCGGCTGGGTCCAGGGAGGTTTTGCCGGTCCCTGGAGGCCCCAGCGCTGGCACCGCTGGGGAATTTCCACTGGGCTGCGGAATTCTGGCGGCGCTGCGCAGGGCGCGGAGGTGAAGCAGCACTTGGGGAAGGCTGGAGCGGGGCTTTGTGCAGCACCCCCGAGCAGCTGAGCATCCGTCCGCCTCCCCAGAGCTCTCGCGTCCCCCCGGTCTATACCTGCACATCCTGCCCACCTTTGCGGTGGGCGGCCGGGGGACCGGAGCTGTGGGTTTGTGCCCCGAGAAGCCCCGCGGTGGGGACACAGACGGGTGCTGCCGTGGGTGCCGGCTGATTCTAGCTGCGCACTTTGCAGAGATGAAGCCCTGCCCAGGGAGTCTGAGCCGTGTTTGGAATCACGCAGGGAAATTATGCCGTTCCGAGGATGGCATAATTGGGAGAACGCTTGACTAGCGCAATTTTCTTGTGTGCCCGTCAGCAAATCACTTAATGTGTGCTGTGCCAGGTTTCCCAGCCGTTAAATGGGGAATGATTATCCCACTGCTTCCTAAGAGGGAGTGAGGATAATACCCACTAATGACTGTGGAGGTCCTGGAAGGTGGTCCTGGAGATGTGCAGTGGCACACGCAGGGGCTGCAGCCCTGCAAGGAGCACGCAGCACTTCAAGCCCGACAGTCAGGCATTTATTTCTCCTCATGCTGCTTTTTTTTTTTTTTTTTAATTGAGGAAAATCCCGAAATAGATTCGTGTGTTTGTGCCGGCTTTTCAAAGACTTCGCTGTCATCCCCTGGGATGGGACATCCCAGCTCCGATGGGGAAGAAGAGGAAAATGCCGGGGGAAGGCAGCTCGGGGTGGGTCTGGAGCGGACTCCTCACTCCTCCTCCGCTCCCCCGGGCCGGCCCCGGGATCTCGCTGCTTCCTGGGAATTGTAGTCGCTGCGGGGTGACCTTGGCCCCGCCGCCGCCGCCTCCTCTGCGAGGGATCCCGGAGGGCCGGGGGGCCCCGCCGCCTCCACCGCCCCCGGCCCGCCCCAGCTCGAAGCGGCCCCCTGGCACCGGGCCCGGGCCGGGGATGCTGCGCCAGGCGAGTACCGCGGGCGCGGAGCGGGGGGATCGGGGCCGCCGGGGCCGGGCACGGCCCGAGCGCAGTCCGCGCTCATCCAGCGCACATCGCGCTGTATCTCCGCGCACATCGCGCGCACATCGCGCTGTATCTCCGCGCTCATCCCGCGCACATCGCGCTGCATCCCCGCGCACATCGCGCGCACATCGCGCTGCATCTCCGAGCACATACCGCGCACATCGCGCTGTATCCCCGCTGCATCCCCGCGCACATCCCGCCGCTCCGCGCGCATCCCGCCGCAGCCCCGCCGCCGCCCCGCGCACATCCCCGCGCACCTCCCGCCGCATCCCCGCGCACATCCCCGCGCACATCCTGCTGAATCCCCGCGCACATCCCTCCGCAGCCGCGCCGCCGCCCCGCGCACATCCCCGCGCACATCCCGCGCACATCCCGCGCACATCCCCGCGCACATCCCCGCGCACATCCTGCTGAATCCCCGCGCACATCCCCGCGCACATCCCGCGCACACCCCGCGCACATCCCGCGCACATCCCCGCGCACATCCCCGCGCACATCCCCGCGCACATCCTGCTGAATCCCCGCGCACATCCCGCGCACATCCCCGCGCACATCCTGCTGAATCCCCGCGCACATCCCTCCGCAGCCCCGCCGCGGCCCCGCGCCGCCCGCGCGCATCCCCTGCCTGCATCCTGCCACGCTCATCCCCTTCTCATCCCCTGCATCCCCCCATGCTCATCCCCTGCTCGCTCCCCACTCCCGCCCGTCCCTCCCGCTTGTCCCCCTGCTCCTCGCTCGGACCGGGACCCCCCCGCCGCAGCCCCGGGCCCGAGGCGAGTGCAGCCGCGGCCGGGGGAGGGACTCGCGTGGGACGCGGCAAGGTCTCTCCTCTCCAGAGTGATGAGGATGATTTAAAATCGTGATAATGTTGATAATGACGATGATTACTATACTAATATCAATAGGAGCAACAATAAATAGGAATCATAATAAATAGGAATACTAGCAATGATAGTAATAATAACGATAATGATGATGATAATAATAATGGTGATAATGCTAGTTATCATAATGCTAATAATATAATTCTGTTACATTCAAATAAAAGCTTATATAATATCATAATAATAATAATAATAAATAATTTGTTACATTTAAATAGAAGGATCCACAGGATAAAATCTTAGGCAACTCTGCCCAGGCTCCCTCCTTCCCAGTGGATAAGTGGGAATGACAGCCCGAGGCCAAATGGGAACATCAGGTGGAATTTAAGGGGTCTCTCATTTCCACGGGGGTGGAATGAGCTCCTTTACAGCTTCGTATTTTCCCTGCTTTTCTATTTAGCGATAATTGCTCCACACAGCATTGTAACTCCCATGCCATGCGTTGTTATGTTCTTGCTCCTTTTTTTCCCCTCCCAGAATATACGATGCAGTTTCTGTTTGTGGACTGTTTTAATAGCAAGGTGGCTGAGACAAAGTTTACTCAATAAACTTGCTGTTCCCCTTGAGCAGCTTTAGCTTAGATAAACGGGCTTTAAAGTCCCGGTCTAGCGTGGGACTAAGACTGTTTACCATTCATCATTGTTAGTTAATTGCTGTTTGCTTAAATATTTAGTTTGGATTAAGTTCTTTTATGCTCTTTTCTTAAAAAATAATAAATAAAGGTGTGTTTAGTAATGTGGTAAAAGGCTTTTTAGAAGGCTTTTTAAAGACACTGCAGGGGGGAAGCTCCATAAAGCTCTTTTTTTATATTTTGCATTTAAATTTTCTTATTTGTAGTCTGCTGTGTTGTTATATTTGTAATTAGCCAGGCTGAAGCAGCAAGGGCATTTCACTGTTCTCTGCAGTGGCTGCAGACAGTTTTATTCCTTATTTCAAAGAGAAGAACCCATTGAACCATGGAATATCCCGAGTTGGAAGGGACCCACAGGACCATCAGGTCCTGCTCTGGCTCTGCACAGGACAGCCCCAAATACAGTTCTCAGCAGGGTTTAAAGCCACCAAATCCAGCTCGAGGCCTGCAGGTGCATTGGTTTCCTGTAAGAGGACAGCTGGAAAGGCAGTTTTGGGAAAGGCAGTTTTGGGAAAGGCACCGAGGAGGGATTCACAGCCCTGTGAGGTGTTTATGAGCCTCAGGATGAGGAGCTGAGTGCCGGGGTTCAGCCCCACAGCAGCTCTTTGCTCTCAGGTACCAGGTCCTGCTCCCTGCAGAGGTGAACGAGGAGGAGGAGCCGCTGGGGACAGAGGGGGGAGGCGTGGCAGAGAGCAGCAGATCAGTGCCTGCTGGAAAGGGCCTTTTTTGGTTCAAACTCCCGTGTTCCAAAGCAGCAGTGACCCAGTCGTTACGTAAACACGGGTTTAATTTTGGAACTTTAATATTTAACGGGTTAGGTTTCCTCCGCTTGCTCTCACACAGTGCCCGGCTGACAAAATGCTTCTCACCCACATTGTCGGTCACTAAAGACGTGTCCTGTGCTGGGTTCGTGTCCACTTGAGTGAATATTTGGTTTGGGGATAATTCTGTGTCTCAGTACTGCTCTGTCAGGCTGGGGCAGGGGTTTATAAGGTGCCGTCACCACGGGTGGCTCCTCTGAGCTCTGCTCTGCCATGACCAGGGAGGACAAGGAACACCAAAGGGTTTTTCTGCACTCAGTGACCCTTCTGCACAGGCCAGTGAAGGTACCACAGGCGTCTCCTGGGAGGGGACAGAAGCTCTGCCTGTCCCCTGCTGCCAAGGGCAGTGATGGTTTCTCACCTGCGGTCCAGCCCTTCAGCCTTGACTGGGCTGTTCCAAAACCAGCAGAGAAGTCAGAGGAACAGGAAGCAAATTGCATTAGGAGTGCTTTGAAGGAAGGAGTTTCCATGGAGATGGGGAGCCGGGTGGGTTTATTTCGGGTTATTAGGAGGCAGCAGGTCCTTCCCAAACGAACCTGTGTGGTCTCCATCCCATGACTTCTGCCTTTCCTTCTTGCTGAGCTGTGTTGGCTTTGGTGGTTCCCTCCCTGCCATCCTCTCCAGTCGTGGAATGGCTGCAGCTCCAGCTTGGAAATATCCCTGGACCACTCTGAGCATTCCCTCCCAATGCCAGTGGGATGGATTTCCCTGTCTCATGTCTGTGAAAGGGATTTGGAATCACAGAAAGGTTTGGGTTGGAAAGGACCTTAAAACTCACCTTGTTCCACCCCCTGCCGTGGGCCGGGACACCTTCCCCTCTCCCAGGTTGCTCCAGGCCTCATCCAGCCTGGCCTTGGACACTTCCAGGGATTTACAAGAGGAAGCTTTTGTTCTCTGTGCTGCAGGAATTACATTGGTATTCTGGAAAAGAAATATTTGCCTTTAAACTGCCATGTAGCATTTCCCTTTTGTTCCCAATACTTTCTTACCTGGGTGGGTCTCCAGGGCAGTGGCCCTGCCACCTCATTCCCAGCCAGCTGCCGTTTCCATAAAGCACTGGGAGAGGGAATAATGGAGACTTTGCACCCTTTAAATATGATTTAATGGTGCATTTCTCAGCGCTGGCTACGCTGGGCTGTGAAATGGGTAGGAACTGTTTGGGTACGGCCTGAAACTCGTCCCTGCTGTGTTTACCTGGCCTCCCACAGGTGCTCTGTGACCACAGCCCGTCACGCTGCGTGCCCAGCACAGTTTGTCACGTAACTGGAATGATGCAAACACGGGAATTAGCCCTGCCCTGCTGGGGCTGCACAAATCCATGCTGCCAGGAGCCTGCCTTTGCCCCACAGAGAACACCCAGGGAGGAGCCCCCAGGCATGGCAGGAGCTGCAGCCCTTCCCAGCCAGCTCTCCCTGTACTGCTGAGTAACGCCGTGTCCAGCACTCGGCGTGTCCGCTGAGGCTTGGTGGGCTTGGGGTTTTTTAACCCATCCCTTTGAACCTACAAATTCTGAATTTAATCAGATCGTTTTCCCCCAGCCACTGCACATCAGCAGCTCCTTCCTCTGCTCCTCACCCTTTTCCCATGGATGTGCCTCAATGACTTTCTGTCATCTCCGCATACTCAATTTTTCAAAATGTTTGCAGAATTCTCAAGAACCTCCCAAAATCCCGGCCTGGTTATTTATGTAGATTTGGGCACTTCAGTTCTCATTGGTGAATGCTCCTCCTACAGCAGCTCTCCTCTTGGACAGCCTCATTGTAACCTCCCTGTTCCGAGGCAGGGATGGCTTTAGATACCCCAGATTCCATCCCTGGGGCTGCTGGGTTTGGTGTCAAGGCTGTGCAGAGCCAAACGCTCCCCTGGACCCTCCTGCAGCAGGGAGGGGAAGGAGTGCTCCATCTCCAGCAGAGGAGCTGCAGGTGTCCAGAACAGCCTTCCAAAAAGCATCTGTTACACCTCACCAGGGAATTCTAAGGAGAGAGGCTGGAAAGCAAACTCCTGGGAATGCCAGAGCTCCTGAGGAAGGCTGGGATGCAGGGCTCGGGCATTCTTGGTTCACTGCTGGCACATCCGATGGCTTTGTTTCCTCCTGCCACACCCCGTCTGCCTCCCTCCATCCCCCCGAGCTCCTCTCCCCCACCTGGGATGACTGCAGTGGGGCAGCCGAGATGCCAGGAGACACATTCCTGAGCATTTCCCGTTCCACAGACTCTCTGATGAATATCCTGGACCTTTCACGCTGCCATAGATGCACCAAACATCCTCCAGACGTGCTCTTGTCCCCTGCCCCGTGGCAGAACCAGCCCAGCCAGGTCCCTGGGGACGCTGCTGTCCCCCGGAGCTGTGCTGTGCCCATCTTCCTGGCACACCCCGTTGCCAAGGAGCCGACGGTGCTGGGCTTCTCCAGAATTCCCGTTCATCCCCAGCTTCCTCCCCCACCTCCCACTCGGCCTCTGCCACCCCGGCACTGGGAACACGGACGCTGCAAACGCCGCCTCGCTGTGCTGGGACGTGCTCGTGGAGGATCCCGGGGACGGAGCAGGGTGTTACTACCGGGGGGTGCCAGGCACCTCTGCGAGATAGCTCAGGTTGCCATGGTTACAGGTGGAAAACTGGGCTATGGGTTACCTCGGGCCAGTGGCACACGGAGCAGAGCATCTCGTGGCGTTTGGGGACACCTGAGCCAGCCTGAGCCGGGCTGGCGGCCACCAGAACCCCCTGAGCCCCCAAAGTACAGCTGAAAACTTCCCCAAACTTCCCAGGCAGGAGTGGCTGTGGGCAGCAGCCCCAGGGATGGCATCGGGCTGGGGCAGAGCAGCCTCCTGTGAGACCCTGGCAGAAGGAGCCAGTCCCAGCCCTGGGGCCTTTGGTCACTTCTGGGTGGTATTTGGGCACCCCACATTTGGGCATCCCAAATTTTAAGGCTGCAACCTGGTCCAGTGGAATATGTCCCTGCCCATGGAATGAGAAGAGCTTTAAAGTCCCAACCCAGACCATTCCATGATAATTTATTCTTATTTTCTTGGGTTTGTTTTTTTTTTTTTTTTTTTTGATAATTTGTTCTTATTTTCTTGGGTTTTTTGGGAAGGGCTAGTATTAGATGCCAGCTTAGAGGCTTAAACCCAGTCCTTGCCATTCCTCAGGTGCTGGCCCTTCCTGCAGGATGAACAAGAATCCTCAGCTTTCCCTTCCCCTTTCAAGGAGTAAAACAGGCTGGGAAGGAGCTGGTTTATGTGGGGTTTTTTAAAGAGAAAAATAATTGGCAGGAACATGAGCAAAGCTGAAAGTATTTTCATCTGTTTTGGTTTGTAATGTTTAATGTTTTGGTTTCTACTTTACGAATTATACAAAGGAATCACTCAAAACAAAGTTCTCCCATTCTGGTAAGGGAAAAAAAATCTGTGGTGGGACTAATGAGATTAATGAGAATTGGCTAAGAAAGAAAAAATCCAAAATATCTTGAAAAATAACAATATCCATTTTTTCTTAGGAAAAAAAATGGAAACATTCATTCTCTAATTGAGCTTTGTTTGCAAAATAATTCCAGGCTGGGAAGAGTAATCAACTCGTGCATAAAAATACTGTTTCAAGATTAATTTTTATTTTATTAATGGTAGCTTGGGTTTTAGAAATTAGTGGTGGTTTTCAAATTATTTTTGCTATAGAAGTACAAAATAACTATCCTAAATTTGTGGGCCCTTGTTTTATGAAAGGCTATGGAGAGAACTGATCAAGAAAACACATTAAAAAAAAAAAAACAACTTGGCAGTTTGAGGCCAAAACAGCTGTGAAAGGATCCTCTCCTTGCCCCCTCTTTTTTCCAAGTATTTTAAAAGATAACAGCTTAGAACTCCTTATTTTTAGAAGCCTCTAGAAGGCTCAGCTGAGACCCAGAGGCCACAGTGGCTCAGCGCTGTACAAGCAAATTATTTAGGCCAGTTTATCCCCGGCCAAAATAATTTACAATCCCAGTTTCCAGGCTGAGGCAAGAGGCAGAGAGAAACCTCAGCCAGCGCTGCCAGCACCAATCCCAGCAGGAACAGCAGAACGCCCCGGTCAGCGCCGGCGCCGGCGCACCCAGCCAAGCTGATGAATATGATAATCCCAAATATGATAATTTTCGGTAATAAAAAGCACTTCAGGATTTTTTTATTTTTTTTTTCTTTCCCCCAGATCAGTATAAATCATTCGTGGCAGCGAGGTTCTCGTTCTGGGCGTTCCCCTGGCAGCCGGGGCTGGGCGAGGAGCCGGAGCTGCTCCGTGTGTCTGGCAGCTCCCGGGCGCCCGTGGGTGCTGAGCCGGGGTGGGAGCGGGGCTGCAGCGGCTCGGATGAATCACGGCACATTTCCCAATCCCTGCCGTGCTTGGAAAAGCAGCCACGCCAGGCAGGGCTGGCAGACACACACGGGCAGTGGGATGTGCCCTCCCACCCGCGGGCAGCTCCAAGCCAGGCCCGGGGCTCTGTGCACACCTTGCGGAGGGCACGGGGAGCAGGGATGCTCCCGGGCACGGGCTGCTGCTGGCCCAGCACGGTGCTGAACAGGCTGCTCGGGAATGCCTGAACAGATTCTTTCCCCGTTTGTTCATTTCCCAATTGGAAAATGTTGCTTTGTTACATTACAAGGTTGGCGGAACTTTTAATGGGAGGTTTTTGTGTACCCAGGGTGCAACTCCAGGGAGCCGGGAGCTGACAGCAGGAGGGACAAGCAGCACTGCGGGACAGCCAGAAACTCTGCTCCAGCATCAGCTGGGCTGCAGGAGACTGGGACTCTGCGGGACTGTCTTCTGGGGAATCAAACAGGGCTGTGCAGGGGAATTCCTGTCAGCTCGGGGGAGTGCCCAGCAGCCCACAGGTACCAACAGCTCTGCACTGAGTCTTTCTCATTTAATTGAAAACAAAAAAAGCCAAATCCTGGATCTGCATTTCAGTGCAGAACCCTAAAAATGTAAATTGAAATCTTTTCTGATCAGCTCTAAGCAGAAATACTGTTCTCCCCAGCACACCCAAACCCTTCTCCCCACTCAGAGCAACCTGCCAGCCCTGGACATGGGCCTGTCTCTCTCAGGGGTGTGTCCCGGCCTTCACCAGGACTTTCAGTTTTTATTTAAAACATCCCACCACGCTCAGTTGGACATTTAAATGAAACCCATGCTGTTCCCCCTGTGCCTGCAGGAGTTGTTCCTCAGGTAAATCCAAGACACTGAAGTTTGATTTCTGACACGGAAACTAAAAGAAACCCCAGAGCATTCACTCCTGGTGTCTGATTAAACAGAACTAAGTTGTTATAGCTGAAGGGATATATTTTCTGGCTAAATATTTAAATAGGTAATTAATATCCATCCCTTTGGTGGGAAAAGAGTTGTTTGCCAGAGTTTCCTAGACTGAACAGGACAAATAAACTTACCAGGGTTTGGAAAACAGAGCCTTAAATCTCTTTATTTCACACTAAACATTTTGTGACGCTGCTCATGAGGAGCAGTCGCCTCCGAGTGCGAACGTTGTCCCGGAGGAAATAAAACCAGCAGGGATTTCTGGCACAGCCCCGCAGCGGGGCTTTAACCAGAGCCTGGCACGGGCCACGCTCAGCGAGCCGGGAGGGAGGGAGGGAGGGAGGGAGGTGCCGGGGGTTCGATCTTTAACCAGGGAGCCGCAGCCCTGCCCTGCAGAGGTTTGGGTCAGCGGCAGAGCAATTTGCAGCAGGGAGCGGAGTTAAGCCGTGCTGGGCAGCTGGGGCCGGAGCCAGGGCCGGCAGGCGGGGACGCTGCTGTCACTGTCACTGTCACTGTCACTGTCACTGTCACTGTCACTGTCACCGTCACCCCCCGCGCCCCTGGCTTATGCAAGAACGGGCACCGAGTGCCCCCGGCCCCGCTGCGGCCACCCGGGCACCGAGCCCCTCTCCATTCACCGCCTCCTGTGCCCACGGGAGACGGGAAACCTGGGAAAAGCAGAAGTGTGGCTGTAATTGGGATTAATCTATTTTTAGCAGGCTGTCTGCTGCCCTGTCCACGCTCCAGCTGAGCTGTTTAATTCTGTCCAGCTCGACTCTTTCTGCAGTGGCACCCAGGACTGATTTTTCTTTTATTACAAACCTTGAATTTGTTTGGGTTTTGGTTTGGTTGTTTTTTTTTTTTTTCATTCCATTGTTATTTTTTGTTTTGTTTTTCCAAAAACCCTTTCCCCCTCCCCCTCCCCCCCCCCCCCCCCTCCCCATATAATAACTGGAAAATCCACACTAAAGTAATACAAAGGTTGCTGTATTAAAAAAAAAAAAAAAATAGAAGGAAAAAAAAAGTTATACAACGTTTACTATCGTTATTATTCATTTTACTATGGAGTTTGGAAACCTCGTCATAGATCAGGAATGTGTTGTACCCTGCGCTGCACAAACAGCACAGAAGGAAAATTGCCTCTTCCAAGCGATATTGGATAAAAACACGCAGTGATACCGAAAGGGTTTTTGTTAAACAGCAGCAGGACAAGATGTTAAAGCCATCTCTGAGCGCCTCTCCATTCACTGGCCCCGCATTTAAATACCTGCCGAGCGTTCCTTTAACCTATTATGAGGTATTTGCAAAGGGAACTTCAAGATTAGCGCTTCGGAAACCACCCTGGAACACGGCTGGACCGACATCAAGAGACTCCTCCGGCCGCGCTGCCCGGCCCGGCAATGTTCGCCTTTTCCAAATACTCCTGGCCCGCTCCAGAGCGGCCCTGGGGACGCCCTGGCCAGGGGAGCGGTGCCTTTTGCAGAGCATGGGGCGGCGTGGGGGCTGGTTGGGGTTTTCCTCCCGTGGGCGGTCCGCGGCCTCGGGATTGGGAAGATGCTCCGCAGGGAAAAACCAGGCTGCCCTGCCAAAGCTCCCCCTGCAAACCCAGCCCGGGGCCGGTTCTGCTCGGGGCACGGGCAGGGCGAGCTTGAATCCTGCCCACCGCACCTCTGCCCCCGCCCGGGGCTGGGGTGACTCACGGAGCTCCGGGTGCTGAGCCGGAGCGTGGCTATTTCCGTGCTCCCCCTGCAATCCCCGCTCCTCCGGCTGCGCTGTCAGGCACCTCAGCACCCCCGCCGCCTCTATTCTTAGCAGCTAATAGCTGAAATAATTCCTTTTGTCTCCGCGCTGCCGGCTCCTTGGATCGGGAGCTGAGTGAAAGCTGCCCCCACAGCCGCTCCCAGGGCTGCAGGAGCGGCCGGGGGTCCCGGGGGTGAGCGCAGTGCCCTGTGCCCGCCAGGAATTCTGGCGAGGGCTGAGGATCCCAAATACCCCGACCCCGACTTCAACACAGGCCATTAAGCTGTGCTTTGAAGCAGCTGGGATGTTAATGTGGTGCCGCCACCTCTTTGAAAAGGATCCTGGCTCTTCCAGCTGGGAGTTTCCTAGACTTCACCGGAAAAATTCCATGTTTTCAGGGGGAGGGCCAGGTTTTCACCTTCAGGCTCCCATTTCAGTGCCTGCTCTGTGGCGTGGGCTCGGTTTGCACCGAGAATGCGAACGCTCGGCTCCCCAATGCCAGCACAGCCGTGCCAACACATCCCCGACAGTGCCCGGGAACGATCCCACACCTCTGGCAGTGGCGGCTTCTGATCTCGACACCAGCTGCTCCTCACAATTCCCTTGAACCACCTCCCAAAGAGGACTGTGGACCCCCCACCCCGCTCTTTGGGGACTGTCAGCTGTGCACACCCAAACAGATGCATGGAATCGGCTTTAAAACTGGGAAGGGGTTTATTGCTCTTTATCTGCCTGCTGCTCTTCCTCCTGCTGCTTGGGACCCCAGGGAGAGCAACAGAGTGTTCCAAGTGGGACAGGGTGCCCAGAGAAGCTGTGGCTGCCCCTGGATCCCTGGCAGTGCCCAAGGCCAGGCTGGACATTGGGGCTTGGAGCAGCCTGGGACAGTGGGAGGTGTCCCTGCCCATGGCAGGAGTGGGACTGGATGGGCTTTAGGGTCCCCTCCAACCCAAACCAGTCTGTGATTCTATGGGCTGGTAAAGAAAGGACTCACTGGCCATTTCTCTAGAATGCACTAAAGAAGCTTGTCTGGAAAACAATAAACCTTCTGGAAAAAACTAAACCTAAATGTTTGTTGTGACTCTGGACCTCACCAAGGTTGTGTTTGGTAAGGATGAGGTATCACTGACAAACTCAACAAGACCTACCCCACATCAGCACTTGAAAAACATGTTATTCTGAATTTTAAAGCAGCTTTTAGGCCTCTGGGTTGGTAAAGTGAAGAAACTTTTCCACTGCCCTGTCCACCTTTGCCCGATTCTTTGCTCCTTCCATTCGTGCCCAGCCACTCCCGAGGGGATGTGCCAAGACTCCCCCTTCTGTGGCTCCCGAGGTCGAGGGGTTACAGATTTACAGCTGCCCAGACTTGCTCCGTCCCGGGCAGGAATTCGTTTGGCATCAACGAGGCCTTTGGATTATTTATCTCAGCCTTTCAGTTAAACAGGAACATGCCCTGATTTTAACAATCGTGCTTCCTGAGCTGGGGGAAGGTGTGGCCGATGGCATTTAAACCGAAACCCGAGCCAAGGCTTCCCCGGCAGGAAGCTGGAAGTGCGGGCAGGACCACGAGGGTTTCCTTCAGCACTCAAAACAACCAGGGCCTTCCTCAGGTTATTTTAGCACCCCCAGCAGCATTAATGATGTGCACGAGGGCGAGATTTGGGCCATGTCAGACTCCATATGTTGTTGCTATTAAGGTCATCGTAGCGTGAGAGCAG